>NW_008238358.1:6357039-6403788 GCF_000691975.1 Corvus brachyrhynchos
GGCTTGAACAGCCGTGTGTCTTCTCAGTGTCGCACCTGTGTCTGCCCAGCTGCCGGGTGGGCCGGGGTTTCTTTCAGTTACCGGGAAAAAGAGATTCAAACAAACAAACAAAAAGAAAAAAAACCCACGAAGAATAGGGCTTCTGCCTTTACAGATACACTCCTGATCGGTCAGCAATGAGCACAATACGTGTCTGTATTGGTAGAAAAGCACTTGGACCGTGTGCCACAGTAAATGACTTTACTGCCTGTTAAAATGCAACATGCGAGGTACCAAACTGTGTGTTGAATAGTTTCTTGTCCTGCTCTTGTAGAAATATCTAGAATACTGACAAAAAAAGGCAGTTAAGAGTGATTATAAGCATTTCTGATAAACTTATTGCAGTATAGATGTTAAAGAACTTTTTGACACTAAGCTCTCATCTCCATCAGTTAGATTTATTGGTACAGATTGATTTTAATACCTGGTAGCTTGAGCCAGGTGCCTCCAGACGAAGAAATCCTTGGGCAATTATTACAGTCTAAACTCCACATCTGTCACGTGACAGTCTGGATCAATAGCCATATTAGAGTCTGGACCCTTCTTGCCCTTCATTGCTTTGCTGTTTTGTTACCAAGTGTTTGCTACGTGGGCATCTTCACATCCTCTTAGGTCTGTTTCTGTGGGGGGTTTCAGTCAGTTCTGTAGTCCATGTTATAATGCTGTTGCTCCAGCTATTAATTTTTTTAAGTAATATTTAAATTACAGTTTTGTCTATTCTAACTATTAGTAATGTTTAGGCTGTTAGTTTCAGGCTTCACTCTGATCCATCTTTGACTTACGCAGTACAGCTATGCAGCTCAGCTTGCTATAACAATTCTAGCTACTTATGTCAAGCAAGCACTTAGCTACTTTCAAATAATACTAATTTTTCAATAATTCCTACCTTTGTTTTGGTAAGCATACCTGCTTTAATAATTTAGTATTTGATGTGAGTTTAACCCTAGTGACCTAGCAGAGTTTGAAGGCAAGGTTCACTCTGTTAGTTACTACATAGGCCATAATTCACGCAAAGGCACAGAGGTGTGTACATCTATACCTGCGTACAAAGTTAGGATGAAACGTTCCCCTTGAGTTCAGTGGAATACATCAAATCCATTTATGTTTCTCAAAAGGCAGGAGTTGCTCCTTGAGGGCTGTAGGGGGATGGTCTTTCAAGTATGGCAGACTTGAGAGTTCATGAGCTCTGGGAGGTGTCCCACTCAGAGAGGTGCTGGTCACAGCCTGCTGTCATCTGGGAGAGCTCAAAGGGCCTCTCTTGGTACTGCTCTTTATTGGGTCAGGAGATGTTTGGCTTTAGGCATCAGTATGTTTCCATCCTGGCCATAAGCCAAGTTTGTTAACTACCTGAAATTTCGGAGGAAAAAAGTCCAGTAACAATGGTGCCATTTCATTTGTACTGCAGTTGAGGGAGGTAATTCCTGAGATCACAGAGCAGGCCTGAGGAGGTGTGAGAGGGAATGCACCATCACAATTCCCCCATGTCTGAAGTCAGTTCGTGGTGTTCCACAGAGTAGACAGTGTGGTCACCTCTTGCTCCTCTGCCTATACACAGGTTAATGCTGTGTTCTAGTTGTAATTTGAGGGAAATTTTTGGTTACTTAATTGGCTTTGTTAAATGTTAATAATATGTATCAAGAAGGCCTCTGCAACAGTGCTGTCTGTCAAGTTATTCTCCACACAACACCATACAGTTCAATAACTGTTGAAATACTGTTCAATAACAAGCATTAGCCCAATTTACCTTTTGCATTTCAGTGGGCAAGGTGCCCTCATGACCTTCCCTTATCGTTACTGTTAACAGTAGATTGTACTCACAGTGAAGAAACATATATGGTGTGGAATGTACTATAGTTACCATATTGATTAAAATAAAGAAAGAACTGACGGTCTCCAGCCTGTGGGGAGCTTGTTGATGTGTGAACCAAATTTGGTTTGTGCTGGCAGTGGGTGCTCATGTGAGAAGGATAAGAAATCCTTTGATGGCTAACCCGATCTCCAGTGGAGATGTGCTGGCATCATTCCCAGTGTCATTCCTGAAAAGAGAAAACAGTAGCAACAGTGGATCATGCTGTGTATCATTTCCTTTTTTTGTTGTGGATACTGGTATTTGCCCTATAAATTCATCTTATTAAATCAACTTTTCAATATTGTTTGGTTTCCTTTAAACAAACCTTGTACCTGTGACTTGTCTGTGACATGATAGTGGCAGTGGATATCCTATGGCATCCACTAAAGCAGGAATAGTTTTGATATAGCAATCACATTAATCCGTTCAGTGCATTGTTGGATTGCCCCCCATTTAAGGTTGTCTTATTTCTTTTTAATGTTGCATTGAAATACAGAAAACATTTGATTCAGTCAGCCTCTAGATGCAGTTTCCTGAGCAGTAACTGCACCAATAGTATGTAAGAATGAAGCAGGATTAGACTGCTTTTTTCAGCTGGTTTGTAATCCAACCATAACTTAATTTTTATGCTGAAAACTGAATGGGTTGTTCTGCTCTGGCCAGGGAGTGGTGGCTAATGGGGCAAACAGCTTGTCTGTTTCTGCAAGACTTCTACAAACACAGCTTATTGGCAGGCTCCAGGGAAGACTGAGGAGTAGCTTGTGCTGCTCCAGTTTGTAATAGTTTGGGACTTGTAGTTGAGAACTGCCATGCTCAAAGCCATTTTATGATGGTCTCTCAGCTGTGAGCCAGCACTAGATAAGGCAGTGCCTACAAGCAGTACATCGAGTCTTTGTAAGCTGTTGCAATTTCTGATGTTGGCTCTGGATTGGCTTCATCTTTTAGATCTGTATGTTACTGTTTTGTTGTTTTATGTACACATACATACTATACACATACACTATTATAGTGCTGTACCCCTGTATATATTGTATATACTACATCTAGTACTATTATGTGTATAGTATATATGAGCATATATATGAAGCCAAATATAACAGATTTGTACTAAACTTACTATGATCAGCTACTTAACTGTTCTGCCAGTCAGTATTTTGTCATCTTGTAGACAGATGGTTGTGGGCATTATGTAAAGGGGAGTAATTGTTTAATAAGAGCAGGTTGAGTTCTCATCTTTGAGATGCTCTGAAGGGTCTAGCAGCATTTTCTGGTTCTAGTTCTGGAAGCTTCTTGGCCTCAACAACAAATAGTGGCCTAGCATATATGCAGCTAACCTTTATCTTCAGGCTTTGTTGCATCAGAAGGCCTTTCAGCAACGCATCCAGCGAGGGCTGACATCTTAAGTGAAGATAAGCCTCATTTCCTCTGTTGGGTTTGGTGGTGTTTTTTCCCTGCATATTTTTGGCTTTTCCATAGGGTTTTTTCTGTGGACTCGAAACTGTACCCTGCAATTGTGTTATTGACTGTCAGTATCAAACTTCCACTGCTAAATACAAATAGGTGTGCAAAGTCCTTGACCATTTTTGGGGGATGTATCCATCTCCACTACTTACTCAAATACTCATCTGGCAGTATTTTAAGAAAATTTTTAGGAGGTTGCTTGCATGGAAGTTCCCCGGGACAGCATGAGTGCAAGCATGGAACAAGGAGAGGGGAGCCGTGTCCCAGTGGGAGCTGGCACATGATGCTCTGACTCCTTAACACTACTGGCAACTGCAGCAACCAGCAGAGAGCCTGCAAGTGTGAGATTGTGCCTTATCTCCTGCAGCTCCTTATCTGCCCTTTGCATGAGGCAGGGCAGTGAGAGCTACGGCAATGCTGAGAGTGAGAGAACTTGTACCTACCACTTTGAGCCTGTTCTTCTAGTTAACTTAGCTATGGCCACCTCAGGTAAGTATGATAAAATCACTGTTACCAAGACCATCTTTAATTAAAAAAAATTTATTTCACACTTCTATACAAATATCCACAGGTAATTTCTAATCATGGAATGATTAGCATTCTTAGCTGGTAAAACAAAAGTTTGAGAGAAAAATATACCAGTGACATGACTTATTTCACAAGAACCTTAACACTGCTAAGACATTCATGTTCTTAGATGAGGGCCCCAATCTGATTTTGCATTCAGGGGTATTCCTCAAGCTTCTTAGCCCCTGAGTACCCTGGCTTGTGATGCTGCTGAGCTTTTACGCAAGTAAGCTAGAATTCTAGAAGCTCAAAAATTTAGTAACATCTGAATTAATACGTAAGGGTTCATAAAATCAGGGTCATAACATACTGAGATTATCTTGTTTATTAGACTCATCTTTCTTAACACTAAAGGTAGCTTTTTAGGTGACCATACCTTCCAAGAAGGTACATTCAAAGTTATCAATAAAAATAAGATACTTGACAACTGCCCTTCTAGCAGGTTTTTACCCTATGAGGGGAAAAAATACCAAGAGGTTTTTGCATAGTTCATATTACAAGCAATTAACGTGCATACTTTTTGAGCAGAATTTTGTTTCACATGGAATACACAATTGTGAGCTTAATCTTTGTTCTCAAATAGTACCAAGGCTTTAGAACATTGGTAAAAAAGTAAACTCTTTAAATCATTTTCTCAGCTACTCAGTTACTAATTAACATAATGGTTCTACTTTTATCAACATTCAGGTGTTCAAGATGATTCAGTAGTCTCAACGTGGATCAGCTCAGATCCTGACAGTTAAGGTAAATTAGGCATCTATAGCCTCCTTCAAGTGCTGTACAACAGTTGTAGTAGTCAATGCCTTTTGCCAGCCAGGAAGTCCTTATGGAACTGGAAAGCAGCTTCCAAAGGACTTTTCACTTTCTTGCAACAAGTATAAAATGGTATCTAAAACACTACTTCTGCTTGGTGTCCAAATTATTAAATAGTCCACAATAATATACAAATCATGTTACAGGACCTGATGTTATAAGTATCAGGAAAAAAAGCACCCATACACATCATTTGCATAAATATTTACATTTTAGAAAGCATTGGCACCTTCTCTGATTTATTAAAATGCAGTGAAAGCCTCAGGTCTCATAATCTGAAGTTCATAAACAGAAACACAAAAACCAGAACAGTGGATTTAAAAATTCAGTAGTCTCTGGCCTAGCAGTTAGTCAAAGACAATGATTTATAATAAAAATAAATACAAAAATGACTAAAATATATATATACAGAAAGTACATTTAATATTCAAGCCTCTCTTTAAAAAAAAACCAAAAAAACCTGTGTATATTTGTTGTGAGCAAGAATCACACAAGCTGATCTTAAAAAAGAACCCAAAATCAAGCAACATGACCCATTGCACATGTAATTTAAGATTATGCTTTTTGTTAAGCCCTAACTACTGCAGCAGGCAAAGGTTATGACTAAAGCAGCCTTGCAGGTCTTCAGTTATACTTGAACAAAGTGTGGTAAGGCCACTGTGTGTTTATAAAGCCCTGTGCATTGAGGGAACAATGGAGAACTCATCTTGACCTTAATCATGCATTCCTCACATACCTAGGAAGAAGGTCAGGATCACAGGAAAAGGTCTGCTGTAGTGGTTTTGCTTATTTTGCAGAAAAGACCCCAAATCAGCATAGTATTTTCTAAAGTGTGGATCAGATTTAAGGGGGCAAAGAGGCAGTGTGGAAATTAAATAATGCAAATAAAGCCTGTTGAAGCCATTTTAACTGTGCAAATAAAAGCCTCAATATAAGTAGTAATATCTACAATCAAATGGTGAATGTCCGTAGTGTTCACAGGTCTAACTCCGTCAGTATTCCATGAATGAAAACCTTAACTTCTGTCTGAACTTTGTGGATAAACAACATTTTTGCCTAAGAATAACTTTCATTTTCATTCCATTTGGTGAACCACTGTTTTGTCTCAAGGTCTTTGCAATTCCCATCTTTGATGTGCCGCTCCTCTTTCCGAATTCTTACAGCGTGATAGCAGGGGACACTGTCTTCGTACCTGGAACGCCGGAAGAACCCGCACTGCGCAGAGGAGGAAAAGAACAGTTAAGGTGGCAGTTGCTGCCAAAGTACTACAATTGTAGAGGCAGTAAATTCTTCCTTCACACAAATATGCAGCTAAGAAAATTGAAAACAAAAGTATGTAGGCCAAAAATGTAGCATACGTAGCTGTAAAAATGTGAGCCAAGAGGCCTGCGTTAGCTGTTCAGCAGCAGTTAAAGACAAAGGGCATGCTCTGACTATCCATGGTAATCAAATATCTTAAAAAGATCCCCTCCAGTACAAAGCTGTTCATTCATCTAATGAGGACATTTAGTGCTACACACAGGAAAGCTGCTTCTCCTGAATCAAAGGTATGTACTTCAGTCTTCCTGTATGGTGACATGATTTACCCTTAAAACCCTACAGAAAGATTTCCAGAACATTGAAGAAAAGTTACTCTAAGGGCCTTGGTTTTCAAAGCACCATTTCAACTTCAGTCACCTGAACTAATTACACATGCTGGATTAGAAATAAGAGTCTTGCTTAGTTTGCCATGGGAAGTCATGCTGGATGAAATCTATAACAGCTTGTTTGTGCTATGCAATTTTTTATTCGAAGCCTCTGTAAAAACTGATTTTGGATATCAAGGAATGGACTAAAATTAATTTCCAAAACAAAAAGGAGCTATGGCCACAGTATTACAAAGATGATGACTGGTACACACTCAGGATCACTGAGGTCAAGATTCAGGTTAAGAGACATTGTGCCATCCAGCTGTCATTAGACACTGCTGGGGGTAAGAAAATGTTAAAGTAGGCACGGTTTTGTTCATAGTATTTAGGGTGCTGGGATTTTGGTTCTCTTTGGTCAATGGTTTGGGGTTTTTTTAATATTAGAACTTACATGGAACTGAATTTTTAAAAATTTACAGTGAGCAAAGACCAAATCTTTAGCCATCTCATAGTTTCATTAAACACTGTTTTGACGTAATTCATTAAGAACTCCTCCCCACCCCCTCATCCCAAGCATCACTTATGGATACAATGTACATGCATGTAATTATGTTAAGTGGAGTAAAGGTTGCTGGAAGCATAAATCATCATGCATCTCTAGGAATACAGCAAAGTGTATTCCTAGAGAAGTACATCTTAGAACTCAGGTAAAAGAGATGTTTCCACAGCAATAAATTCTCATTATGAAAACCCTTCTCCAATGTAAGCATCATGTACCTTTCAGCATGCACTAAAGGTTAGTAAAGCAAATTTACATATTGTCCATGTAGTCTTATCTTTACATCTTAACTCTACAGTGTTGATTCCCATCTTGCAAGCTTAAAGACTTACTTGTAATGTTAAAGCATAAATTTAAAAAAATACTAAACCCCATTGCAACAGATCACCATGTTTTTTAAAGAAATAAATAAGCAGCATTTTAGACCAGGGTAAACACCTCTGTGTGTCCACATGCACCAAAAGCTGAAAATCTGTCAACAGAAGGAGCAAGCAAGTATGATAGCTTGAAATCCAAAAGTTAATAGAACTTATGCAGAAAAAGCTTCATAGTTAGCCACTGCAACCATAGCATGTGCCACAGCTAGAAATTAAAAAATATCATCAGTTACCAATTACAGAAGTAGATCAGTACTATACATCAGAAGTAAGCCTCTCTTTATCAGATGGCTGAGCATGGATCTCAGCCTTGTGATATGTGGCATCGTAATGATCTTTCTTATTTCTCTTGAAGAAACCACACTACAAGGAAGCAAGGTATTGAGTCAATTTTTGTGGACTGGAAGAAGTCAAACCGATTAAAAGTGATTTAACTCTGTGAACTGTCTTCCCATTATCTCTTCACAGGCCAACCAAAAAAAAAAAAAAATCATCACAAGAACTCAGCTGTTTCTAGATCTGAGAATTTCTTGGGCTAACTTCATCTATATACAGTACCAGAATAACCTGAGTTATTAACAGAGTAACCTGAGAATATTATTTTAGAGGCATTTTGATAAATTTGTAGGGAATCCGTTCGGAGTTTTTTTTAAGAAAAGCTACAATAAGTATGTCCATAGCAAGTGAAGGTGGCTGTAAAGAGCAGAAAGAAGCCTATACAGAAACCTGTTCGTGGCCTAGTGCACAGGACAGACAAAAACACAGAGTGTAAAACAAAACCAGTTACTGCTTTGACCTCTTCAATACAAGCTTTTGTCTTAAACCAGTGATGTATCTGTCTTTGCAGTACAATGTTTGTGCTTCACAGAACAGCACAGTCTGTGCCATCAAAAACAGCATTTTACACTGTGTGTGCATGCGAAAAATGTCTGTATTTTCATGCACAGTAAAACGCTAGTAATTAAGAACCTAACAGCCCACCCAAAGTATTCATTCCTCAGGAATATTTGCAGGAGCAGCTGGGCATTTTTTTAAAAAATAAGGAAATTAGAACTATCCTATGGGAAGTAACCTGCAGCAAATACCAGTTCCTCAAAGCTAACTGCTGCAGTTTCAGTGGAAAAAAACTGACAGGCTATTCTTCACCTCCTCTTCCTTAATAACCTTCTGCTATCCCATAACAGCAAATGCTAACTGCCTACACCTCTAAAAACTAAGAATAAAAGGACTGCTCTGGTATATTTGGGACCATAAATAATTGGCATTTTTACAACGGTCACTAGGTACTTGATTTTTTCTTTTGCAAATAGTTAACCATTTTTTATACCTCTTTTTTTATTCTTTTAAAGTTTCTAAGATAAAAAAGCAATAATACAGAAATTCACCAGCACACTTGGCTATGTATTAATACTGTGCTTTTGGTTATTTTCATCTGCTATCAGTTTAATGGTAGTTCTGATGTTATGAGAGCAGAGCCCTGCTAAAACATTTGTAAACAGCTCACATGAAGTTTTACCCCTAACTGCAGAGGCTCCCATTAGCTGCATCCATCTGTATCAAACTATGGCCTCCGAACATCTGTCTCAAGTTTTGTCCAGAGCTCAAAATACTTCCTTTTGAGGATGTGAAAACAGAAAAATTACATAACAAGTCTGCCCATACAACCATTTTCATTCCAAATGTTGCAAAACTGAGAAACTGATAATGTATGTTTTGTGCAGTTTTGCCCTATTTTGAGTCCCAAATACTTAATCAGTTTGCTATCTTGTCAGTTATACACCAAAAAATAAAAAACAACCAGATGAATAAAAGCTCACCTTCCATAGTAAGAATACCAACAGAGCAAGCATGAGTATTCCAGCAAGGATAGCCACCGCGATGATCCACCACGGAACTCCTGTATAAAGGGCTACCGGTTTTGCAGGAAATACAGTAACACGCACCTAAAGGACAGAAAATGTGCAGGTGGAGGGAGTATATCAGAAGGTACATGTTTAATTAGAAAGCTGCAATTTATATAGTCTTATCTCTTCTATAACAAAATGTCTTCTACAAAATGCTTTCAAAGAAAAAGTTCCCACTGGTATAATTTCAATATGGTAATAAATTTTTCCAAACCCCTAAAAAAATGATCAATAATTCCAAACTCGGTTGAGAAGTTAAACTTCTAGCTTGTTTTGTTTCAAATTTGTTTCATTCCTGGTCTCTGGAGATAAGCTAGAACAATCACAACCATAACGTGGTTAGCATTAAACACTGAACCTACCTGAGTAACTTCATTTGTGAGTTTAACATTCTTAGCTGCAGCAGGAACACTGATAGAAGCCCTAACAAGAATGTCAAGGTAATTCATTGTGGAGAATTCCTGTTCCAAAATAAAATATGAATATTAGACACAGAACAGGAAAGAACTCTGACCTTTCAAAAACAGCAGGTAAGAGGACTTACCTCTAAGAAAGTACTGTTCCACAGTCTGGAACGCAGCACAATGGATGCCTTGCTGTCAAAACCCTTCAGGGGACACTTTATGTCCACACACCGTGCATTCACATTGCAGTTCTGCAATTACAGATTTCTACATGTAAATAAGATCACATCTTCACAGATTGTTTAAACCTCACCTCAAGATTAAAAATTGGATTATATGCATAATACTTACATGCAAGAACTACTATCTGTTTCTACTGACAGCAATGGGAAAATACAATGAAGTTGTTATTACTTGCTTATTTTAATGTAAGTAACTATGCAGATATTATTTCCTAGTTCTCTCTCACAGTATATAATCTAAATGTTCAAATTTTAAAAGCATTGACACTTGGTTATATAAGAGAGAATTTCTTGCACTCTGCCAGACTCAGAAAAGCCCTCTTTCAAGTGCAGGGGGAAGTATCTGACAAGAATATAGTTGGTGCAATATCCTTACCAAGGTCTTGTATTTTCTTTCTGAGAATAAAGAAAATGCCTTGCTGTCTGTAATCTGCTTCTCTGCAACCTCACGCTTCCTTCTTGAGTTATGGGTTTCCTAAAAGGAAAAAAAGAAGTAAAAAACTAAAAGTAGTTTATCATAAGAATCTTTTAATTCATACAAGCAGAGAAACTAGAGCTCAGTGTTTTCTTCTTCCAAAATCAGCACATGACTGACAGCATTATATATCCCTACTTACCTGCATTTACTGCTAAGAGTAAAATTTGAGATTACCTAAAGAAAGGCCAACAGACTATTTTCATTAATAGGGCAAGGGGAGCTTTATAAAGCTTTCAATGCTATTTCCATTTTTATTTCTAGATAAAGGGTATTAATGGTACTATGCTAAAAGAGTAAAAATGTTCTGAGGTCAGTAGATACAGGGTTTTTTAACTGTATACTAATTACACTCACTGCAAGTTATATTAACTAATGTAATGATCTGACAAAAACAGGTTTATGTGCATGCAGTTTTAATGGTGGAAAATAAGATCATATGGGAGGAGTTTCTAAGATTATATGAAGAAGAAAAAAATGTGGTTCAAGTTTTAGAAAAAAAGATCTTGCTAGATAGGCACAACCCAGGGCTATGAAAATTGCTTTTTATTATATTTGTTGTAAATAAATAAATTTAAGTTCAAGCCCTTTGTCTTTAAAAAAAGTGCATGGAATTCCCCCAGGCTGGGAAGATGTTTACAGTTATTTATTGTTTTTCCAGTCAAAACTCAGATGTTTTTATTACTGAACAGTTCTCAATAATGCTGATGAAATTTGTTAGAACAATCAGCAGTTTCATCCTGTATAAGAGCATATAACAACAGCGCCCATTGCAAAAACAGTTACCATGATGTAGCATCTATCCTTTGGCATATTAGCCTCATTAGCTAGTTATTAGTTATGAAGTCTCCTAATAGGCTTAATCACTGATACATTGGCCATGTATTGTGCTTGTGAGCTTCTTAAGATAAAAATAAATCCTTCTAGAGGCAAGCTCTGATGACTTACTCTCACTTGCTATGGGGTGCCTTCATGTTGCACCAATTCAGGAACAGAAGATAGGGTAACATACCGCAACATGCAAACTGTTGATTTCATTCTCGGGTTGACAGGAGACTTTTTCCAAGCCTTTGGAATCTATTTTCATCAAATAAAGCAGCCATTTGCCATTACTAATTTCTTTTGGCCATTGGATATCCAGGGAAGCAGTGCCAAATGTTTTCAGTGGTCTGCCCAAGTTAGTTACCTGTTAAAACAAACAAACTTTCTTTGAAGTGTGAAATACTTTTTAGAGGGGTTTTCTTCCTGGAAACATTATTGACTTGGACAAGCTTTAAGCATGCAGCTAACAGGAATACATAACAGGATTAGAATGCCCCAACATGAACTTTTAGTTGTTGATTTTTATAAATCTATGTTCATGTGAAACAGCAACTCCAGTTTTGGGTTAACAAATCAGTCAGTTGCATAACTGAGGCAATCTGCAAGTTTATGAGGAACAAGAGAGAGAACAAGTTCTTGCTCTTGTAAGCCTGGAAGTTTTTTCCCAACCTCTTTTTTACTTGCTTAGTGTTACTGATCATGATAGCAAGTTCTAGATCAGATATTCTACCTGCTGCTGCTATAATACATGCATGCAGGTACAGAAAGAAGTAAAGGATTGACAGAGATGGACTCCTTGATGTATTTTGCAGAAGACCAAGACACTGAAATAAACCCACACATTCAGAGGGGCTCTCGCAGCATCTGCTTGCGCTGGCTCTGTCCTCAGCCTGTTCTTGCACCAGCCAAAGCCTGGGCAGGCCCCAGGCAGGTTCTGCTTTAACTTCTGTTCCCTCCCTGCAGGAGCTTTTATGCCGCACAACTGAATGTGCATGAACTGCTCCAAAGAAAAAGTGTGCAGGCAGCCTCAGGCCACTTCCTCAGAATATGATCATAAAACATCAGGGTCTAAAGAAGCTCTAGTCCACAGTCAAACTGCATGTTCTGATCAGGAAATCAGGATTTTGGGACAAAGAAAGCCAATTTCAATATAGCAACTTTTATAAGTATTCATATGCATAAATCAAGAAGCTGTGCATTTGATTAAAAGCAGCTGTTAGAATTAATCTAAATTACTCACTCTGAATTCATACTCTATGAGGTTTCCTATATCATCTTCAGATTTCATAGCACTCTCACCAATGATGTTACCTCCAAAATATACCTGAGAAGGCTTAGCAACTCTGTTGACGTGGGGATGGGAAACAGGAATAATCAGATATTAATGAGTCTGCAGCAAAACTGTCCCCAGACCCCCCAATTTGTCATGCTACCAACACTTACCCAGTGAGTGATAAAAGCAATTCAAGAACCACTTTAGCACTGGCTGTAATTGGAGTCAAATTAACTTGAGTGCTTGTTCTACAATGAAAAGGAAACAATGGTGTTTATTTTACAGATTTAGTGGGTTTCTCTTTACTATTAAATTACTTCAGTGAATCAAACAAATGAATTCAAAATGTTTACAACTGTATATCAAAGCACAGTGCAGGTGCACGCACACAATGAAAACTTACGTTTCCAGCTTCAGGTTAATGTCTAAGTCTGTTGTATCAACATTAACTTTAGTGGTACTTAAGATCAGATAAAAGGTTACCTAAACAAGAACGAAGATAACAAAATATATGAGCTCTTTATAAGATACATTGATACATGACATTTTATAGAAATGCACTATTAAGTTCTAGAGTTAAAAAGACAGATTCAAATCAAATTTCCAGTTGCAACACACAGAAACTTTGGATGGCTGCAGTCAGGAATGAGATTTTACAACTTAAGTGAAGTAAGTGCAACTTACATTAGAATTTCTTTTGAAAGGATTTCCAAGTTCACACTCTGCTTGAGAACCATTTTGGTTAGCACCACATGTTAGCTGTTTTTCCTGATTAAAAAGAATACATTTACAAGTAAAAGTATGTTGCAAGTATTTTACATTTTTCAGTATTTTTTCTCTTAAAAATACTTACAGGATAACCCCTCATCTCTCTGAATGCAGAGTATGTCAGACTGTCTGGAAAAGTTGCAATTAGTTTAGCTTCATATGCATCTTCACCATCTTTTTGTGGATATTTTACATCAGATGGATTGTTTGTCACTGTTATTTCCAGGGCAATATCTTTCTGGTCTTTCAGAACAAGCACTGGCATGCCATTTTCACTATAGAAACAGAATGTACAGGGTTGTGTGCATTAGGAGAACAAACGTGTATACAAGTTTGCTTCTTACTATGGTTTGTTCAAATAGAATTTCCTCTTATTAGGGGAGAATTACAGTAAAACTATAAACATATGAATAGTCATAGGTTTTTTTCCCCACACCAGTATTTCATCTGACAGTGATGAGTTAAGAGGACCAAACAGGTTGATAAATCCCTCAAGTAATCAGCAGTTTATAGTATTTCTGAACCAGCACTTGCATGTGACTCATGTAGTGCTGAATTTTCTCCAAATCAATCTACTCCCTGCTTTTTTCTTGTGAAGTATACATGGGTTTGGCTTCTGAGTGTGGCACTCACTGCTAAAGGTGTCTGACTGGTGGCAGTAAATAAACATACTTCCTTCTGTTTGTTTTACCCCCGTTCTAATTTCACTGTCCTTCTAGGAAGGAGAGATGCAGCAGGAGTATGTGTTAAAATGAAATGATTACTCTGTTTCTCTGTAACTGCTTCTCTTGGGCTGTTAGACTATACTATATCAAGTTGTCATACAGTCAAATTTCATCTGCAAAATAATTAACAGTGTCACACAATAAACTGCTGCAAGGCTGGTTTAGAATCTCATTTCTCCAGGTGTTAATTTTTTTTTTCTTTTAGCCCACACGTGCACTACTGTGGCCACTTTGTATCCATGCAACTCTGTACCACTTTTCTTCTCAAGCTCATCCCATCTCCCCCCATTCCTCACCCTGACAAATCAATACTTCTACCAAGGGCTGTTTGCCAGACAGAACAAAGCTGCTCTCGTTCCCAAAATCCTCTCCTAAAAGTTCTTTTAAGCACGTGTTAATAATTTGAACTTTAGAAATATGTTAATCAAGACTTACAGTGGTAAATAGGTGAACCTGTCTTCATTTCCCTCTCTTGTACAAAACCGGTACTGAAGCTTAAGATTGCTGTGACATTCATTGTCTTCTCCACATCCTTCTTTTAAGAACTCCACCTAAATAAAACCAAAGCAATTTTACTGCCTGACACACAATAGTAGCTTAAAATGAGATTTCTGAAGCACATTGAATAAAGCATCTACATGGAACTCACAAAGCACTTTTCTGGACAGAGTTCAAATTTTAACCTGACTTTTAATTCTTGCCTGTTGAGTTTTTCTTTGTGAGGTAACAGCCCTTGATGCTGGTAATTTAGAACTTTATATGTGACTAAAAAGCAGAGTTGGATAATTCTAAGTGAGAGGTATACTTCTAATGAGGAAATATATCTTTAAGTCTGATTCTTCAATAAGCATTGAGGAAATGAGAACTTTTAAATGAGATATTCCCTCCCTTTTATGTCACTGCTGCAGTCATTGCTCAAATGCTGTTACAGCATCCTAACAGTGGAAGAATTAGAGTGTACATTATCTTGTTATGTGGGACAAGTGTTCCCAGCAGGAGACAGTGGATTTCCATTTTTAATCAGAAGTACATTTTTTAGGAGTACATACTCCTAAACTTGTTGGGTGAGGGAAGAAACCTAGGAGCTATACCATCTTCACTTTTGTTGCAAAAGAAACACAGCACCTAGTTCATAAAGTGTTGTAACAAGTTCAGAACAAAATATAAAATAATAATCCAATTGTTACATGTCCAGTGCCCCCCCAGTTATTTCCTTTGGACATCATTTAGTTTTCTACAGTCTTTAAAATTCAGTTATTTGTAGAAGTGCAGATTTATGCAAATATATGATATCAAAGGCTTACTTTTGTGATCTCTGTTTCAGATTCATTTGAATTTAGAATTGGTGTAAGATCTGGAAGTGCAGTCTCTTTTCTCTTGGATGGTGACTCCAGGCCAGCGATTTTAACACTGACTGATATTGGAATGGGACGTAGCTTATCTTTAATTTTTTCCTGTTAAAATATTTTGAATTGCATAGTTAGTGTACGGTGCAGAGAAGAAAAAACAACACAGAGATGAGCTTTTGATACTATAGAGAAATCCAGCATTTTCTAAACATGTGTAGGAACACAAAGAGCCCAGCCTTACTGTCTTTTTTTTTCTCTCTGGCTTCCCAGTCTGATGATTTCTCTCACCATTAAGAATTGCTTGGAACCACAGATGATAATTCAGGCAGGTGAAATTCACAGCACTACAGTACAATAACACACTGGAACAGGCTGCATGGGGCTCTAAGTAACATGGTTTAGTAAAAGGTGTCCCAGCCCATGGCATGGAGTTGGAATTAGATCCTTAGGGTCCCTTTCAACCCAAACCATTCTATGATTCTATTCTATTCATAAATTAAAGCTCTTTCATCTGCTGTGGTCAAAAGCTGTGGTCAGCCTTGGAGGCTGACTCGTTCCTGGTGACCCACTGAGGGGGAATCTGTTTAGCCTCTGGGAGCACCTTTTAGCACCACTACAGAAGCCAAGTCAAGATAGCACATACCAAGCTTTCTTGCCCTGCCCATTCATCCACTCCAAAACCCATGGGTTAAATTTCTTTTCCTAAACAGTCACACTATAAAATTGTATAACAATTATTTCTGTTGGAAACAGCTCTCCATTTTCAGCAGTTAGTCCCTCTTTGTTGTTCTAGATTAGTTCAGCTCTGTTGACCTGCAGAGTGTGCTGCAGTGGCTACAACTTATCCATACTTTGCAAGAAGGGCAACAGGAGGAAGAAGCATGTGTGCAGTAAAGTACTAAACTATGGTGGGTGTCTATTTTTGAAGCTTTATATTGCATATGACTTTTAAATTATATACAAAGTTATATACAAAGGTTCCTTCCATGAGGCTGTAAAAAACAAGAGCATTCTTTTGATTCAAGTGGATCTAAATGAAACAGAAATAAAGTACTCTCCCTTACCTGCAGTACAAGCTTCGTAGTCACACACTCCCATGAGTTCTGTCCCCTCAGGGTTGTACTTGCAGTGAACTGATCAGACGAGTGGTCAATGAAGCGCACCCTGGAGGGCAGGCCCAGCTGCCGCCTCTCGTTCTCCACTTCAAACATGTAGTTGATCTCTGTGTGAAAAAATAAAGTAGGTCACTATAAAAAAAAAAAAAAATCATTGCCATATTAAAAAGTACTTTAATTTCACCAGCTATGATCTTATAGTATTATTCTAGAAGACTGTTCCAGCCAGTGCTGGGCTTCATAAACTGTTTTCAGTCATTCACAAAACTTTCTCCTGTTTTGTCCTGCCACTTTTGTCCTGCCACAGTTGAGGGCCAGGTACCCTGTGCGTGAATCTAAAGAAAATTTTTAAACCAAATCCTGTTATTCCCTAAGTAAACCGTTCCCTTAGGAGCATGCGGGGCTGGCTGGGGGAGCTGTAATTGCTGTGTGGAGCCAGCAGATGGCTGAGGTACCCACTGTAAATACCCCGACTCCACTGGGGGGGATTCCTGTCGGGTCCCAAGTGGCACCTGAAAGCCAGCAAGATTCTGAGGTCAAGGTACACTGTTAATTCTAACACTGAGAGCAGAAGTGTGACTACAGCTGTCTAGTTGTGTGATGAGGCATTTTCTTCTAGATCTGAACTTGGTGCATCTTCTAATGATCACTTCACCAAGCTAATTCAGTGCTGCACAGATGGGAACAGCACTGAGTGGGCCAAGGCACTGAGAGCTCCAAGCACTGCACCTGCTGAAGAACCAGGACCTCATTCAAGCACATCCTTTGGATTTTAAAAGTAACTGAGAAACTCAAGACAACACAGGAGAAAAAGGGGCATTTGGCTTAAAATTCTTCTCATTTCCCCTCAAAATCCTACACAGTTCTCCAAGAGGTAGCAACAGGAGCATTGTAACAAGTGCTTTACATTTTCGTGGCACAATCTAATTGTGGCACAGTCTTCCAGTCTTCTCCTATTAATGCAGATTTTTTTATTCCAGTTACTGACTTCCACAAAAACATTTTCATGAATATGAGAGGTTCAAAGGGTAAGCCTCCAGTAAGAAATAATGCTCACTATGGATATACGAAAGGGGCTTTTAAAATTATTCTCTAAAGCAGCATTATCCTAGACAGGCAAAATGGTTTGGGTCTGTATAGCAGCCATTTGCTCACTGGCAATTATAATACTTCTAGAGCTTCAGTCTGTCATCCACAGAACAGCTTAACACACCAGCATGACTCTAAATACAGATTGTGCAACAGCTGAGCTTAGCACTGAGTCACATTTTAAATTTGTCAGTCACTGTCTGAGATGAGTCACTATAATTTAAGTAATATCTTTCCATGATAAGCTCTAAAGAAAAAAACAAAACCCATGTGACATACATATCAAAAATATTTCTCTTCAGAACTTACTTATTCTGGGATTTAAATCTCTGGGGTTTGCAGTATATTTAAAACATGCTTTCACATCCATCCTGTAAAAAGTGCCAAAAAATTAGTATTAACTTTAATGAGGCATAGTCCAACAGAATGAAAAGTTTTAACAGTGCATTGACTGATCTTATCAGTCTTATCACTGTGGTATTTGCTGCTTGCTAGACTGAATTACAAAGTAAGAAAAAATGGTTAATAAACAATTAGAAAAACTTTCTAGGATTTGCTCTTATGTCTCTACTCAAGAGAAAGCTGTTCAAGCCAAGATACCTGTGTGAAAAGTCTGAAGAGGCAAAGTGACATTCATTTTCAAAAACAAGTATTATGACCAGAACATATTCCACACCTTGTCTTTAGCACAGTAGCCGGAAGAAATTCAGGAGGTCAAAATGATCATATGCAGATACATTTGCTTAATCTGCATGACTCTCACATCCCTTCACTTTAACATCATCACTGAATGAATTTTGACAGCAGAAAACTCCATACACCAAGGCTTCTTACAATTTTCTTTTCATTTACCTTATTTCACCAGGGTCCTCAGGGTTCTTTTTCTTTAGATCAATTCTGTCAGGCTGTACTGTAATGTTTCTTCTAATGCTTATCACAGGCCGAGATCTTCATTTGGGGGAAAAATGGGGAATAAAAAAAAAGGGTAAAAAAGGAAGTTGTTTCTGTTAAGATTAATGAAATAATTCATGTGAGTATCAGATTCCCTCCACACCTGCACTGATTGGCAGCAAAGACACTCCAAGAAGCACAGAATTTGGCTTTGATGCTGGTTAGAAAGAAACCCAAAAACTATTTAAAGCTAAGCAAAGCAAGTCACAGAGAACAACTACAGATCCTGAGGGGGAAGCGGGTTACACTGATGTGATGAAGATGTTGTCATTTTATACACTTATGAAAAACAGAAAATTCAGTGGTGTTTTCTACCATCAGTAGTAATTCAGCCCTTGTGAACAACTATACGTACTACAGTTCATTCAGATTCACATTCACAAGAGTTTTAATATGGAGCCTGGGTAACTGTGGGAAATGTTTTCATTTCCTGATTCCTCTGCATGTAGGCTGTAACCATACTTCTGCCTGACAACTTTTCCTTTCTCTGCCTTTTTTGGAAGAGAGAAGACATTTCACATGAACAAATGAATGAGCTGAGCCTGTTCTCATCAGAGCATCCAAAGGTTGTTTAAATAGCTGGTAAGCCACCTGTTCCATTTAACTGGGCCACTCCTTTCACTGTTTGTTCACCTTAAGAGGTTTTTGTTCTCACCTTGGTAAAAGTTTTTGTCCTGCCTTTATCAGCAAAAGATTAAGGCTCCTTTTGAGTAAGCAGAATGCTAAATAATCTCACCAACTCCTCTACCACCTACTCTGTTCTTTTCCACAAGCCACATGAGTTGCTTTTCTTGGGTGCTGTTCCAGTGTGTTTAAGAACATTACAATTACATACACAGACACTATACACCTTAGAGATGGGAGCATTGTAGGAAACTGTAGGAAAGGCTGTTCTGCCTGAAAAGTAAAGTTGTTTGTCCCAGAATTGAGATAACCAGTTTTGGAGTTTCTGCTTCTCCTCCTTTGGGACCTGAAAGCAACCACCAAAGACCTGAGCTTGATGAAGCATTCACAGTTCTGATACTGAGACAGTCTCCTCTTCCTGCCCATTACTAGTGATTCAGCTCAACTGTACCTTAAACTGGGAAAAAAAGTAGAGGTCTGCAAAGGACTGTGACTTCATCCCTAATGAAGGCATATGGTACAGAAATCCCAAAGGATCTTAGCTGCAGGGCTTCCTCACTGTTTCATGGACCCCAGTGCAAGCTCAGCAAGGCTGTGTGTGCTTCACTGGTTTGGACCCTCAGCTACAAAAGCGGGGGTTGGTTCTGTTTTGTTCTATCTTCAGTAAAGCACAGTCAGATTATATAAGGGCAGGAAACGTATCAGGTAACTTCTCCTTAAGGAATTACTTATCACTCTTAAATTCCACTCAAGGACACAGACATCCAAGTTACAACAGGGCAAAATTAAGGTGCAGTTACACTGCCCACATCAACACTCTACAGGAACTGTCCACATTCACCCTCTTACCCTGTATTGATTGTAAAGCAGGTTCTCAAGGGGAGGAGGGAGATAAAGTAACAAACCAATTTATGGAATCGCTGCCCTTCCCCCCACTTTCCCTCAAAATTTCCAATTTCTGGTAGAAAAAGTACACTCAAGACCAAACAGCTTTTTGTTACTTCTAAGCAACTTATTTTTAAGAAACTAAAACCAAAGCCCTGGTGTAATTAGTTAAGGTTCTGTGTATAATACCTGTACACATTTACAGAATCTGACAGGGAACCAACAGCAACATCAGGGTAGGAATTTTCATCCAGGTCCATGTTTCCAGCAACAGAGTAACCAAAGAAATTGGTGTTTGTTTTTTCACCATCAAGAATCTAAAAGGTAAACAGATAGAGGGAATTCAGACATTTAAAAGTGACAAAGGTGAAATAAGTAACAAGTGGACATAACTGTCTTATGGCCAGAGACAAAAGAGGGAAGAAATACAGTGAAGTAGGAGCTCTGAAATAGGATCTCTGCATTCAGTTCAGCTAAAGGATACTGAAGTGCCAAGATGATTTGCTTTCCTTCCAAGAAGTTACTTTGCAACAGCAGTATGTACCAGAAATTACTGATCTGCAGAGAGCTTAGTTCATCTGTATTTACAGTATTTATGGACTGTAGACACTGGAAACAGAAAAAGTATTCTATAAAGTATTCAAGCAGTATTCTAGGGAGTATAATCAAGTTCCATTCCCACCTTGCAAACTGGTCACATTGGTCCTCAAAAAAAAAACAAAAACAAACCATAAATATTATTTAAGAAGAAAGTGAAACAGTAGTAGTGAATGAGAAAACAAAGAAACTAATTGTTTTCAAATCACCAGATTTATTTTTTTTAAAAAACAGAATTTATTTATCTACACACCTTTTTCCTTCTGCACATATTATTGGTGCCAATGGATGGCCTGGCCCCAGAAATAAAAATATATATTAATATCAAGAATTCCTAATCTTTCCAGTCAGCAGTGTAATCTTTGAAGGGCCCTGTGACTTTTCTGCATACCTGCTACCCCAATAATAGCAATGGAAAGGAAGAGGGATAGCCCTGTCATTCCTTTAATTTTGTTCAAGACTAATTATATAGTAAAGGTTATTTCATTACCTGTGCTGGTTTTGTGTTTATTCCATTCTCGGATCCATGATAAATGTATACTTTGCCAAAACCATCATATGGCAAAAACAAACCATAAATATTATTTAAGAAGAAAGTGAAACAGTAGTAGTGAATGAGAAAACAAAGAAACTAATTGTTTTCAAATCACCAGATTTATTTTTTTTAAAAAACAGAATTTATTTATCTACACACCTTTTTCCTTCTGCACATATTATTGGTGCCAATGGATGGCCTGGCCCCAGAAATAAAAATATATATTAATATCAAGAATTCCTAATCTTTCCAGTCAGCAGTGTAATCTTTGAAGGGCCCTGTGACTTTTCTGCATACCTGCTACCCCAATAATAGCAATGGAAAGGAAGAGGGATAGCCCTGTCATTCCTTTAATTTTGTTCAAGACTAATTATATAGTAAAGGTTATTTCATTACCTGTGCTGGTTTTGTGTTTATTCCATTCTCGGATCCATGATAAATGTATACTTTGCCAAAACCATCATATGGAGCCCCTACTGCAATATCTGTTGAAAATAAGTTGCAACATCTAAAATCATTCCTGCTCTTTCTGCAGCATGCAATCAAAGGATAAGATGTTCCAAGTCTGGCCTTGCCAAACAATCTCACACATTTTTATTGTCATCGTTTTCCACTTGCCTGGATATCCGTCCTGGTTAATGTCCCCAACATTTTCAACTGCAAGCCCAAACATGGAGCCAGCGGTTCCATTTAAGCGAAGAGGCTTCACCCCTGCCCATTTGCCTTGGCGGTTCATGTAGATGTACACAGCACCCCCGATGTCCCCACTTCTGTCGAAGTACTGCGGGGCCCCAACAACGATGTCCTGCCAGCTTAGAATTGAAAGAAAAAAAAGCAGTGCTTTTGTAGAATAACTGTGAAAAATAGCTGATCAGACTGTGAGTTCAAGATGAGCTGTGCAAACAGCTGCTGAACAAAGACTAAAACGTGCATTAAACTGGTTGGGCAACAACAGCCCCACTGACACTACAAGTTGGTTTATATTCCCTTGGTGGCACACAAGGACCTTCTAGGGCCTTCTCTGAGACCAGTTTCCTCTTTCTCTGTTTACACTAACTGTTTAAATAAAACTCTTTATTAGAAAGGTAGACTCTGTCCTGATTGATTCTCAAGACGCTCACCATTTCCTCCAGGAAAACATGGAAGGTAGAATTTGGCATTCCTTATATTTCTAATGTGAAAAACCAAAGTGAAAATAAACAAGATTTCTATCCTTCAAAATACAGGCAGGCAGCAGGAGTTAACCACAGCCATACCCATCACTGTTGAGGTCCACAACAGCAACATCATAGCCAAAAGAAGAGGCCAGCCCTTCTCCTTCAAACATGTGCTCCAGGGAAAGTGCTCTCTGATTTTTCTTTTTCAGTAAAACAACTGCTCCACTGTGGTTCGCTCTTGGGGCACCAGAAACAAAAGTCATCTCATCTTGGGAGACAATTCCTGTACCAGAGTCCAAAGAGAAACCTATAACAGAGAAAGAAATAAAATATAAATAAACTAAGTAACAGCTTGCGTCTTAATATGAAAAATAAACATTTCTCCTGCTATATTGAAGTGGTATATGGAATACAAGTTTTGTCTAAAACACAGTGTCCTATGGCTGGGAAGTCTCCATTTCTGTTTGCACTGGTGGACGCATATGTACAAGTCGACACTCCTCTGTACATTACATTTAACTATCTCCCCCACAAAACATAGTATTTCATCCCTCACTTGGACCTGCTCTTCATGGACACCAAATACAAGATCATTTTTAAACATACAGCTTAGAAACAACTACAGCGTTACCACTTGAATATAGCTTGAGTACTTCACAACTTGACCTCTAGCAAAATTATCACGAAACCTCCAAAGAAAGTCAGTATCATTCTATTACAGACATGCAAATTGTACCGCACAAGCATTCTCATATGAATGATGTAAGCAGTATTTGAGAATCAGCTTACACAGTAATGGTGAAATGGGCAATTCGAAGTTAATGCAGCCCTAAACATGACATGTTCAAATTAATTTGGTCTTACATATTCTTTATAAGAATTGATACATTTTAAAATATGAAAAAACAATTTAAAAGACTATACTGCATATACCAATATAGCTAATAAAGGCCAAAGTAGAAAACTGCCCACTTTGCAAGGAAAGAAGATAGTAGCCAGCAGATGGGAGTCTTTCCTCTGAAACACTTCACCACTACTATGGAAATTCTCAATTACAGCAATTCACAATGAGACAGTTCCAGAAAAAACTGAGGGAGTCTCAACTGGGGGAGGGACAAGAGGGTTTGGAGAAATGCATGACAAATCAGCATTTCTCTGAAGCCTTATTACTTTGCCATCTCCCCTTTATCTGAATCCCTGTTTTTTTCATGCTTTACTTACAATGTGTTTGATATGAGAGGGGATAGAGGGGAGAGGATCATGACAAGGTCTGGAGATTATGTCTGACCAGATGCTGCCACCTCAAGTGGTCACAAACCTAAGTAGCTATTCATCATTACATCCACTGACTTGTCCACCTGTATGCTGGGAGGCAATGTTTTGTACACAAACTGATCTGGATGAGTATCAGATACAGCTGTCAAAAATAGAAGACCTATAAACATGAGTGAAAGATTGAAGAGAAAAAAAATAGTAGTTAAGCAAAGCACCTATAACCACATTTGCTTACTGTCTAAACAGACAGAACAGTAATGCCTGGGATGAGCTGGCTTGCCTGGAAGTGGTTCTGACTATTACAAATCAAGACAGCATTTGTGTTTAGGAGATAAATGCATTGGTTATGAAACTGCAGAAATTGATATGACTGTTCACAGCAAAAGACACCAGCCTCCATAGCACTCCTCACATTAGCAATCCTTATTCCACCAGAAGATGCTATCAGCTTGTCTAACATAAGCTCTTAGGATGATTTTTTTAGTTGCCTTTACACCCAGTAATTACTGCTGATATTTAACAGAAGTTTATGCTCTCTTTCTCCTAACATATAAGTAGCTCTAAGTTTGCTCTCTTCTTGACTTGATTTCTTTCTTTTTACATTAGCAATGCCCTTCCCATCTGTTCAGCTTTCCATCACTCACAAAGAAATTCCAGTCTCAGGTTACCAAAACTGTATTTGTTGCATATGCCAAAAGCAGTGGATCAACACACCACAAAAATCTGCACTGGAACAGAAAGATTCTTTACACTTAATGCCTTTCCAAAAATGCAGCATAGCCTTTTCAGTGTATCTCACTGGTGTACAGAAAGGTCACTGGTCTAAGGACGTATTCCTGCTTGCCTGACTGCACAAGGACCAAGAGATTCACCTCCTGCACCACACACACAAGTAAAATATAAACAGCACTTATATTATGGTGCTTTAAAGGTCTGTTAAAAGCCACCGGAATTTTAAAAACTTGAAGAATAAAGGAGTTGCACGCATCTACCAGGAGAGAAAATCTGCAGTCTTAATAGCTACATCCAGAAACTCAAATTTTGATAAACCTTCTGATACCACATAGCAGAGACTGTGTCACTAAGGACTACAGACCCATACACCGTAATGACCCACCGCTGTGATTATAATCACTCCCTGAGATTCTGTAGGCCCTCGGCACGGCTCTTGAATCTCACATTACAACGACAGCTCTTCTAGGTACCTCAGCAGCATCATACACTTAAAACTGGCCCATAAATGTGGAGGGAGGCTGTGAATTATCCAGAACAGTTAAGATGTTACAGGGTCCACAATGAAACATCTGCTCCCATTTCAGATCATCACACCAGGCTGGGATCACAAATGTTTAAGAGGCCTGAAGAGATTTACCACATGTACTTAATCCTACCTAAGTAACTGTTAGCTGGAACAGGAACTAGATTCTTATCCTGGTGGCTCTCATCACCAACTTCGTAAGGCCCATCATCAAAGATACCCAGATCATAAAATGTCTGATTCTTTTGCTCTGCACGAACCACCCCTGAAAAAATGCAATGATAAAATAAAAGCAAATGAATAGTAAGCGAGAAAAATAACAAATAAATGTTCCCAACTTATATTAATTATGATGAATGAGATAGTGAGTGCTGTTATGGGACAAACACAGAATAGTGCACTGGGTTAGTGTTCTCTCTCTGATCTGTGTGCCAGAAGCTCATGCTGCTCTACAGAGAAGCCATACAATGATCTGGAAAACATGGGATACTAAGGAAATTATAAATAAAAACATTGAACCAGTTTGGTCAGAAACCACCCTCATCCCCTATTTCTTAGCCTTATAAAGCCTCTCTTAAAATGGAGGTAAGCACACAGGAGTTTAAAAAAAAATTTTTTAAATTACAGTCCATTATGACAAACACCAGTAATATATTTAGAAACGTTATTTAAGAAGAAAAAAGCTATCGTTCAATAAAAGGTGTGCTTCCCTTTTATCAGCTGGGATAATTAAGGTTTTGGCAAGCACAAACATGTTTTTCCATTATACAGAAGAGAACTCTTAGGGCTGTCCTAGCACTTCTCTGCAATTAAAGTCAAATGGTGTCTGCACTCAGTATGCTGTTTCAGGTCAGTCAGATTTTGTTGACAGATACGTGGAAGATTAAGTTTTCACTAAAGTACACCTTGTGCCAGAGCTTAACGCACTGATTTAGCACGGTTCATACACCAGGCACAGGTGTACAAGGTGGAAAAACACAGTGGTTGGAGGATCAGATGTTCTCAAGAGGAAAGTATTTACAGCTGTTGGTCTAATGAAGTGTGATGGGAAAAATCACTTCAAGAGCCTGAGCTGGTCATTTAGATGCTTCTGAATATAAACTAACAAAGAGTATCTAGGGCTTTTTCCCCTTAAGTTTTGGAATATCTCCTACATGACGCAGAGTACTTTGCTCTTAGACAGATTATCCATGAAATTTTACATGGACGTGCATGGATTTAGATATGAATGTATGTAGTATTGCTGTTATCTTCCTGCAACCCTTCAATATTTATTTCATGAAGTACTGCTTTCCACAACTTCACAAAGAATAAAGGGGAGAATACTGCAGAATAAGCATAGAGTTCAGCAGCTATCTAACATTCGCTCATATGCAGAAAAAAGACTGGTCAAGTAACTTATATAAATTTAGTAGTTTGTTCCTGTATGGAAGTGTCCAAGTAAGCCCTCAATCCCACCATAAGATTAAGACTAATAAGGGGAAAATTTGCTGTACATATGTGCAAAGTTCCATTTCTATTTATAAACACACTCAAAGGACATTTAAAGAAACTTCAGTAAACATTGATACAGAAACACAGCATTTTGTAAAAATAGGGTAAAATCATTACATCCCTATTATCTCCTCTCCCCTTAAAAAAAAATTATTAAACCTTTAGATGCAACCTTTGAGAGCAATCTCAGAGGAAATGGGAAGGGTAGGCAGGAAGGAAGCCAAGTCATACCTTTCCAGTTGTAAGTGCCTGGGGCACCAAACACAATATAATGATAGTCTCTAGTAAAAGTAGCAGCAACACCTTGCTGACAGGAACCAAACTTCTCATGGCCTCTTAAACGACCATCACAAAAGCTCCATACTCCATTATCCATATCATCCTTAATAGTGAGATCCTGGCTCAGCACATAGCACCTTCCAATGATATCCCGGGTTTCCTGCACTGTGTTTACATACTGCCTTTTCTCATAGCGATGTGCACACGTCTGCAAGACAGAAGAAACAATGTGATGTTTCTGCGTGTCATACACAGGTCACCAAAGAAGGCAGGGCTCCTCTAGCTACCAGTGCTGTAAGTCATGCTGTAGACACACTTGCAGTGCAGAGTCCAGTGTTTCCTACAGGCAACCTGTGGGAAAGGTTGGGTATCTACAGACACAAGTCAAAGCACTCCACTTCATGGTCAAAGAAGGCCACAGGGTTAAATCTCTAAAGCCCTTCCTGATACCTAATCCCTCTCTTTCAAGAAGTGAGGAGAAAACCACCCTCTCTCTCAAATAAAGAAGTGGCTGTTTCCCAACAGCTCTCAGAGTTGAAGGACTTTCAGACTTGTGCAGGACACAAGAAGCTGGTTCAACTGCCATCTACCCAAGACTATTCAGAACTTGCCCCTTACAGAAAAGGGCCACTAAGCAAAAGCTGAAAGCTTTTCCAGTGAAGGGGAGGGAAGTTGCTCCTACTTCCTCTGTTGGATGTTCCACTTAAAAGGTAACTGTCATTGGGGCAGAGCTGAAGCACTAAACACATCCTGTTCCTTATCCTTTTAGACTATCCCCTGGGAAAAGAATTATACTCAAATATTTAACACAAAGGATGAATAGCAACAGGGTTAAGCAGTGTAACCACCAAACCCCTTTGCCAGCAGTGTTTCTCAAAGAATCAGATGTAGCAGGTTGCGTGAAGAGCACAAGTCAGGTTTCTCAGCTGACAAACGTTTTCTATGGTTCCTATCAAGGCCTAAATATTAGGCAAACACCCAGCTGCTCCACACTGAGAGCACTGCAGTACTGTCCTGCTGCAGTGACCTCCAGGGTGCTCACACCTCATCTAATAAGTGCATTTTCCACTTACCACTTACAAAGAAAAGACAAGACAGCATTAGTTGATGACTAATTATTCAGTGAACAGGACTGTTGCCATGTGCTCCTCTCCACTTTGGGTTCTGAGACAGACCAAAGCTAGTTATTACAACTTCTATATGCTTAAATAACCAGATTCACGTCCTGAAGTCACCTGCCACCAGTTTTGGAAGCACTGACATAGCCCTCCAATTAGATGGGGAAGCTCCACTGCACACCTACTTTATGATGTATCTGGTATCCTGCAGCACCACAAGAGGTTTATTTAACTGAGAATGTTACTTTTTAACCTCTTTCTGTTGTAACTCACGAATACTTTTTCTCTCTGTTTAATATAAAATAAAGAGTATCTACATACTGTATAAAATGAAGACTAGCAAGTAGTCTTACTGCAGTGCAATGACCACATTAACTCACAGGAGCTACTCAGTGGAAGTCCCTGATAAAAGTAAAGTGAGGCTGATCATCTTGGAAATCAGGCTGGTGACAGTCTGCTACTTTTACAGCCTTATCCACTATTCTTCCCTATTTCTGCAGCCACTGGTATTTAAAAGAAACAATGTGCATGTGACAAAAAAAAAGTGTTCCCCTTGAAAATAAACTGTCCATCCTAGATTGTTACAAAGGTTATAAAGAGAGGCTAACTCATAGAAAAATAATGTAAAGCTCTTACGACCTCAAATGCCTTATTTTGCTAAGGAGACATTTAAGTCTTTACCTACAGGAAATCAAAGGAATAAACTTAGGCAAGTTACCTTCAGCAAGCTGCACAGAAACACAGACCATTCAGAACATGTAGTGTAGACCCCAGATGTTTTTGTGAGTTAGTCCTTTAGCACTTACCACCACATTTCCTCCTGGCCCCTGACTTTGGACAGTTACACCCATCCATTGGTCTTCTTTGCTCTCCATCTTCGGGTCAGCTGCAGAGTATCATAAAACAGCTTCAAATATTAACAGTTCACTATATTTTATTTTTTCTGAAGCCCATGTCAGGAGAGACTCTTCATACAGAACACCAGATAGTCTGCAGGTGGCAGTGTCTGTACACTTTTATCACTAAGAGCATCCATTTTATTAAACTTCTGGCCTATTACTTCAAGTTACATTAATTTACAAAAGAGGAGGAATCTACCAAGATTTAAGCGTCTCATACTACCTTAGCAATTAAGCTACAACTTCCTCTGAGGCAAAAAGTAGTTACGTATAAATCCCTAGAAGAAACTGATACACTGCCTCAGGAAAAGACATCAAACAAGAAAAATCAGACAACTGTTTCAATTCAAAACAAAAGCACTGAAGAACTTACTCTCCTCATCAAATTTGACACGCATGCAATTGGTATTTGGAGACGTAATGTCACAGCTGTACAGCCCTCCTGTTCTGTTGGCTTGTTGGGCTGGAAAGGCCTTTTCCCGAGGAGCTCCAACCAGCAATCTGCAGGTAAAGCAAAATAATTCAAAGAAAAATGTAGAAGGAATATTAGAAAAGAGAAAGCCAACAGAATCAGGCAGTGTTTTCACTAGAGGTTTGACATGCCAAATTTGAAGATGGATGAAAAGCTACACCACAGCACTGCTCTTTTAAAAACAGAAAAGAGGAAGCGGCAGGGGAGAAGAGAAGCTGTATAGCAGTAATGCAGATTACAATTATTGGACCTACAAGCCAGTACCTGTATTGTTACTACCGTTTTTATTGTTGCAATATTCACTGAGGGTGGTTGATAAAAAGTAGGTGTCTGGCAGTTTTGGGAAAATCATCTTTCTCTCAGGGCATCAAGTGGGGTATTTTTTGCCTTACTAGAAATTGTTCATAAGGGTGGGAAAAGTCACTAAAATGACCAGAAACCCCCACAACAGCAAATACAATTGTTCCCAGGCTGTCTTCTAGTTTTACACCAGTCCTATGCGACTGTTTGCCTAAATTTAAAGGCACCTTAGTATCTCTGACCAAAGCAAGGTCCCTCCTGGCCCAAGGAAGTGTTCACTGAACTCTTCCAGGGTCTGTGCGAACATGCACTCCCCCTCTCCACTCCTTTGGCAGATACTTCATTTTGAAGTTGAAAATGGTTTTCTCCAACAAATCTCTCATCAAGAACAGGCCATTCCCACAAAGGACTTACTTCTAATAAATGGCTACTCTAACAAGCCCTCCTTTGACACTGTTCTGG
This sequence comes from Corvus brachyrhynchos, assembly GCF_000691975.1. NCBI lineage: Eukaryota > Metazoa > Chordata > Aves > Passeriformes > Corvidae > Corvus > Corvus brachyrhynchos. The sequence goes on from NW_008238358.1 coordinate 6,386,805, forward strand.
TAACCAAATGCAAAGGTTCTTATTTTAAACACTGAGTAAAGCAAATTTCCTTCTGTATCCACTGTACATCATGAGTATTTATCACAAAACCACCAGCAGGCATATTTACTTGCAAAATAAGGTGTGTCCAAAAAAAAAATCTTACATTGTCTGTTTCTTTGCAGTGTCACATACACAGGAAGCACAGCTGCCTCTCAGGCAGCTGACTGAAATTAGTAGCAACCAGTGTGCAGTGGTTTGTGGAAGAAACGTCATGCTCAGCTGAAACACTGAGGAAGAGAGAACAGTGTGTGGGTAAGTGCAACACGGCAGGCAGGCAGGCAGGATGGATGGACAGACAGATGGAGGGAGAACCAGGCTGTGCTTCCTGACCCTTGGACGTAAAACACTTGTGAAAAGATATCCCTGACATTACAGTGTCAAGAACAGCAAAGCTGGGACTACAGTTGGATCCACAAGGCTCAAAGAGGACCTCAGACCCTCTTTAATGTCCAACTCTAGTTTTGCTTTGTTGTGGCAGTGGGACAAAGCATACTGCTGTCCCTCAGAATGCTGTTCTTACTAAAAACAAGACTCACTTTTCTTCATATCTAACAGAGAAGACTGGATCAGTTACAATCAATATGTGCTTTTTCTTATTAAGAAAATGTTTATTCATTCTCTCTAAAGTAACAAGACCCAAAATTGATGCATTATTAGAAAACATGCATTTTTTTAAACATTTTTTTTAATTGTTGTATTGTGCAACAACCAAATTTTCACTATTTCTACAGGACTAAATTCTCCCACAATTCATTCTCCTCCTCATGAAGGTAAGCCCCGTGAATGCTGAAAGTAATTTTACAGGTAAAGTATTTGCCCTTGTGGACCATGCACAGGACATACCATGTGGGTGGGGTTTGGTTTAAAATATTTTCTGCTTTTCCCTCTATGTATATCTGCCATCTTTTTCAAATATTTTTTCAGAAACATAGCAGTCATCACAAGAGTTTGTAAACAACTATGATTTTAGAAAGGCATCAATAACTCAATTTTCTAATTTTGGCAACAGTGCATTTAATTGTAATCTCTTAGAGTAATTCTTCTGCAAAGTGTCTGTTTCTGAGTTATTCCTGAATGGGAGAATAGATACATTCTCTCCTCAGTTCTATTACTGCCCAGAGAAAGACAGATTACTTTTTTTTTTTTAACATTAACAACTGTAACTTTAGGAAAGCAGAGGTACTGATTTATTATCTTACAGGAATTTTTATTACTTCTACTTTTTCATTCAAAGCTTGGGGGATAAAAATGATGTACTGAATTTAACTTAGAGAAATCAAAAACCTTTTGTTTCAACATTGTGAACAAAACTAAATGTTTCTTGAATTTAAATACTTAATTTGGTTTAATTCATCCATCTGCATACTACTGACAGTGGTGGTGCTGGGTCAAGAAAATTAACCCTGTTCTTTTCTACAGGATAGTGAGACTACGTCTCCCTCTAGCTGAATTACCTTTTACAGCATACCAAAGAAAGGATCTACTGAGGCACGAGGGACTAAACAGTGGCTAACAGAACATGGAGTGGAAACATGTGCCACCTGCCATAAAATGCCCCAAACATTCGGTGGCATCTTGGACACCGCTGAGGTCAGCAGATGAAAAATGAAATTGCTCAGCCTTCCTTCAAAAAAAAAAAAAAAAAAAAGGCTTCCATCCAACATGATCCCAAATGAAACAGGCAACCTTAGATTCTTGCCCCCCATCCAAATCTTGCCTAAAGTTATTTTCCACTGTAAACAAAGAATTTCAAAGCAGACTTACTCAAAACCTTCCAGCTTTCAAAGAACTGTTATCAGGAATCCTGCCACTAGTCTTCAAGGTTTATCAAATACAAAAATCTTCTCTTAGGTACTTCACTGCAAGTCCTTACAACACAGGCCAACAGAAGCACATACTCAAAAAGGATTAGATCAGTTCAGGTATAATACTATGGTAAATCCTGAAATGTATTTTCAAGTAGCTACCAAAGACCCATTAAAAAGTGGCACAACTCCTTTGTAATTGTTTACTATTTTTCTGCCCTAAAGGCCACAGCAGAGACTAAACCTACGCCCCTGGGTTCTGCAAGACAGCTTACTGAAGGTGATGATTATAAATGTTATGAGGATTATCAACACTGTCAGGAATCTAAGTAAGAAAGTCACAGGCATCTAATCTTTGGCTGAATAAATGAAGCAAAACAAAAAATTCCTTGCAAACACACTGTGACTTCTGATCAACAGAGCTGCTGTTCAGCTTGCCTACCTTTTAAAAGGTACATTTGAAGAATCAAAATTCTATTATAAAAGCCAAATTACTTAATTTAAAAATAAAAAGTGTGCACAGAAGTATGACATGAACCATGCATCAGTGTGAATTTCAGCATGACTGCAGTAGTACAAATGAATCAGCTCATATACTGAGCTGTGCTACGTGCTCAACAGAGTCCTTCCAGACAGAGGACACATTCCAGTCATTACTCTATGGCTACTTACTCAGCTGTGATTTAATAAAAGAATTTTAATCAAGTTTGAGCTCATTATGCCAAAATCAGGTTAGCTTTTTCTGGAGCTATGCTTTCTCATTGGCAAGCAAAACCTCTTTGTCCAGGACAGAGGTACGGGTAGAGTGAAGGGATGATGCTGTCCCAGCTATCACTATGTCCTTATACTGGCAGATGAAACATGGACGCTTAAAACCTAGGAACTTTTCCTCTGCAAATGGAGAATGACAAAAATAAATTCTTAATTTCTCTTCCCCCATGATCACAGTATGATTCATTTTATTCACTGGGACTTCTCCCTGAAGATCTGTGGACATAGTCTACTGTAACTACTTTCAATTATGTCTGAATGCCCAAAATCATGCTCCAGAATCCATATTTAGGTAACAAAATAATGCCCCAATGTCAAGACTGCAGAGTGGGAGATGAAAACCCAAGAGACTCCAGCATGCAGACAATTTTACTGATTTTTCTATCCCATGCCAGGTTTGCCTTGTTACTCTACAGAGAACAGAAGTTCAGCCATACAGCATACTGAACATAAACATCTCTGAGCATCAGTTTCTGTCAGAGACTTAGCTTTTTATTGACTTATGACAACTTAATATCTAATGTTTACCATGAGTCCAACGTCAGACAAAAGTAGTATTGCTATTCCTCCTGTAAATTACAGAAACAGATTCCTCTAACTACTTGAATCCTGATTTTCCCCATACATCTTGCTTCGATATATACTATAACCTAACAGGGTTTTCCCTGGGCCAGTCAGACTGCACAGGTATTAATCTACAGAAATGTAACATAATGAACTATTAATAGAATTTAATTTAAAAGAAGCATCTATCAAGTGACGGTGTTGGGAAAAAAAAAATCTGAATTCTCTCATACCCTGGCATAAAACTACAATGTTTTTTAGCTCTAGTTATAATTACAATACATGTCTTCCATTTTCCAACTAAAATTCTAATTTTAAACCAAATGAACCCATCCAGTTGCTGTATCAGCTAGAATTATTTTATTTACTGATTTCTCTTAATTACTTCTTGAAGATACATAATAATGACTGAAGTCCCACTGCCAATTACGAGTATCTGCTGGTTTACAGGGACAGATTTACTCCCTTACAGCCCCAGATTCACAGCCAAATTTAAGATACTCCCCTAAAATTAGAGCTCCAGGATTGGCATATAACAACGTTTAAGCTAATTGACCTTACTGAGGTGCAGTTTTGGCTCAGGTGGATGGTTCCTGCCCTGCACAGACACCAGTGACCCCAGCTGTACCTGCATGTGCAAGGCACAGCTGGAACACAACAAGGAGAGCTGTCCCATGCTCTCAAGACAGGGACCAGCACAACACCACATCCCTCCGTGGAACCCTATGGCACAGCTACACCCACCCTACCTTGCTGCGGTGCGACATTGCGAACACAACAGCTGAGGCAAGAAAAACTCCATTTCACTAGTTATGCCAAGCACTACTCAAGTCTCAGAAAAGATATCAGGGCATCTTACTGGCTTTATCTGCATCTGGAGCAGACCTTTGGATAAGTGTGTGTAGAAAACAAGCTTCATAAACTCACATATTTCCAAGAAGCAAAAGGTGAGAACTCACTGCCCACATTCAGGTAGGCACCAGGCCTCAGTTTGTCAACTGCTGTGGACCAGTGTTGCAAAAACATAACTATAGGTCCAATTCCAGATACACAAACAGTCTATAAACTGTAGGTCTGGTTGCATTTAGAAGAGCCAGTCTGTGCCGGTTTGGACAAACCTGGAGGAAAATATCCTCTGGCAGAAGGCAGGTTACAACCAACCCTACCCCACCAGGTTCGGGAAAAAAAGAAATTTTCCTCAGAGGAAAGTGAAAGAGATAAAAACTATTTATTTAACAAACACACAGGAAAAGGGTAATAATGCTAAACAATAAAACCTCTCGCTGTGGAGAGAAACCTGGGAAGATTCCAGAGTCCTTCTGTAGGTGTGGTCTCTCTCCTCCTCCTCGGAGCTGGGTCGTGGGCCCACCTCCAGGGCCTCCACCTCAGTAGAAAATTCTCCCAGTGTGTTCTGATGTTGAAACGGTCCAGAAGAGAAGAAGGGAAAAAAAAAACGAAGTCCCAGAAAAATAAAGTTCAACCCTCCATCTCTCTCCGGAGAAAAAGAGCCAAAAGCTGGCTGGAAAGCAAGCAGGGTGCTTCCTCTGCTCTTGCTGCTGTTAGAAGCAGGGGAGTCTGTGTATATCGGTGTCCTTGAACAAGCTGCTTTGAAAGTTTGCTCGTTTTTTTTTCCCTCTCCCCCCTCTCAGGCTCAGTTTAAAGGCACAGAAAGGCACAAAGTTAATTTCTGGGCATAGTGCAGCGACAGGGGATACACATCATGAAGTCACCCCAAGACACAGTCGTATTCACAAACAGCACGAATTATTGAATGCAACATACAGCGTTCCTCTGGACTGAGGGTGAGAATGCATTAACTGCAGAGCAGTTACATACAGCACTAACAGTGCCATTGCAATCACAAGCTTAACGTCCCAGGTCAACACACAGCATAGCTGAGGACACAAGGCTTACCAAACAGTGCCCCTTCTGGGGAGGGCAAGGAGGATGAACCTGTCTGTCTGTTCCTGCAAGTTCGCTCAAATTCTCATCCCCCGGCTGGATGCAGAAGTGGGGTACTTTTATGCCGTATTCACTATCATTGTGCAAAGCACTGTGGGTAGGACTGCAGTCAAATCTTCTGTTCTTTGTGGGCAGGTTTGCAGAATACATCTTGGCAGGAAGTGTTCTTGGTTTGTACAAAACATTTCTGGGTATCAGGTAAAAGAACAAGACCACGTGGCCTATGCCTCACTTGACATTGCCACCTCCAATGCCACGGCAACAGAAACCACAAGACCTCCATCTGATTTCCACACTTGCACCTAGAGGAACCATGGCCTATTGAGCTTCGCATTTTTTTCACCATTTTATGCTTCCAACAACCAGTATTCAGCAAGAACAGTTACATGAACATCAAGAAGAAAGGGTGTAACTTCATTTAATCAGATGTGGCCCAAAAGAGTTGTTAAAATCCAAAGTAAAATACACAAGCTTTCCATTTCAACATATATTACAGAATATTAAGCAGTAGGGTTCAGATTTAAAACCCTCCCTGCTTCAATTGGCAATTTTTGAAATGTTTAGTAGGTGGCTGTGGCTCCTTCTCAGCTAATGAAAACAACAGTGAGAACTAGGAGTGGTGTCTGCTCACAGCTATGTGAACTCCCTCCAATACTGCTCATGAAACAATCTTGCTCACTTCCAAAAGGAAAGTCAAAGTTAAGATGAGAAAACCGTATCAAAAGAAATCCAGAAAACCTCCAAGCTCCTGGAAGTATTCCCTCACTCCACAGTGAAATTCTTTTCTTCACTTACAGCCTGGAACTGTCCAAGGGTAACATATGATTTTTGCAACATACTCCAGAGAAGAAAAATTATCAGTAATTCATTACAGTTCTGTTTTGGAATAAACACTTAATCAAAAGAAATCAAGTAAAAGTAGGGAGAAGATCATCTATGTTTTTTAGAGTAAATCCAGTTCATCAAAGTAAGAGGCTTCCATGGAGTAAATTACATTTTGATTTAAGCAAATACAAAAAAATACCATAGTCTGCACCAAACTCAGATACTCTGCTATCTCCCAAAGTTTTCTTCATTCCTTAAATTCTTTCCTTTTCCATGGCATCTCCTACCCAAACAAGGTACAACATCTTTGCCAGCCTCTCTTTAGAAGTAAAAGCAACACATCAGTAGTGCCTGCTCTGAGCCTTAATAGACTGGAGAAGAAATCATGGTAGTGTTTCCTGGGTCAGAAACCATTAAACATTTCCGCATACAGGCGAAATAAAGTAATCACTGGTGTAAGTAATTTCCAATTTTGCAGGCTTCATTGAGCACAAGTGTCCAATTTAATGTTGCTGTTCTCAGGTAACAATGCTGCCGCTGCAGACTTTGCACTTCATTATGTTTTCAGAAAGTCTCCACAAGGGGGGCAAATTTGGAAACTGACAAAGCTAAAAGCCATGAAACGTCTCACCCCTGAATGGACAGTTAAGAGTCCGGCATCCTTTCATTCTCCCAGTTCCAGTGCCTTCTTGGGAAATGAAGAAAACAGAGTAACTAGCTCTAACTCAGATTAAATTCTACTACAAAATCACCAGTCACAAGTCATCTATCAAATGTTTAAAACCTCCTGGCAGAGACCCCTGATCACAATGTGGGCATCTACAGCCCTCCACCTGAGCTATATTTTCAGTCCTCTGCACTAATATGGTCTCAACTGTTTTTAAAATTAACAAACACAGAAGACAGATGCATTTAACCACCACAATATTTCAACATAACTGAAGCTGGTCAGTGGGACAGACTGTGTGTGAATATTGGTGGCACCACCCCTGCTTTGTGCTTGGATTTGGCATTCCACAACAAAAACAAGTCACAGGACAAGAGCACCACAGACTAATTAGCACAGAGGGGTTGTCTCTTCACACACTCAGGCTGCTAATAGGAAGTGGAGCTGAACTATGGGACTGGGCTCCTCCAAAAAAAAAACCCTCCCCAGCAAAATACAACCAGTAACTGTGTCAGCAGGGAACTTGTTTGTGATGCTTTTTACAGAGACACCCATCATGGTCAGTATGTTCTTAACAGCTGTTTTAAGTGACTGAATATTCTCCTGATCTGCTACTCCATAGCTACGTTTTTGAACTAACAGTGCAAAGCCGTGGCCAAGTACATCATTAATCTCTGTTGCCTGGAGGCTTGGCACTTGAAGGATTGCAATTTTCATTTTATTTCTTCAGCCTTTTTTAGGAAACAGATTATGATAGAGGCTGGAAAAAGACGCCAAAAGCAGCACAAGGACTAGGGCAAGCTACTACAAAGCAAAACTGGAACTACAAAGATACCTGTTGTTCTGGAAAGGCCACTTTTTATTGACTTTCTCAAAGTCACGTGGAAAAATAAACACTTTCCCATCACAGTCCAGAGCCCAGCCTGTCTAGATTTGAAACAGGTTTTGCAGATCTCATTTCCATTGGTACAAAGCATTTTTCTTAGAAGAAATGGTACAGTCTGCTCCAAATTTGTATTTCAAAATCCAGTTTTCCATTTCAGACACCACTCTCTGGCTTTAATCAGAAGATACCTCATAGTTTTCATACTGTCAAATAGCAAGTGCAACATGTACACTGCTTACAGGTTTAATTTCTCCCTTACAATCTCTGCATTTTTCAGATTCAAAGGGAAGAACACCTGTGCCAGGAACAGACCTGATTACGAACTGGTGCTGTAAAATATGTATTAGACAGTTTTATAATTAATTTATGATAAAATTATGGAAGAAATCATGTTAAAAGGATTTTCACTCAGGTTTTCTAACATGGCAGTACCTGGTACTACATAAAATCCTCTTACAATAACATGCAGTTTAACTCAAGAAGTGACAAGTGCACCATTTCAAGAAACTAACTTGGGAGCCAAAGTCCTGGCACTTCTAGCTCAGCCCCATAGTCACCTTGTCTGCACTGGAAGGACTGAACTATGGGAGTCCCACCACGGCCAGCTGGGCACAACCCAGCTACTCCGCACTTCAGATGCACTAAGCTACAGGTCCTGACAGCAGCAGGAGAAGCAAGCAAGGACAAGTGCAGCAAAGAAGCAGGGGTGACCCTGCAGTCCCCAGCTACCTACAAGCACAGAGAGAGTGAACCGTCCGCCCCCACTGCCCCACCACTGCAATCTTGCTCTGCTGCCAACAGCGCCCACACAGCAGGGCCCTTCCTGGCCATTGCCTCATCCAGTGCAGCCCCTGCTCTGCACCAGAACAGGCCCTGCAGAAGAAGCTGCTATATAACGTGGCCAGTCTGTGCTGTGATCAGTGTCTTGTGGACGTGGCTCACTCCACAGGCACAGTAAACAAGTGTGTAACAGAAATTAGGAATTACTGTCTCCTGCACCTGGGCTGCGGGTCATTCATGCCATAGAAAACCCCAGAATTCATTTAAACTTCTTCACATTTGCAGGACTCATCTTTGTATCCCCACTGCACATGGCATCTCCATATAAAGTTCATTAAAAATTAAAGCAGCACCACATCATATATTAAGCACATGTTTCAGAAAACAAACATGAAAGCAATGAAAATATGGAAACAGTTGCTCAGACTTTCTTTTTTTGGGGGGGGAAAAAAGTCTGAAAGCAGTGTGCCCAGTCAGTATTTGAAGGCACTGCTTGTTTGAGAAGTAACAACCTTAACAGGCTTATACTGTTCTATGTTTTGAAAGCCATTTAAAAAAAAATTATAGTAGTTCTAATTCAGCACAGAACAAATATTTGGGTTGAAATGTCATTCCTCTATTTCCTTCACAGAATGAAATACATCAGTTTCACTTATCACCATAATTAAACTATTAAAAGGCATGAAAGAAGTACAGCAAGAGGGATGGACATTTTACTGTAGAATCAATGGGCAATATAACACACTACAGCAACTAATACAGCCCTGCAGAAGTTGAAGAGCAACTGCTCCCCATGCTGACAGAAGCCATAGTTCCTTCACTCATACATCCATCTATGAGATCACCCCTGCTCCTCCTTTTCCAGACTTACCACCATCTCCTCTGAATTGTAGGGGGAATACCAAGACAGGTAGAAACTTCCTGCACTAGATCTACAACCACATAAATTCTGGCTGATTCATGGTCTCAACAGAAGTTCATCACATTTAGTTAAAACATACCAAGCAGCACCCCAGGGGGAAGCTCACCCACACCAGACCAACACTGGCACCCTTGAGCTAAGCTGTGCCCTGCCCAGCTGCCAACCTAAGCCCATGGACTACAGAAAAGTACCCTGTGGGAGCGGGCTGAAGAACTCTGCACGTGTAGAAAAAGCGTGGACCTTCCTGATATATAATCCCTAATAAGAGCTATAGAGAACAAGTACAAGAACAGCCATCAAACACACACTTCAACAGCCTGAAGGTACTTGCATGCTAGAGCACAGTTCAAATTATTCCTTCAGTCTTAAAGCCATCATAGCCCTGGGATAAATGCCTATAATAGGATCCACAGTTTGAGTAAGACTTTTCTTCAAGCCATGAACTTAATGACAAAAGCACATGTGTCACCGGGTACATGACGCATTATGCCCTCATGCCTTCAAATTAACTGAAAACACAGGCACTCATCACTTGGAAGAACATCACTACAATAAGGTACTTTCCTAGGAGAAACAGGTCATACAAATGCCTGTGCATCTGGGATGCTTAAAGAGCCCTTCTTTTATGTTCCATGCAGATACTCAAACACTAATCAAACAGATCAACAGAATTAAATCATACATTCACAAGAAACTGCTCTATATACACATCTGTGGAAGAAGAAATCATTATTTTTTATTATGAATAGGAATGTACAAACTGAGAATTTCAACCAGCTTTAAAAACAAGATTTTTTGCAAAATAACTTATGTTTGAGACTATGCCAAGAAATCCACTGCATTCTCTTACTCTGTATACTGCTACTCCTCCATATGCACACATACTTAGTTTTTACATGCATCCCCTCATACATACATTTTTTTCTTTTGCCACTCCCCACATTCTCACTTGAGCAGAATCTAGAATTAATTAGTTGTTTTCAGGCATTTTTAACACCCTATGTTCCTGTAATCTGCAAGTTGTGGAAACGGTATTGCAGCTATTTCTAGGACTGGATCTGATCTGACAACGAAAGTATTCTTCCACTATATGCAGGAGCACAGCTTGGCTGGAAAGAGAAGAAACTTACATCTTCAGCAATATTCTGGGACCACACTACATAATTATCAAACATTTCTCCAGCAGAAAAATTGAGTGGATAAAAAGATTACAGAGACTTGCAAAATTACACCATATAGTATGGCATAGTAACAGCTACAGGAGTTTGCTGTATAAGAAAAAAAAATATCAAATTTATTTCAGCATCTTTGGCCAAGAAAATGTAATTTACACTTGAGGGTTTTTTAACACTACACAAAGATGGACAATTAAAATGTCTTTTCACACACTCTGCTAGAGATCATTAATGTCTAAGAGCCAGCAGATTGAACCACTATGCAGCTTCAGCTGCACTGATGACAAAGTGCAAGGCTAACCAATCTTCATAGTTCCCTAAGCAAAGTATTGTGAAAAGAGCAATAAGAAAAGGACACAAAAAATTCAGCCTCACATGGGGATGGTGTCCTTGCTATCTGCAACAGCTGGTTGCCACTTTTGACCACTTCCAGGATAAACATGCATTTCCCTCAGATCTTTGACCCACGCATGTGCTGCTGAGCAAACAACTCTGGGCAATACAGGAGTGAGTTGTTCCCAGCATATTTACAATTCTCTGTTTTTTAAAGATGTATTTTATAGACCTATTTTTGAGAAAGGTAACAATGATAGATGAAACAGGCACAGAGTAAGCACATATAGCTCCGTTGCAAAAAAATGTCATCTTCACTAAAAAGGAAGTAACATTCAGTCTACCAAAATTCTGCCATTCCTGTGGACACTAGCTATCAGCAAACTCAACAATGCTGATCATTCCTATCTGCTGTTCCCTATTTCTCAGACGATCTCCAGAGTCTTTGAAAGTAGAAAATAAATGCAAGGAATACAGCTAAGAACTACCCTAGAAGCTCGCTAGCTGGCAGTGAAATCCAGTGCAAGATCTGTCCATGTTACCTTGAGGGACTAGAGTACATTTTTATGCTGTAAATGGAATCTTGCCAGGGCCCATCCCATACACCCCTCCTCTTCTTTTTTCCTTGATTCAGTGGACCTTCTCCCTCCCAAACACAGTCTGAACATCCTCACACACATTAGAGCTCAACACCTTAAAGGAAATCAACATTAGGAAATTACCTATTTTTAGATGCAGTTCAAAAGGAACTAAAGGAAACAAGAAAAATAGCCACTGCTCCAACAGATCCAAAAATGATCAATGCATACTAGTAAATGCTTCAAAAATCACAATGCAAGAAGCTGCACCTTTTGCCTTTCACTGTTATTTTGATACAAAAATCTCTCTCAGGTACCTCACAGCAGAATACACACAGCCTGTCCTTTAAGCTAAACCAACATAATTGCAATTCTCTTTTCCAAAGTAACTGCTATGGAATTCTCAAAATCATCTTAGAAAACGTGATAGTCACAATACGTTAAACCAAGGGAAGTGCATTTTAACAAGAATATGATATGTTTTATGCTAGAGCTGCAAAAGGAGATTTATTAACCTATGGTATAGTTCTTTGTTTTTTAAGATGTAGAATGATTCCCTTAAAAATGGAAGTAAAACCTTTTTTCCACATTCATGTTTGTTTTTCTAACCTATATTCTTCTCCCATTACTTTTAAAGCAGCAACTTGCTTATGTATATTGCAATCAAAAATATTCAGTGCTAATAAACAAATTACTCCTTGTTTTCCAGACTACTCTGTATCGTTCTTTCATCAAATATTCCCGTGCTGTTACCTACCCTTGCTAAATACCACTATAAGGTGTTAATCTTCCAGCTAATGTTTCACAGTACAGACAACCATCTGCTCATTCACTAATACAGATTTTTACTTACTTGCTCTTAAACTGACATTTGCCCAATAGCCTAGTCTCAGTCTTGTCCTTTCCACAGAATATGTCCTCAAAATGTGGCATTTTTGCAGTTATGGATAGACTGATTAATCTAGACCCAGGCTGGTTCTGAAACATTTAAGCAACAGCTGATTTTAAACAGCAGTTCTTTCAAAATAAATAAGGTATCTCCAATGAGAATTTACCAGAATGCATTCCTTACAAAACTTACAGTTGCTCTGGTACATGTGGGTGGACTTTAACAGAGGAAAAAAGAATGGCCCATGCTGACTGGTGAACAATTTACTGCTGTAATATGCCAGGCAATCCAACATGCTGATTTCATTTATTTGGTGGATTAATCAGACAGAAAAAAATTAATCAGTAATCACTCTTCTCTGCTTGTTAGGCCTTATGAAAAAACCATTTATGCGAAGCCAACCTACCTGTCCGGCTTCTGCCACCGATAACCAAGAACACAACTCAAAATCAGTACTGGGAAAAAGCAAGCCTTCTGTAGTTTGCTCCTCCTGTAACAACTACACAACCCTTATGCAACATAAATTCATCATCTCACTTCTTTCACCCATGATATTACCATGATGGATCTTCCTTAAAAATCTGTCCCTTAACACTACAAGAAAACTCTTCACCTACTCCTCCCTCCTCCTTCCCAACTTCATTTGATCCTGACCTTCGCCACAGGACATCTCTCTTGACCACAGACAAACTCCTCTACTACCACAAACTAAGAAAGCAAATAAGCATACTAAGCAGGTTATCCAAGAATAGTTTGCATAGACAAAAACAGAGAGACGCTCAAGAAAAGAAAATACTAGGTGCAGTGACACAGTAAAATCATAGCCTAAAAAAAAAAGGAAATTGATTATAAATCCTTTCTTTTTTAATTGACAGAAGCACTAACTAAAGACCATCACTATTATAGCTTTTAAACCTGAAGGTGTAAACATGCATTGTTATTAATTCAGTTCACTCGAAGTCTGAATTACACTACACCACCTCTGGAAGCAGAAATTGTCATCTTCTACTGCAGACCAGCATAATCCAGCTCTTTGCTGCCAGAGCGAAGTGTCTCTGAGCCCAAGCCCTCATAGAACACAAAAGTATTGGCTAAACACCACTGAGGATGCACTGCAGCAGTACAGCAATGTCAGCAGTCCTGCTGACCTAAGGCAACTGTTATGTATTGATATAACAGCTCACAGTAGAGACATGCAGTATCAGCAAAACCTGTGACAAGTGAAAATTTCAATAAGACACTGCAATTTCTAGGCTGGTGATGATCAGTGCAGTCTTGACATAAAGTGCCTATCCACAGATTTTCAGCTGGGGGGAAAATCCTGCATGTTGGTAACTACAGTGTCTTCCCTTTTTTGCCTTACACAATAACAAGAAGTCTACCTGAATTCAGCTCCATACTTCTACTGAAAATAATATCAGAAATACTTGCAAGTAAATCCTTGTGGGTCCCTTGCAACTCAGGATATTTTGTGATTCTATCATTCTAAACTACAAATAAAAACTGGCTAATGGGTGTTAGGTTTACAGCTGAACTGATCTTAAGGGTCTTTCCCAACCCAAGTGATTCTAGGATTCCGTGATTCTATGAAAGGAATATACAAATTTAGATATTCTTGATGCTTGTGTTTTAACTCAAGATGCTTAAATCATTGTGAATTACAACCAAACTGGAATGGACTTGCTGGACATCTTACATGGAGTATGCATACATACAGATTGTATCTCTATATATTCTATAAAATTACATATATATGACTACACGCACTACATATATAGTGAGTAGCTAGTAATTATATTTTTATTATAATAGTAACACATTTATAACATATAGTAGCTAATACATATATAATCAGAGCAGTCTCCATCTAGAGATGCTGGATACACTCACATTTTCATTACAGGACTACTTACCTTTTAACCATGTTACTCCCATAGCTATGCTGTCCCCGAGTCTCAGAGCCCTCTAAGTTACAAACCTTCTTCCAGTCTGCAGATGAAATGCACTGCTGTTGTGCCACTACCCCCTTCCAGAACCAGAACTCCCTTTCATCGTACTAACAGATTACAAACAGAACAAGCTTACACAGGGCAATAACTCCTTTAGAGCTCCATCATCCTTTTCTGCTGCCTGACTCACTGTGCTTGACAATGAACCAGCACCATACACGCAAATTCGGGGAGGCTGCCTTGGTACCTCCAACATTAATGTTCCTCAGTGCACATAAAGTTTACGTTCAGCTGTCTTTCACACCCACGTACCATTAGCAGTCCACTTTCAGTCACCACAAACTAAAGTTTTTCTCCTCTCCATCTGACAAACCTTCCAAGTCTTCTAACCTGAAGATACTCAAAACCAAAATCTTGTTACTAGTCCATTGCTTTATACTCAGTACCATTTACAACTAATGTCAAAGCAATTGAACAGTCATCTGTTCACAATGTTGAGAGTTAAGTAACTCCTCATTAGCAAACATGGCATTTGTAGCTAACAATAATAAATTACGATTGCCATTCAAAGCTAATATGCAATCCTCAGTATCCTGTGACTAAGAAAAAAAGATGATCAAAAGCAAATACCATGTTTAATCAAAGGCTATTTCAGCTGTACCTCTATTTGTCACACTTCCTAGATATTCTCCACCCTCATCTTTACAGAGGATTGTTGTAATGATTAACACTGAATTATATGGTGTGAGGAAGAGGGAACCATTTCACTTAACAAATGCTTAAGTGAGGTAAGAGAAGAATTACACATCATTTCGTTTGTTTTACCAAGCCTTGCTCCAAGCCACTAGCCCTTGAATAGAACCAATGTATTTCAACTTCTCTCATTTTCTTGTTTTCCCAAAGATGGACTGATCTTGCACATGTCTACAGAAACAACGTTTCTAATTTTGTAAAACCAGAGGGGTAGAAGGGTGCTCAAGCCAGCAGGTTTCTTTGAAATGAGGGTCCCTGCCAGATGAGAAACCAAGCATCACTTTTAATTACGTTTCAGTGTCAAATTGGAGTTCGTGTACTTTTGGAAACTACTTAATGTTCACACTCTACATACAACTGAGTTTTGAAACTAGCATCCATTCAAGAAGAAGAGGTAAAATAAATACTTCTATCTGACTAGGAGATAGCTGTACATAAATCCACTTTTGCAGCACAGGAAAGACACAGACCAAAATGCAACTGGGAATGCAGAGGTAATGCGCTGTTACAGGTAACAGGCAGCATGCAGGCATTAGACATACTTGTTTCTCAGCAGTAGACTTCAGTATGACCTGAACATACTCTGTTCCCATAACTTTCTACCTTCCCCAAGTATCTGGACAGCAGATACCATTTGTTCCATCAATGAAGAGTCAATCAATTTAGAAATTGCATGCAGTTTCCATGGAAAAGACCACACAAATCCATAGGTTCAACCTAGCTCATTTTTATCTGATATAAAAATGCAGACTAATATGGAAGGCTTCTCTTCAAGACAGCCCACCAAAACTCCTGTTTCATAAGACAGAACTCACACAAAGTGAGTTAAACACAGCTCAGTCCCCAAGAAAGATAGTTACAGCTCAGCATATTTAATGTCTTATTCTCTTAAAGCCACACACTATTACTCTTACAGGCAGACAAATTGTATTCAAAGTGACTACCACATGCCTGTCTGACATAAAAGGTTTCATTCCAAGCATGCTACCCAGCAGCTACCCAGGGTAGTACTCCAATGCTTTATGCTAAAACTCATGGATTTGAAAAACGGCCAAAACACCTCATACTCAGAAGTGCATGTCACCGTAAAACACAGTTTGTCTAGTCTGGTTTTGTCTCTAATGGAGACCCTTGGTTCTCATGAAAGCCTGGATTCAAAAAGTCATGTCAAGGCAGATAGCATCTGGCTTTGCTCTTTTGCCACATTGGATTGCCTGAGGAAGCACTTACTAGACATACAATACAGAACTTTCATACCAATAATCTCTGAGGCATTTCAGCCAAATAGTACATACTAGCTTGAATACTGTGACTGTCCTTGTGTTTCTGCTGTTTCTTTCTTCCCAGTAATTGGCTGTCTCTGCATATTCCTACACACTCATTCTGCCAGTACTGACAATACAACAGGAGACCAAGAAGCTTCAGGCACTGCTTTCTTAGTAGTACTAAAATGAGACCAATGCAAGAGTAATCCTGTCAAGAATTAAGATAAAGGCTTCTGGAAAGGAGCTCACAGATTTGCATTTCATTCCTCAGGATGCTACGGGTCATTTTATCTGCTAGATGGAAGATGAAATGTGGGTGTATGTGATTTATACTCCTCCACACACTGTAATTTTTATGAAATCCCACAAGAATGGAAGTGTGAGCAAAATGAGCCCACAGGATTTTTCAATTTACCACCTAACTTTATGAAGAATATTATCTCTCTCCAGCTTCCTTCTCCCATTAACTCTATATGGATAATGGGCGTATCCTGCCTTGAAGTAAAACTAAGTATTTGGGGAAGGGGCATTTATTTAACAATACTTTACACTCACACTCCATCCAGCACTACTGGATAGGGTGGGGTCCAGCACTGCTCTGCTATGGACACAAAGCAGCAAAGATGCTGAAGATGTACACAGGAGCCTTATTCTGCCTTTGTAATTTCCCAAAAGAAGTTTCACGCATATGCCGCTAGCACCGACTCAGTTTCCCTGACTTCTTTGTATCACCTCTCATCCGCACTCGGGGGCAGGGAGTTACCCGAGGTTACCCGAGGCCGGGTACGCACAGGGAGAACAAAAGCAAGAGGCTGGGC
>NW_008238358.1:6404606-6445312 GCF_000691975.1 Corvus brachyrhynchos
GGGGCGGGAGCCCGCGCGCACCGTGGGGTAAAAGGGCAGAGAGCCCCCAACGGCGGCGGGCGGGATGTGTTTGAGCCATCCAACCGTGTCCCCCTGGGGGCTGATAACGCTCTGGCTGCTGCTCAGCGGTATCAGCGTACCAGTCGGTCCGGGTACCGACCACAGGCGTAAGACATTGCTGAAGTGTGCTAAGGTTGATATAGAACTATGGAAAGCATAACCCCAGTATTCAGTCTGTATTCCCCAAACAACATGCAAGAGAAGAAGAAAAAAAGAAGAAAAAAAGTATGTATCTCTGTTTTCCAGACTCTTCATAGAGCACTTGAGAACAGAGACTCAAGATTACCTGAATCTCCTCCTCCAGCATTTCCTATCTCTGAACACATCTGAGAATTTCTTACCCCTACCTTTTAATTGTTCAAAAACAATATGTGGGTTTGGATCCCAGATCATTTTCTCTTATGCTTTCACCCATAACTCCAAAAGGTTATTTGCAAGCATACCTTATCAACTTTACCCACCCCAGAGAGAGAGAGGTTTTGGTTTTTCAACAGAATCTTGGTTTAGTGCTCTGATTTAGGGAAGCGGATGCAAACTTTTAAAACCTCACAAATTCCAAGCAGAGTGACAATACTCAGTTGTTCTTTTCGACTGATATCCAGGATATGAAGAGAGAAGCTAAGATTCCAGAGAAATTGAGAAAAGAGCAATTGAGACAGAGCACTCAAATATGTTGATACTCCAAATAACTCCTTCTGGAACAATACTCTGCTCCCACGGAGTTAATTCAAGCTACTTTTTCCAGAGTAATTATTCTAGGATAGCTCCATGTATAGACAAGCCTTTGGCTCAAGTCCAAGACACCCTTGATCAAAAGAGAGGAAGAAAACGCACCAGAAATGTCTATCTAATATGGAAACAAAACATTTTGTTAAAATTAGGCTCCCAGATATTTATTGCTAATAGAGCCCTTCCCTGCTTGCTCCTCATGCCCAACTCATTCAAAGTCCTAATCCAGTGTTCAATCACTGCCATAGCAGAAAACTGTACTGGCATAAATACTGCCCTAGTTTCACTAAAGGACCCATAAAAGGGAAGGGTCCCAGACTAATTATAAGCTGACTTACTACAATCCACGTATTTCACAGTAATTAGTAAAGATTTGAAAACAAGTCCTTTAAAACAGTGTTGGCATCTGTACCAAAGTCTTAGCAGTTTGCCTTTTGGGACAATCAAAACTTACATGCTTCTAATACTCTTACAGTAACTATAGTTACTTTTTAAGTAATGCTTGTACTCAGTAACTTGCAAGAAGTCAGAGAAGTACTTTCATCCAGAGCCACCTGAATGATACTGGCACATAAGGTTTATCTGACTTCTCCCCCTCCCTCTAACCAGCACTGCCTGAGCATGTTGTACCTGTTTGTTGTTATCCACAGATTGCTGAGGGGAGACAGAATTTTCTCATCTCCAGATGCAGTAACAAGCATTCCAAGACACAGCAACATTAACACTTTTCTCAAGGGACCACAGCAAGAACAACAAAAATAGAGTGTATACAGGGTGGAGCAAAACTGCACACGAACATCTTAGAATTACCTTGGAAGGTCTCTCATCATTTTGTACTATTTTCATTTGCTCTAGATGAGGAGAGAGGAAAAAAAAAAAAAGTTTTACAAATATGTCAGTTTCCTTCCTTTGCTCTTCCTCCAAAACAAACTTGCTGTGAGTTATCTGTAACTAACACATACTTCAGGAATTCCTCTTTTGTACAATCCTGGTATAAAGGGAGACCAAGATTAGGTATGATGACCAATTAAACATGAGCACTCTGTTATGCATAATAACACAGCGATTCTAAGAAATGCAATGGTCACATCAAAGCTGTTTCTCTTTTTTGTAACAAACGCTCTGCTATTGCTGCGTTTTCAAGCTGTCTGCTTATAAACAGTGTGTCGATACTCAGCTGAAGGGCTACAAGATGTTTGCGTGTTGTGTCTACACACTGAGCAAGCCTTACTGCCAGCAAAACCTTCCTCCTCCACACTACTGTGTAGCTAATTACAAAGTAAAAAAATTCATTTCTGGAAAATAAAAGGGGTGGAATGCAGAAGCTAGAGCTTGGCAAGACATTTTAAGCTTTCCCTAGAAGGAAGGCAAGGCACAATGTTTTACATTTCTGAACTTCTCTCATTTATATCAACAATATACTACACAAAGAAATACACAATTTGTGGATGTTCAGCTGTGCAGCTTTAATGTAGCACATCAAATGGTCCTGAAAAGACAAAATATGTAAACAGTCCCTTCCCATTTCCTTTTAAAAAATTGCTTAATTTCTTAATTTATGTAATTCCAGATGAAAAAATGATACCACCAAAAAGGTTTGGTTTGGTTCACTATACAAGTTCTAAAGACACAGCATTTCAATTCAGAAATATAAACTAGGTTTAAGTGTTAGTAGCCTGAATGGTTGGATGGTTTCTCCTGAACACAATATACATACCATTTCTAGAACTGCATGTTCTAGAAAAATTATTTACATTTATTAAGCAGATGCATCTTAACAGCTACAAGAAACAGCTGAATTTTTATGCAGCCAGGTTATCAGACTATCTTTGCCGGTATATCCTCATAGCTGTTCTTGGTTCCCTAACTATCATTAGGAGTAGCAAACAGCAGCACGGGAGATAAAGGTGCTTACAGTGGTGAGTGAAACAAACTCCTCAACACCATGTAAGCAAAATGTTTTGCTTTTAACAGTCTAAAAACCAGAGCATTAAAGTAGTTATATTTATACACTTGGTATTCTGAATTATACAGACGTGACACTCATTGCATTTATGTAATTTATAACTGGATGAAGAATGTCTCCGGCTCTCTCTCTTTACTATCTTTTCAGAGAGGTTACCAAATGCAGATTTTTTACTAGTTGCTATATTTAAACTACAGTTCCAAAAGAAGATGTTACTACATTCCTATTTTTTTTTCTCTTTGATGTCTAAAAAACCTAGATGACATTCTGCCATTCTTTACTTGCTTGCAATGTCAAAATATTTTACCTCAGTAGACATAGTATTACACAAATAAAAATATGAGTCAAAAGAAATATTTCAGTCCAGACCTGGAATTTTGGTGAACACTGAGACCAGTGTATACAGCAGTTTTTTGAGTCTTTTACATCTAGAGAATGTTTTTCCACCCAAGTTGTCAGGTACATTCCTTAAGTCGTTTCAGAGTGACGAGCCTGAACTGTTTGGAGAGTAAACATCTATGTAAACATACACAGAGGCACTTTATGAGCGTAGCTGTGCAGAGATCAGAGGAACACTGGTGACAAATGGGAATCAAGCACCCATAGTTTGGATTTCTGTGGAAGGAATTAAAGATGCTCCATCAAAATTACTTATAACTAACACATAAAATTGCAGTGGGCTTGAAGGCATGCCTGTATTTTAATTCACTAGTTACATATACCACTATGTAAGATTTGCCCCACCATAAGGTAAGCTGAAACATCGTTACACACATCATAGACACCTTTACAGCCCCACTCTGTGGTTCTCAGACAGAAATCTATATCCCCAAAGCTCTTACATTACCACAGCTGTAACTTGTAGCACTGACTGCATTCCAGACCCATCTATACCATTTATGCTTCCTTGATCTGCAATATATCCTGCATGTGAAACCTTGCCTCTCTTGTAGCACTTTTCACCAGTGTAGAGAGACATAACCTGATACCAGATGCAAACTTTTGGGCAGTTCTAGTCAACTCTCCCTCAATGTGCATCTTCCAACCAATTTGCACCAAAGCAGCCAACAATGGCTTATAGGCTAGCAGAGGAGATCTAAAAGATAAACAAGGTATTTCTTGGGTTGCTGTTGGCAGGGAGCAGGGGAGGAAGAGAGAGGGTTTACAAGCAAGTTGCTCACGGGATCTCCCTGGAGATTCTCCCCAGGAATTTTGAAAGCATGATGAACCTTCACAGGACATATTTTAACCCCACCAAAAACCAAAAAGGATCATTGCTCAGGACACTTTCACTCTCCTAGCTCACAGAGACCTGACTAAAGACTCTTTGGCCATCACCCAGAACACAATTCCACACAACCCTGATAGCACTTACCTCCAAGAGCTGCACTGGGTGCTGGACAGGACTTGGCCATAGGACAGAGTCTACAAAGCCCAAGATCAGCAACTTCAGTCACTCAAGGACTCTGGTCTCTGAGTCACTATCTAGCTTATTGAAATTGCACAGCTGAGATCCCCAGCTCCTCTTGCAATAAACTAGTGGAAACAGCTGCTTGGTCATTTCCACACTTGTTACACCTGTCTTCCCATCAGGTCCTGGATCAGACCCAGCTGTGAGGCCAGCCAGCCAGCTGTTTGGCTTCCATGGGGGAGGTAAAGCTCAGTCAGATTGCATAAAGGCTTCCAGTGATTGACAAGAACCATGCAAAGAAATCCAACTTCTTTTTTTTTTAATAAATTTAAATTCTTCTATAGCCAATGTCTTTAAAAATTCTACAATTCTGCTACTAGAGCCACCTCATTTACATGTGCTAACCAAACTGTGTCTGCCACTGATTCAACAGGACCTGTGGTCAAGACATGTTTAAACATGGTTTTCAGACCGATGCAGACAAAGCCAGCAGGGGCTGCTTCTCTGGTTGAGGTCTAAAGCTAGCAGTCTCAGAAAGATGCTTCCTCTACTTTCTTTACTTTTTCTTTGCTAATAGAAAACTTCTTGTTGTTTGGGGTTTTTGGGGGAGTTTTTTTGTAAACAAAAATAAATCTAACAAACGTATTCACTTTTCTCTTTAGATTAACATCCTGATTTCTGAAAAACAAATTGGACAAGGCAGAATTGAGCACCACGGGCATCTTTTTCTGGTTCTTTTGGATCACCACCATTTAAAACTATTTATTTTATGGAGAATATATAGTTTTAATTAATCATAGTCTTCTAAATCACTCCATAATGAGCAAATCCAATCTTTTGTTATATTAAGTCTCACTTGCTAACACACTCACTAACAATGATGAAAATGTTAATTATGCAAAGGCTGTTAAAAAAAATCCTAAATAAAGTCTGTAAAGGCCCAGTCCACTCAGGATCTGAGCTACTGACTGAAGGAAAAGTAGGTTTTCTCTCTCCCTGCTTTGTCTGGATATGAATAGCAGTTATGTGGAGGCTGAGGACACACTGCAGTTCTCATAAGCTCCCTGCCAAACAATGCAACCTTTAATTTCTGGAGCTTCACAAATTTTCTACAGAAACAAAAGATTCTTCTACCCTCATTCCAATCTACCTGCACTACCATTTTATATGAAAAAACTATCAGATACTTTAACTTTCTCATTTAGTCAAACAAATTCAGAAATTAAAATCAACAAATTAAGACAATCTGTTATGCAAGGAAGAATTTTTAAAATACTGCTTCTTTATCCAACCTAGAACCATTTATATCCACCAAAGGAAAAAGACTGAGGATTGCCTACATATGCAGTATTTTCCAATTAACTGCTTCTGTTTAATTATTAACAACTGCATTAGGCTCAACAGGAAGAATTTTTTTTTTTCCCAGAATAAGACTGCTCACACATGAGTTAATCAGAAACAATTTCATGTTTTAACAAGTACTACAGAAGTATTCAGGCAAAAAAAAAATTTAGTTCCTCTGGAATTCCAGTTTTATTCAATAAAGATTCATTGCATGATGCTGCCATGACCAGGCAGGCTTAGTGAGTGAACTGCAAATCTAATCAGTTTGGCAAAGGGTTTTATGGAAGCTGCTGTGCTGGCTTTGCTGACTTCAAGTGATTTTTTTCCTTTGTTCATTTGTTGCAAACAACTAAAATCTAGGTCAAGGAAGGAAAGGTCATTCTTTAATTATGAAAGTGCAAATTTTTATACAGTATTGGAAAGGTTTCAAAAGCAGTTTTGAATTCTGTTTTCATTGCGTATTCTTTTTTCTCACTGTTTTTCCCCAACTTTCTATACATCTAAATTTTGAGCACCTTCATAGGAAAAGGCAAAATAACTTGTGTCTTGTAGGTAACCAAAATCTAATGCACTGATTTTTAAACAATTATTTCAGTAACATTATAAATTGGTAAATGATTTATGGCACAAACACATTTCCATGATTCTGTACACTGTAACTGCTCCAATGTTTCTTTTCAGACCATCACTTGACTGGTCATACTCTCCAACTTGTCAGGGAAAATTTTTTTTCTGCGAGTTCTAAAAGTCAGGTTTTGGACTTTCACATAGTAATCACATTTAAATAAGCCCAGTCTTATTTTATGTGATAAGAGGAATTATTCTAAAATACACATTATAACAACTATATATATTTTCTTCAACCACAATCATCAGTCCCTGTGTGGGTGTGCTGGGAGTGCTCTGCCTTGCTTGTTTACATGTCTTTCACACCAGAAATCTCAAAGACAACACCCCAAACCTATCCAAGCTCATTCCACACATCTGGGAACACAAACAAGTGAGGAAGGTAAAATGATACAGTCCGGGAGAGGTGCTCTCAGTTTTCACTAGCGCTGTACCTTTCCTATCGTTTCCTGCATAGCACACACATATTGCTTTCTTTGCTTGTGGGTGTGTGTTTTTAGGACATACCAGACAAATAGTATGTTTTCGAGCATACAAGCAAGTAAACTGCTATGAATTTCTGACCACACCGAGTGAAATACATGCATCAGTTCCTGTTACTCAGCCTCCTCTAAAGTCAATCAGCATCTCCAAGGGTCAAGGTTCACTTTTAAGCAATTGAGCAACCTAACTGGCAGGTAGATCAAGGTATGATAATTCGCTTCTTGACTGCAAATAAAGGCACACTAACCCATTTTACTGTGGAACTGTTCTTAACATCAATAAAATAAACTGCATTTATTCTACAGTAATGATGTATTTTCCACACAGAGCATAAAGTACTATCTCAAAGCATTTCCGTTCTTCCCCTGTGAGGCATAACAGTACTACAATCTCCATTTTTCCAAGTGGAAAAGATTGACATCTATTTAAGGGCAATAGAGTGCCCCAGTATCAGAGAGGAAAGCTGCAGCAGAACCCACAGCCACAGCTGGTTTCTGAATTCTCCTTCCTCCTCTGCCTTATTAGAAAAAAAGCCCATCTAAACCTGAAAATTTGCAAGGTCACTTCTGCACAGCTATCAGCTGCTGAGCTGGGATACAGGTATATATTGCACATTTGGCCAAGAGTTCCCTTCCAATGAGTAACACACTGTGTTAGTAAAAAGCATGCTACATTGAAGGTAAGCACTAATGTCCCTCATCATGCTTTCTGACTCTCCATCTCTGGGAATTTTTGCAGTACAGTGTGAGTTGCAGCTGTACTTATCAGAGTATGTGTTCAGTGTCGAAACATTCATTCTGTTCCACTTCATTACTTTGTTTTCACTCAATATATAAAGGCTCCACGAGATCTCTCTGTTCCATTCAAACCTTCAACATGCCAGTTTTCAAGCCTTTTACTGTCACACCTGGAGCTGACTGACCATTATTGTGAGAAGGAACTGATTTGTCTGTATTTGTGGATAAACAATTATCAGATCTACCAGGTGTGCAGCAGCTAGAAAAGAAAGCTGAGCAGGTAAGTGTTCTGCAGACAATAAACAGCAATCAACAGATGTTACAAGTACTTGCTGACCAGCTGCACATGGCAGGACAATCACCATGTGGTGGGATCAGGTCATGGTACAAGTCTGTGCCTGTCAGTAGGGACTGCAAGCCTTTGGATCCTATGTTCTGTTGCATGCCAAATTTCTGTCAGCCTCAGGATGACAAAATGACAGCTGCTTTGAGAGGGAAGAATCAGGGTATTAATCTTATGAGGAAAGTTTGCATCACTCAAGAATCTATTTGGTGTCAGAAAAGGAAGCTGTTACAGGAGATAGTCAATTTTCAGACCATTAACCATAGGTTGCATGCGGAAGTACAAGTATGGTTCAGGCACAGGAATTAATATCTAAGTCAATTAAATAGGCTTCCCTAGACTTGTAGGAAACAGACTGTCCCTATCTGGAACTAAATCATTGTGGTGAAGTAGGAACATAACAATACTCTATTATAGATAGTAAAATTTCATTTCATTTGAAATAGTCCTATCATATTATTCAGTTAATATCAAAATGCCACATTGCTTTGCAACAGTTCTACTTCTCCATAAATTTATTGATACATACTTCGTATTACTGGGTACACAGTCTAATTCCAATTTTGTGTTCATCATAATAGAAGAGGTATTTGTGATTTACTTCAATTTGAACAGTGGCTTTTTGCCACTGTTTATGATAGGACATGTTGCATAGTTTCAGTGTATTCATTCTCATTTTGTAATTCTTGCTGCATCTAAATAGTTATAGGGTGATCTGCTACTTTCCACTACTGTGCCCTGCTTCCTATCTACAGGTAGCCCATTGCTACTTGAGGTACAAGGGAGAGTAGCATACCACTGTCCACTGAGAGTTATTTTAACATACACTTCATTTGTGAAGTATCTGAGTTCTTTTTGTGGTTAACTTCGCACAATGTATTGAAATAACTTGGGTAGCTAAAAACAGTCTGACCATGGCTATATATGTGTGTATACATGTTTACAGATGCAGCAGTAAGCCTGTATTCCAGTGCTTCAAGCTAGGTCATGAAAGTATGTTAAGTAGCTGCTCCCTACATTAGACCTACCCTTTGAGAATCCCTCAGAAGTCTTTTCTTATTCTGCTGGCCAAAGGTGCTTTTTCCTAAGGGGCATGGGAACACACTGTCAGCTGAATGTTGCTGGTATGCCCCAGACAGTCTGGGGCTGCATTCTACAGAGAAACAGCAACACTGACAAGGCCGCCACAAGTCTTGTCGTATTTCCTAACATTTTTCTTTATTCAACACTTCCTCATCATTTCTGGAAAATCTGAATCACCTTTATTCCTGCAGAACATGTATACCTTGGCCTTGCATAGACCCACACTGCAATTCTCATAACAGGGCACTTGCAAGAGAAGTATTTTCAAACACTATAAAAGCTAGAAGTCCAAACACTGTGACTCAGACCTCCAGAGCTCAAAAATGTAGCCAGACTTGGGTATTTCAGGGACATTATGGAATAGTTACTGGCAAGCTGTTTGCAATATCATCATAATAATATAGTGATATAATAACATGGAGCTGAAACACCTGAAGACTGGAAGCACTATTTTGTCAGACCAGCATAAGCTAAGAGTTGTATCAGCAGAATATAAAACTCAAAGTGAACACATTCAACAGAAATAAACATCTCTTGTCAGACTCCATTGTAGAACAAACACAACACTCCTTTGAAAAGGCATTTGTTTTCTTCCTAATCATTTGTAAGAGCAATAGAAGAAGTTTTTGCAATGACACTGCTGGGAGGGGATGGGGGAGTAAAGAAGAAAAAAAAAAAGAAGAAAAAAACCACTTTAGTGTAACAAATACCCTCCTAGACAAAATATTTTCAGATAACCACTTCTGTAATTTTTTATTTAAAGGCTCTTTGAGTCAGGGAAAAAAATAAAAACATCTAAGTATCAAGTCCCTATATCATTCTGGAATCACAAAACACAAGAATTCCAGTTCTCAGTACAAGGAAT
This sequence comes from Corvus brachyrhynchos, assembly GCF_000691975.1. Classification (NCBI taxonomy): domain Eukaryota; kingdom Metazoa; phylum Chordata; class Aves; order Passeriformes; family Corvidae; genus Corvus; species Corvus brachyrhynchos. The sequence continues at coordinate 6,414,255 of NW_008238358.1, forward strand.
GTTTTAGTCCAGTTCGTATGAGGTTTTCTTTCTTTTTTTCATTATTATTAGTAAGTCAACAGCAGCTTTTAGTATCTTGAGAGACAAGTTTCAACAAAGCTGCAGTATGATATTTTCTGTGATTAGTAAATCAAGACTAGAAGATATGCCCACACACATCCTCCACAGTCTATTCACAAGAGAGGGAAGACATTGGCTATCTCTGTTGCAACGTTCCTTATTGTGTGTAATAGAGTAGTCCTTCTCTTGCTGTTTACTGCTGGTGCTCTGCAGGTTACAGACTTTGTTTGGATATGGGTTCCTCCAGACCACTGTATTTACTGACAGTTTCTAATTTACATAACCTAATTTTTATTTATAATTTTATTATTGACCTCTACAGCACAGTGGAAACAAGATATGCAACTAAATGGTACACTTTGGGAAAAGGGACTTTCTGCTTCAAACTCCCCTGCTCCACTGTTGTTATATGGTCATATGTGAATGAACATTTCATAGTCATATTATTCATGATTTTATAAACTTCTGTCATATCCCACTTCAGTCATCTCTTTTTACACAGAAGTCTCCTTGTCCAATTCATATCTCAAATAGATATCATTATATGTTTCTCAACACTTTGGGCATTCTTTGTAGTTTTGTATTATGCCTTTTGAGACAGAATTGTCAGAATGCCACAAAACATTCAAAACATAGCAAAGGCACAGATTTAGAGCAGTAGCACAATTATACACCCTGTTTCATATGGTATTCTATTTGTAATTCCTAATTTACTAATTCCCTTTTTGATTGCTACTAACCATTGAGATGATGGTGAACTTACCACAGGAAGACCAAGATCCTCAATGGAACAAGTTAATTCAAAGTCCATTTTTTAACTCAATCAAGTTTCTTAGTACAGTATTAACCTTAGTCTTGCTATTTTATTTCTCAGTCATTTCTGTAAAAACTTTTCTTTAGAACCTGCTTTAGTTTTTATCCACAAAAAAAAAGTATAGAGGCAATAAAGACTAGCTCCTTAATGCTCAACATCCCCTCTTAGGTTTTCAAACCAGGGCATAATTATCCCAGGGCATAAATCCCCCTAGAATTTCTATCTGTGAGAAATATGAATTCCTCCTATATTCTTCAGCCATCTCTTCATCTACAAAAGGATCTTCTCTTCATTTCACACCAATTTAAGCTCTCAAGGGCTCAAAGTAACTTGAAAAATCCAAAGTGATTGTGACAACTGACTCACCTGCTTATCTACAAGCTCATGACTTGCTTGAAAGAATTCCAAGAGGCATGAGGTCCCTTTGCAAACTCCACATTTTCCATGTTTCCACTAACACAGATCCCATTACAAATCCTATTATGTTCCTGGATTAAAAGTCAGCTTAGTTTCTGTAGTTTCTCCCAAGCACCCTATTTCAAACTTTCTCAAATGTACTCCCCTTTATTCCTCTGGTACATGATAAACAACAGTTAAAACTCCATTTGGACAAGTTCAGAAATTTCATAAATGCTCTCATTCAAACCTCAAGAACATTTGTAAATCCATATAAAACTCACAATTAAGAAAATACTGATTCAGCTGATGATGACAGAGGAAATAGGATGAACACACATATATATTCTTTATTTTCATGCTCATAATTATGCAGTTGTATCTTTTATAACATGTAATTGCCAAAGCAGAGCCTAAAAAAGCAGGCTGCTGTCTGTTCGTTATCCCCAGTCTTGTCAAGCTGTGATCTCAGGAACTGAAGAAGGAGCATGAACCCAGAAGTTATGTCTGCCCTTCTGAGGGTTACAAGTATTTCCTCCTCCCTTCGCCCCTCAAGTTACCAGCAGGCTGTAAGTCTCCCTAGTATAAATGCTGCCCAATGCATCTACTCTTTTCAAGCAGGCTGCTGGTAGCAACTGACTCATTACAATTCAACTGACAGCATGAAAATCCTTTTGGAGAGCAAGCATCCATTAAAATCTCTAGTTTTCTTGAGCTCATGCTCATCTTCTAACAATGACATCAGTAAAATGGAGTAATTTTTCAAGCAACACCAATTTTCTGAATTCTCCATGGTTTCCTATGTTGTATTCTACTGTTGTCTCATTTCTTATTTCATTATGACAATCTGGACTGTCCCCTGTGCGCTTACTTGGATTTTTTCTTATTCACACAGCGACTCAGAACAAAGGCACTTCTCAAATATTTTATGAGAAGACTTGTCTCTTTCATGTTAAAGAAGCTGCATGACTACAGTAAGCCAACACCTAAATATTTGTGCGCCTTGTCTCCACATGCCTTCATTAGAGAGACATAACCTTAGGTATTATTTATATGAATGCACATTCATGGATATAAAATTCTTGGCAGCTCCATATTACCATACTTACAAACTGTGTAGATGATTGTAGTCTCCTGGCCGAGCAATAACCTTCCAAGGGATCAACCTCTGTCACCACAAGAGAAAGGCGTTCTCAGCACAGGCTGTTAATCTCTACATAAGCAGATAGGCACTCTATGCTTTTTCTAGGACTAGGCAGGTATTTTCCTTGCGCCAAAAGGGATGACATTTAACCACTGAAGTTTTACTGTGTTGTTATCTAGTAGTCAACATACTTCTCATTCTAATCCATACTATGCAACATAGCATTTAATCTAATCCATAACATTCAGAAACCACATACAACAAAGGAATTTGTATTTTAAGCAGCATAGCTCCGCTTATTTGCAACATACTGTTCTTCCATACACTGCATATTTGACTCTTTTAAACTTCATAGCATTCAAAAATACATTATGCAGAATGAAAATTCATTACTCCAAGGTATAAAAATATATAAGGACTTTATTTTAAAATCTATAGCTCAGAAAGTAGTCTCTAACTGTAGAAAACTTGAAGATTTTTCCAGAAATTACTAGTGGAAGTAAGAGTGGATATAAACAGGGAGGATGCTTGTATGTTTCTAAAAAATAACGAGAAAAATTAGTTAGGGCAGAGGCAACAGAAAGTACTACTTTAAAAAGCTTTTTTTTTTTACTAGCTGCTTCAAATATTTTATTTTCCTGAAAACTGCAGTTCTAGAACTTCTAAAAAAAATAAGACCTCCTTTCTCTAAAGGGAAAATACAACCACCCTGGTTTTCTAAAACCTGTTCCAAAATTTCATCTCTCAAAATCAAAAAGAGCATATTTGGCAAGAATGAAGTCCTGGCAGTGACAGGACTGCAGTTATAGGGTTTTGAATCATTAGCTAAGTTTCCCTCTTACTCCTATTCCCCCCCTCCTTTCCTTTTTCTCTTTATAAAGCAGTAACTGGTGTGATTCTTGTTATGAAAGTTAATATCTAGAATATTTTACTTTTTTCTAGTAATTTTGTCATTTAGCTTGAATAATGAGGGGACAGTTGGAAAAAGAAATAAATAATTTAGTGATATTTAAGCCCTACTCTTGGAGATGCACATATGCTGACTTTATTACAGGAATACTTCCAATAATTGTAAAGGAAGCAATCACTGAAATACAATTAGACATATGAATAAATACATGGAAAACTGAGGGCCTAGTCATCTTCTAAATATAGGAATTTAGTCATTTTCTTATTTAAAACAAACAAGTTCAAAATGAAACCTTCAGAGCTCTCAAACAAGGCCTGTGGATGTCTGACAATGACTGACTTCTGGACAACATGGTCCAAACCACTCCTTTCAGGTAAATAGCTTGACATGCTGAATGATATAGACGCAATCTCAACTCCTGCACAGTGTCCATGGTATTCATACTAACACAGAAAATACTCAGCTGTGTCTCCCTTTCCTCTCCCCACACTTTCCCAGAACACAAGAATCTGGTGGAAAAATATGCAAAGCAGGTGCTCAGTGTGACTATAGGTGGACACCTCAGCTAGCACAACTAGCACAACCACTCTGCTGTCACCTTTTCTGGCTCTTGTGTAACTGCCATTTCCGTAACTGTGGGATGCAGCCTGTGGCCAGGGTGATGAGCAGATAACCAGAAATTAAGATTTTAAAGCATTTTCAGTCAGGACTTTGGTTTATGCTACTATCTTTCTTTTGCCCAGCCACATACAGTTATTTATCTCTATTTCCATAATATCCATTGTTACTCTTCAGACATGAGTGAGGTTCAGAATGACCTCCTCTGAACAGAGCAGAGTGCTGGCCCTTTGATATTTGAACAACGCAGGCTCCTTTTCAGAGCAGAAGAGTGCAGGAGCCATATATGCTTATCACCTGAGGATGAAAGGGGCCCTGGTTCTCCACTGCCCAGTTGCAACTGCAAATACTTATGCCTCAGAAACTGCAGTAAAAATTTATATCATAACAACTATTATTCCAAACAGGCATTACAATGAAATCCCCTCAAATGTTAACCTGTTAGTGATGGCCCATTATTTTAGGATTAAAACAGCTGCCTACACTTATCAATCATAGGACAATTCTTCGATCAGAACCCAATTCATCCTTCTGCCTCTCTAATTTAACCTTACTGAATTCTGTTATCTGAGTTTGGATTTACAGGAGTACAATATTTTTGCATTTTTGTCATCTGATTTCTCTAGAATAGTGTCTGAATGATTGTTCTTTAGTTTCCACAACTTCATTTGAAAGTCACATGAATACATTTGAAGACCTTTTAAAAAGAACTATCTTGCTGTTGGAACCCTGGGTTCTGAGAATTTCAGCCTTTCATTGCTGACAAGCAGTGATCCTCAGAAGTAGACTGTATTCAACCCAAAACCTTGGGAAAAGCTTCCTAAATTGTCTGATAACACTGAGGTTGTTGCTGTGTAATTCAAACATATCACTGGGTGGAATATGTAGAGATGTAGAAAATTAGATTTAGGGGATATAGGTTACAATATGGAGGATTTTGAGTGTGGATATTCTTCTTCTTCCTTTCTCCTCCTTCTTCACAAATCTAGGAACTCTGCTATTGGGTCAAAAGTCCCACACTGCGGGTCATGAAAAGTTAGTAATTGGATTATAAATAAAAACATATTACTTGGTATGCCATAATTGGTTCGTTTAGACCTTTAAAAGCCTTGGAAGTTAGAACTCACAGCCATTTTCCACCTTGTTAACTTGAAAGCACACCCTGTGCAGCTGTATTATAGATAAGATATAATAAACAACCAAGTCCGAAGATGAATTCTCGGTCTCCTGCATTTTAATTCAAACTCTGAGTAAAAGAACTCACAAAACAGAAGCAAAGAAGAAAAGAAATGGCAAAAAAGAGAAAATCAAAACACGGGAAAATTAATATCTTGCCATTATACAAAAAAACCCGAACTTCTATTGTGAAAAGGAAGTGATCTTGGCTTATTGTTTCCTTACTTTTCTGTCCTGATCACACAGAAATACTGTGAGCATCCCAAATGCCACTGTAAAATAAGAACTGAATTTTTCAGGAATTACATCTCATCCTCGCTCTGAGTTTAAGAGGCATCATTTCACCTGCAGCTAGAATGAGAGTTGTAATAAATAAAATCCTTTTATAATTCTGAGAGGCACAAATTAAAACTAAAATGTTCACATGTCATAAAACTGAATTGTAAAGTATAAAGCAGCACAATATTTTGACTGCTGTGAATTAGGGCTACGTATGGCTTCAATTTTTATATAAACAACAAAAATAAGAAATGCACTGAAGCTAATTTCCATTCTGTTTGTTCTTAGACTGTTAATATTTAAACTAAAAGTCACAAATGCAGGTTAAAGAAAACACACCAACAGCCCACCAGGCCATGAACAACCAGCACAGACCACCTCCAATCTTCTCTGTGTAACTGTACTTGAAAAAGGAACACTCTCCTGGCTTGGCTAACAAAACTCATGAAATAAATGAAGCAGAATGACTGAAAAATAAAGTTAAGACATCAACTGGCACTCAGTGGAGAAAGGAGAGGGGAGATGACATACAGCTATTTCTCCTTTTTGTATTTCTTAGTCAGCATCCATTTACAGGCATCACACACTGATCACAGGCAGTGGTGAGGTTCCCACACTGTCATTTTCTCCTACCAAACTGAGAAGACAACAAGGTCTTTTCAACCCTCCTATTTAGAGCATCAACAAGACTCTTTAGCAGATGAGAAACCTCTTCCTTGCAGCTGCCCTGCATCCTCCCACACAAACACCCCTTCCCAAAGGGGATCACCAGCTCTTGCTTTTCCTCTCTTTTACTACTGTTATTACTAGGAATTTTCATTTCTTTCACTAGTGTAATTGAAGATTTCCTCCTTGTCTGTGTCTCTCTGGGGTGGCAGACAGGCTGGGGACTCTCCTGAAGACACCTCTTGCCTTTGAGTGAGCTGAATCCAGGAGAAAAATAGGGACTGACTGAAGGTACAGAAGTCCCCTGAATAACTGTGCTTCTTGGGCATCACAAAATTTCTCAGCACTCACCCCACCTTCAGCACATATCAACAGCATCTTGCTGACCTTTTCTACCCTGTGCCTTTGGGTCAGGGCGCGCAATGCTTGTCTTTCCTCCCAAACGAGAGCAATGCACATGAAAAAACACCTGATGCTCTGTTCCAGTGCCAGTGCAAGACTTTGGGACTGTCGGCACGATGGCTGTTTACCACATATCCCACATACTGGAAGGCAGGAGGAGAGCAGTGAGACAGAAGCCAGCTTGAATGCTGACTTCATGGTCTGCAAAGTTTGGGGTGGGGACAGGGGATAAAGGAAAAAGAGAGCAGTACAAACAAGACCGAGCAGCCTTGATGCCTGGAAAATGAAAGCCAAGTAAGAGTTGCTATTTCTCAATTCCCATCCTCATTGCTAGGTGCCCTGCTTCTGGCTAAGAGGTGAGAGCCGCTCTCTTCTGAGCAGAGGAACTGCTCCTCCCTAACTCCTCCCAGCTACACCAGCAAGGGAGGGCGAACCTGCAGTAATTGGGTGCCCCAGTTGCCGTACTGACAGCTGGTTAAAGCACGCAGGCAATCCCTACCGACCCTGCGCTGCACTGTCGAACTGCTGCACTGTTAGATAGCTATTAATAAATACAGGAGCGAAACCAAATGCCTCTGCTTTGACTTCTTTAAAGGCCAAACTCAGCCTTTGAATTGGTCTATTTCTAGCCATCCATCCAATCAGATTCCAGTGCAGAAGCTACCCCATCCGGGCATACAATTCCCACTGACTTAGCAAGGCCCATGTTACAGCCACAGCAAGATGTGAAACTAGACAGTATGAGGATTTGACAAAGTGAATTTTCCTGCTGTTCAAGCCATGCTGTTACATATAAAGGAAATTGCACTTGCACAGCAGTACTTCACCCTCTAACCCTGTAGGGTTTTGCATCTCTGTCCTCCAGTCCTACTCAATAAATACAACTTCATATTTGACATTCTGACACCCCCTTTCTGCATTAGAGAAATCCCTGACTTAGAAAGTCAGGGAAGAAGTCCCTGCTGACTTCGAAAAAGCCTCCTCCCTAAGTTTGCACAGACCACCTCTGAGGCCAGGAAGGGTTTGCATGACTGTATCAGTCTGGCTGCAAGAACATGCACATAGCCACAATCATCACACTACATATGCACTAAACATGCATCTAAGCCAAGGGTCCTTGTAAACCAACAGACAAACAACCAAACCCCTCAACTTAATAATGATTTAGAGAAAAATTGTTTCTAAAACAGAACAACCTTCTAAAAACATTTCCCTGTTTTCTGAAGCGTAAGTGGAGTTTCAAGTCTCCTGTGAAACTGCAATAAATATTCTTCATTATTTTGCCACTTCATTAGCTATTTTGGGAACTGAATTACACAGAATATTCCATATATAATGTTCTTGGTAGCATATATTAATTTTATAAAACTCCAGTACTGTCCATTGTCACATGGAGATTCTCTCTTGCAAATGAAATACAATAGTATTATTGGGATGTAAAAGAATCATCATTCTGTCTGATGCAAGAGAAACTTGTAAAAAGCTTTAGAGGGAGAATAATCAGTCTCTGTAACAGCTTTCCTCTTTAGAGGTTTGGAGTTGGCTTGTTTCCTTTCAAGTGCCGAAAAACTCTAGAGGGGAAGCAGTTGTTTCCTGCATGCCAAAATGCTTTGTCATTTACCCAAAAAAGCTGCCTGAAATATTTGCTAACATTTGTTTTCCCCACCTTTCCAAATAAATGTGTAAATATGTAAAAATGTTGGTCTGTCTTCTCCATCCTCTCATTCACCTTTGATACTGATCAATCCCCTTTCAGCAGCCAGTGCTCCCCTGGGCAGCAGAAGAGGACATGTTCTGAATTTCCAATTCCCATTCCAGCTGCAAAGTCTCTCCTTCCTCCCCCTACTGCATTTAGCAGAGTATGTTTATGGGTGCTTCTATGGGAGAGATGAATAGCCTTTTTAAGGAGTGGCATGGGCCATAAGCACAGGAAACTGGTAGTGTAGGAATTGTGTCACAGGATCCCCCAACATGGTATCGAGGAGTGATGCAACGAGGACATTCAAGAAATTGCTCAGCAAAGTGGATCAGATGATCTCTTCTCAGAAATCACTGATGTCCCAGAGTGGTGCATTAGCAAGTATGACTGGGTTTTGTAGAAATCCAGAACACAGTAGAAAACATCAGTAAAAGTTTTTCTTCACTCCCAAGAGCACCTTCTAGACAACCTGTCCTCACAGAGGTGGGAAAGACTTCCTCTCCCCATGGCAGCCCCACACTTTACCACATCCTTTTTGTTTTCACTACTGGTTTTCACTATTGGTACTAGGTGTGTTCCACCCACTCACACACCTTTGCTAGCACCATGGGACAAAGGAGATACAGCTCTTGGAGTTTCATGGAAAACCCTGAAGAAAATGCAGCAGAAAAGAAATAACCAAGTACCTACTGATGCCACGATACAATATGAAGCCCCCAGATGCCATTCTTCCACAGACCTGAGATAACACATGAAGTATTCTGGTTTTTATTCCTCTGCTCTTTCTCTATAGTCTCATTGTATGAAACAGTTAACCAGCTGCACCCAGCCCTCACCCTAAATAAAATAAAATTAGAGCCACAGCATCAAACCAGCAGGCAGCTGCTGGGCCATGCAAGCATGCAACTTCTTGGCAGATTTTGGATTCTAGCTTGCAGCTTTACAAGCACAGAAAGGAATTACAGTAATTCTATAAACTGGAATTTTCCAACAGCTACTGGGAACTGCTGGCTGGTGTCTTGGGACAAGGACAAAGACAGCAGCATTTCTTGCAGTGGCCACATACAGCACCATTATGGAACCTCGGGTGACTTAAGCACATTAATGCTGATAATGAGCTTGAGGCAGTGCAGATGATCACACATGGATGAGCATTCAATTACTCATCCTGTGGTTAACACGCAGTGAAAGCAAAGACTACAGCCATGCAGGCCTCCACAGCTTTCATTTCATAAAGTGCCATTAAATCTCCATCAAATAATGACAGCTTTGTCCCCAAGGACTGGGGCTGAGCAGGGGGTGGCCCATCTTGTTTTGCAGAGCCCTTAGAAAACCAGAGCAGGCCATCACCCACTGATAGAGGGGCACCAACAACTACCCCAGGCAGGACCTGAAGTGCTGACTTCAAGATGAAAATATTCCTACTTCATCCCCTGCCTCAAATATCCTCCCAGATTTACAAACCAGATATAAGTAGCTCAGCAGTCTCAGAAATAAAGAGATCTCCCTTGAAGTCCTGAAACATAATTTTTGATTTCTTTCTTTAAGACCTAGTTTGAGGAATTGACCTTTTTTATCACACAGATGTGAAACATTAAGCATAGTTGATGTGGAAAAATTTTGTAATGGAACAAAATTATTTCTAGTACTCTTGCCACTATCTGTGAACCTGTATTCAAAACTCAATTCAATGAGACTCATGATGGTAAATATACTATCAGCAACAGCTTTGCTTCCTTGTGAAGATGTATCCTCTGAAAAAATGATATTTTCAAGGATCTTTATATGCCTAAATAAGCAGATATGTTCTTAGCAGATTTTCTTTGGGACTGAAACAGGGAAAAAGCTTAATTACCATTGAAAACAAGGTAACCTTGAAATCAAAGTTAGATGCTCAAACAATCAGGCACTTTGTAAAATGTACTTTTTTTATCTGTCTGTATATTTAAGCACCTGTATATATTGAAGACATACCATCCCTGCAGTGTTACTGTACTATATGTGTTAGCTCTATTCTTAAATAAATTCTTATTCTAACAAAATCATTTATCTGAAAATTGTGCCCTCACCAAAATGATGATTAAAACTAGGAGTTAAAATACTACAAACTAGTAAATCAGATTACAGATTATTATTTTAAAAAAACAGCACTAAATAGAATCTTTTCACTGCTTTAAGAGTAGATTATTTATTAGGATACAGTTTTCTAAAACTATATTTTAAGAAACCCCAAAACCACAACAAATGAAACAAACTAACAAAAAAAAAAAAGCAGTCCACAGATATTTCTCCTGGATTCATTCTTTTAGAGCTGGTGCAAGCCATCTTTAAAATTCTCTAAGCTTTGCCACAAAAAGTACTTGGGGAGCCAGCAGAACTGACTCCCCAGTTCACTTAACTTCTGGGCACAGCTTCTGCTCTTAAACTGTGGAGTAAATACAAAGTGGAAACAATTTCCATTTGGTAAGTGTATGTAGGCTGGCCTCGTCCTGCTGTAGAAGTGAAACCAGTCACAACCCTGAACAGTGATATTTCGAACCAAATTCTGTCATTCAGGCCTGTTGTTATTTTGTGACCCACAAAAAAGCAGGTACTTAGACCAGCCTCTGTGTAACTATTTCAGTGCAGTATCTGAATGGGGTGAAATGGTAAATAACAAAACAAAATTAACATTTACAGCTTCTTGTCTCAGTCAATTCTGCAACCAAACCAATTTAAGCTGAAAGCTTTCAAGCTGTTAAGCTTTTCATGAACAGCTTACTGCCAAACTTGCCCAATTCAGTCATCGCAGCTACAGGGGAACAAGTGTGGATGGAGACTTACTTACACTTAGACTCTCTAGGGCACCATCTACAGGGGACGATTTTCTAGCAATATACACCCAAGACAGTGACACAAAAATCTGCTTTATTCTCCTTTCACTTAACCCTCTCTCCAGATGATATAAAGGTCCTTCTGAAGCTGAGTTGTAAGTGCTCACATGCATGCTCATGTTGTGACAAGAAGAAAGCTTGGACCATATTGTAGAAAGGATGTGGACCATCTAACTTGGGGGCTGCCAAGCAGAACCTGCTCATGAGTTTCTAAATTTTTAAACTCTAAAATAAAGAGAAAAATGAGCACTGCAACATCAGTTATCATTGGAGAGTAAGATAGTTGCTATGTCCAGTTTTAGAAATCAGTAAGGTAGACCATAAACACAGAACACAACATTTCTAGAGAGCAACTACATTGAACTCCAGTTCTCTAACTGAATCTGGGTACTGTTTTTGAAGACAGAAAGGTGCCTGTCCCCCAGCTTGAAGCAAGATCCCATTCTTTTAATGAAGGAAACAGTGTTGTGGCTATCATCATTAAGAAGCAAACAAAAAAAAAGTCTTCAGCCATGCAGTTAAAATCTAAGTGCCTCAAGTTTTGCTCATTTGCTGACTGGCACCAATCACCACATTTGCAATGTCATATAGAAAACCAAAAACAAATGTAAATGGGACAGTGGAGTCATGCATGACAATCTAAACTAGAATCAGCAGATTCCACCACACACCCCCCCCCCCTGCTGCCTGCCCCGATTCAGCATGAAAAGAACAAAAAAATTAGGCATTTGTATAAATATATTTTGTATTCACTGATTAATTTTTCACAGCTTTGCAGATACTTTAAAGTAATAATATTGTCACAATGGTTGTACAACAGATTTGTCCCTAAAGAGATAAAAAACCCTACATGCCTGTGAAGGACCCAGCAGCAACCATTCCGGGAATGGATTCCTTGGAACTGAGCATTTATAATCCAGTGCCTACTGTGCATTCACTCCCTTCAATGACTATGGTAATTAGGTTGTCTCATGTTATTGTGACCTACAATCTATCTATGGGGACACTCCAGGGGAGCTCTGGGTCTTAAATCTACTAATTTCACATTTAGAAATACTCAGGCGTTACAACAATGCTGAATTGATATGCAGAACATTCAGATAATTTTAAACACTTGAATCATTGTCCTCACATGTAAAAAGATCATTCTCCTTCAAGCACATATTGTGCAAATTCACTGGGTGTGTCACATCACACTGAAAGGATGTTTGCTGAAATGCAACTGGGCCATGGAAGTGGTAGTTGATTAAGTGGAAAATAAAGAGCCTTGGGCACAATGACCTTTATAAACAACGCAGAAAATTTAAGCTGAGATTTACAGCAAACTTTTCTGGTCAGTTTTTTCTATGCTGATAATAAACCACCGTATACAGTTAGTTCCTTGCATACAACCATCCCAGGAAACGTTGCTCAATCATCTAGGTTCTGGCTTTAGCAATACATATCCCTTGATCCAATCCTAACAACAGGTCAGACAAAGCTACAGTCTAACAATACCATCATGTTAAATAGTTCCTCAGTGCTTTAGTATTTGCAGTCCTAGATGATTAATAGCATGGTCCCACTCATACTTTATAGACAAATGGGTAATCATAAAGAAATTTTGCAAACAAATTTCCACTTTAGACCAGAGCATCGACCCAGATCAGGCAAACAACCTAGAATCTAAATCTGTATGAGAGTTTTGGGGATCTTCTTACCATCTCCTGTACTCAAATCTAACCCAACTGCCAGACAGGTCATGACAAGCAAATATTCTCTACAAATTTCTGGACACTGACAGATGAGCTCTGAGTGTCTTGCAGCAGCTGCTCTTTCAGGACATTGCTAACCCCACCTTCCCAGCCCTTCACCAGCAGCTTAAATAAGTGTAGGAATCTGGAGATGAGAGAAGGGAGGCAGATATACACATTTCCCTTCGGCCCTGACAGAGAATGAAAAGAAAGAGGAGGGCAGACACCTTATAATGAGAAATGTCAAACTGCCTCATAAGATTTGACAGGTCTTCCACAGCCCTTATTAATGCAATAAATTCATTTTTGGGAGGGTCAAAAAAATTCAAATCACTGCCACGGTGAATGCTTAAAATTACATCCTATGAGTTAGACTGAATACAAAGTATGTACAGGTTCTCCACTGAGAAAACTGAATGTATTTATCTCTTTTAATTGAATCTAGACATATAAAATGATCCTGGTAAGTAGATTAGAAATCTTATGTACTGGGCCCCCATGGGGTTTGCCTTTAATATTTGTGCATTCGATTACTGGTTTTGAAAAGCAGGAATTATTCATTGCAATCCTAATGCTATATTTATTCAGGATTTATGCCTATTTTAAGATTAGGCCTGACTTAATTGTACCAAACTGTCAGCAATGTTGGACTCAGACTACTGTAACTCATTATCACATATCTGCTTGATACCTGCATTCTACAAAACTGTGAAGAAGAGGAGAATACTTCCTCTTGCTACTGCTGGAATAAAAATAGAGGATGTCTGGGAAGTCTGAAAAGCAGTTTTATCCAGATGCTCCAGTAAAATACTTATTTTTGGATGAAAAAAGTTGAAACATGAAAGCTGACTCAGGAAAAAATTAATTGTAGTAGCAAGAAGGCATTGCAAGAATCCACATTATGGACTAGGAGCTCACATCAACTGCTGCATGCAATACGCATTAGGAAGAGGTGAATAGTCAGTCATTCCCATCTATTCCTTACAACAGATTCACTGGCATCTCTACTAGATCTGCAGAAGGATAGTGCTTAAGGCATGTCAGCAGACATGAACCAGACACTGCCCAGACCAAGGACAGAGAACAGCTCTCTCTTCTCACCACACACCACCACCCTTCGTTTCATCAGCAGTTCCTTCATAACAGCAGTGCTCCTCTCAGCTTTTGCAAGACAAGGGGACAACTTTGAAAGACTAAAGGAAATGGGGTCAAAGGACCTTTAGAGTTCCATTACACTGTTACCATTTCTGCATTTATACCTTAAACACAATATACCTTTATCACAGCAAATTGCAACTATATGCTTTCTTTCTAAATCACTCATTATCAATTTTCTTTGTTAACCATTAGCCTGTCTCTTCCTCACTCCCACTGCAATTCCTAGGGAGATTCCCACCACAGTTTTTAGAAAAGCCTTCTTAAGCATCATGTTAAAGATCTTGTAGAAATCCTAGCCTTGACCTTGTTTCAGAAGTTCAGCACTGCCACATGTGGTTCCAACTCTGGAGATTTACAGATTATATTATTTATCTAATGAAGATGAAATGTTACCTTCAATTGTAAGAAGAGATTAAAGAACAAGGACAGTAGCTGACAGGATAGGAAAAAATGTAATTCCTAGGAAAACATTTGCTTCATCAATCAGTAAAACAGTGTAAATCTGCACTATATTTGTCACAGGGGGGAAAAAGTAAGAAGATAGTTACCAAGAGTCTGGTTGTGTTTCCTATGTGTACAAAAGGATCATTGCTTGCAAAATCAATGTTTTGCATAGATAAGAGCTGGAAATTAACAATAGTCACCACAGTTTTCAATGCAAGGCAATATAAGCTTTTATAATATAGACTAAAAGCCTCAGTCATTACAAAAAAAAGGCACCCATAAATATATAGCTATAGGCATTCTGCACTTCTCTGTCAGAGGTGAGTAATGAACAAGATAGCCAGGTTCAGACCTTACTTGTGACAACTATACTACTGTTATGCATCAATTTACATCCATTTCAAAAAAGACCACACCCCAAGCTTCCAGTTTTGACTTTTTTTCTTTATATTTTTTCCTGAGTAACTACACAGTGTACTTGCACTTAAGTTCTACGACAGAAACAAGCAGGCATTCTTTAATTTACAGCATACAGACAGCACTATGCAGAGTACCTTCAAAATACGAAGGCATATAATAGATCCTTTTGTCCCCTAATATACAATGCCAAGGAATTTCTCTGTTTAAGTACATAAACATGGCATTTTCTGCAAATGTTTGTAATATAGAAGATGTAAATGTTTCTATTATTATTTGGTTAGAAAAAAATAAATAAAATTACTTGGAGGTGTTAATTTCTACCTTACACAGAGAGGTGATGCCAAAGAGTCCAGAAACTTCATTATATGGTGGCTGTTATCAAAAATAGAAGTATTCTAAAAATGTAGAGGCTTCAAATGGTTTCTTTTGATTTTGAAATAGACAATCTGTCTGAAATTCTAGTCAGAAACTGAAGTGGGAAGTCTACCTTTGGGATTTATCTTATACGCAAAATAAATGTTTTCTGTGGAATAGTTCTGTAAGGTATACATGAGTCATTTTTAACCACAGTATTTCCCAGACAAACACAACTGCTGTGTTTATAATGAAAATTAATTCAGTTACGTAGATAGTTCAGTTCATAAAACATCTGACAGAATGGAAAAGGTATTTGACAAGTCCTAGCTGGTATTTTTTCTTTAATCTTTCAGGGGCTTTTTGGTTGTGAAAGAAAAAGCAATGAAAAGTATATGCAGAAAGAAAAATCTGATTGGACACAAAATCCATTTCCCAAAATGCTGGGTGCAGTTGCAGGGATCAGTAAGGAAAATTAGGTAGAAAAAGCCTGGTTACTCCAATGATAAAACCCCCATGGAGACTGAGCCAATTGGTGCTTACCTTCATACAAATTACCAACTAATCTCTCTCTTGTTTGACACAACAGAGAGTAAAATCACACAGGTGTTCATTTCCAGGTGTTTCTCATATATTGCCATTACCTAATTATTCATTCACTTCATTCAGTGAGGCTCTAGGAGGTGGAGCCAATCACTCCTGATCCCCTAAGCTTTTTTAAGCATCTACCCTATATTTCCTTCTTTACATACCCTTGTACGTAAACAATATCACAGGTCTCTGAGAGAACAGTATCTTGCACAAAAGCAGTCACCACCTGAGTCTCTCTGAACTCAAATGGAGCACCAACGCAGAAATGAGGAAGAGAAACACAAATTTGAATGTGCTCCTACAGTTGCTAAAGTTAAAAATGAACTGGATTTTTAAGTATAATTTTGAAGGAAAAGTGGGCAGCTAACATGTCAAGACAAAGAATGGAGTTGGTGCTAATGACTCTGACTACCTTCTACTGCTTAGTAAGTTAATTATATTAAAGAAAACCAGAGCAGAGGAAATTAGAAGGCATGTTGATGTTTTTATTCCTTCCAAATCAAAACAGTAGCCAGCATGATGTAGGAAAGCCCCTTCAGGTTCTGTACACTGAGAAAGCTATTGTATATAGCTTTGGCAAAGCCAAACAAACAGGCTAAGTATACTTGGGTTTTAATAGCCAAAGGCTACTCCTACTATGGCTGTGCCCTCATGCATTACATGTGCTCGATAAAGCAGAAACCCACCTTTCATGTTAGACCCCAAAAGTATATTACAGCTTAAAGTGCAAGTGAAGAACAGAAATTATCTCCTGGAGCCAAATGTGTTGGATAATCTTGGAATGGGTAATAAAACTCCTCTACAATCTTTTGGATGAGCTTTCAAGAAGTCTTTTGCAAGGAGGTATTTTCTGAATTTGTATCACAAAGCTACTGGTTAGTAGCCATGGTTTCTAGGAAAAAGCTATTTGCAAGCTACTATTCCCAAAACATGACTACTGGAGCTTTATAAGAATTATGTCAACTCTGTTGAAATAGCTGTGGGCTCACAAGCGTTCCTAGCAGTTCCTAGCAGCTGACACAGCTACTGCTAAACACCCACCCTCCCGCAGGGGGATAGTGGGGCTCCTGAAAAGCTAGAGAGCATAACATGTACAGACAGCGCACGCCTACCCGTCCCTACTTGTATTCCATTCTTGTGCTATGAGCATGAAACCACCCTTCTGAAAGAAAAAAAAAACATTAGATTCTTTTGCTAGAGTCTGACATAAAAGAGAAAATAATCTAGACAAACCATTAATTTTAAATTAGAAAATATTTAAATCAGAAAAGCCTAACCCTTTTGGGATGGAGGAAAAACAAGTGGCCTTTTCAGCACCAGCTTGGTGGCATGATCCCAACCTATTACTCCCATTTCTTTACTGTACTCTAGAAAAACCTACATCCTGATGGCATAAGTATCCTGGAGACCCACACTCTACAGTATGCAGTGACCTGATAAGAGATCCTTATGCATTCAAGGCTATGTCTGCCTGCCACAGCTAATACAATATCATAGCAAATAATTTAATTATACAAAGATCAGAAAATTCAGAGAGTGACAGCTCCCATTTTCAGGCATAGTGCTTATCTCAGGCATAAAGTCAGCATCAAGAACTATATGTGCAACAAGGAGATTTGCTGCTGCAAACCTGTATAGCTGAATATAGCACTAGCACAGCAGCGCTGTGTGCTGACCTCACAAACTGTCAGGTATAGAAAACGCAACATCTCAATTTCTTGACACAAGTAGAAGAGCAGAGAACAGCACTTCAGCTGCTGTAAGCTGCCTTCAGTAGCAACAGGCCAGCTGGAACACCATCCACGCTGCTCTTGCGTTTGCCACACCAGGAGACTCCCTCTTGCCCCTCCTCAGATCTGCTGGACTATCCAACTCCTCCATGCACTCAAGTGAACTCAGTGCAGCCTGGTGAGCAAGCTGTGCAGAATTTTTAAGTTACAAAACCCGTGTCCACATTTGCCAAAACAAGTGACCTACATTTAAGAGTAATTAAAATATCATGAAAAAAAAATAAGGGCAGGGGGACAGGTTTGATTATTGTAGGAGGTTGATTCTTACAGATGTTTTGCTTTAAGGTGCTAGTGAAACAGCACTTCATCAAACAGCTACTCCCCAAAATCATCATCTTCTGAAACACTTCTATCCTAGCTGCTTAGTGAAATGCTACTTCCCTTCCCCCAATCCTACAATCCTTTCTCAGCTCATGAGGACTCTATTTGCAATGCTACACAAAAGGATTAGTTGTTTCAACTTTTCTGTTTTCGTATTTCCAAACAGCTTCAGTCATGTCTCTTTTGAATGACCTCAACAACATTTTACTCAACACTCTAGGCACTTTTTTTTTTCCCCCTTGTTGGGGGGGGGGAGGGGGGAAGGAAATAACCAAGCAATTTGGTTTGACATCAGTACAAAATCAAATCAGAATAGTAAAAATACACATTCGTTTTAAATGTTGCTTCTGTAGTCCTGCATCTCTGAACCAAACAAGCATTTTCTGCACTTTAACCTCTAGATACAGCACCACAGGGAAACATGCATTAAGTAAGCTAGAAAGCAACAGGTTTTAACACCATTACTCTTCTCCTAGGTTTACCACTGCTATAGTCTGTGATCTCAGACAAACCATTCAGCTTGTACTTCAGCCTTCTTAACTGTAAAACAGGTACAATGCATGCTAAAGCATCCTAGAATATTTTAGAATTTTGAAATTGAAAGAGACTTTGAAAAGATTGGCTCTAATGCTGACTATTATTTTCACAGAATACAGACTGCATTGCTGAGGGAAAAAATATCCTGACTGAATAATCGAATTTAGAACAGTGGCTTCTGTATATGTGCCAGAGCAGTTTCAAAGGAAATGTCATATTTTTAAAATACATGTGCCACTACCATATTTAATAGAAAGTCATCCCAAGTCTTTTGGTGCCGTGCATCTTTGGAGTCTTGGCATAAAAGCATTTGGTTTTGTACTTGGCTGTAATCACTCTGCAAGAGCTGTCAGGATTTATCATATCAAAAATCCATGCACTGAAACAAAAGAGTAGTTGCCCAAAGAGGGTTTGGTACTTTTGAGACATTAGAATCTATTTCATTAATAACATACATTTGTGCACTTGGTCTTTGTGGCTCAGTGTGATCATATTGAAGCATTGACCATTCTCTCCAAGAGGCTTTTGTTGTGGCACTTCAAGGGCAGACCCTCAAACAACAAGATTAAGTATTCAGGAGCAGCCAAATTAGAGAGGCTCAGGTGCTAGGAGCCCTGTCAAACCCCAAAGCCACTGTAAGGATTTACTCACAGTGCATCAATGTCTAGTTGAATATTTTGTGCACAACCTGATTCAGTACCAAGTTGAGAGCATCAAATCATGCAGTGTCCCAGGCTTGGAAGAACTGTTAACTGACAACAGGGTTTTCCAAGATGAGGTTGTCAGAGATACCAGCAAAAGACATCTGAGAAGTGTTCACTAACCCATGCCGTTCCCAGGGATGAGGCCACATGCAAAGCTGTTTGCATGCAAGGAACCAGCATAGCTTAGTAACTCCTCTTTGTGAACATTTATCAGGACAAGACATTTCTCCATGACTTTCCAGTATCTGCTTTGAAATCTACACAGCCCTAGTTTAAAAAAGAATGAATATATATCCTTTAATGTGCTCTATATGATTTCTTTTAAATGCCAAGAAACATAGGATGTTGAGTGATAAATTATTTTCTTGAGGAATAATTAAACCATCCTTTACTGAAAAACTTGTGTGATTGTTTCTTTAAAATAGAAAGTCAGCTTCTGTTTTACAAAAGGCTTTAGACTCAGCATTTTTTCAGTAGGAATTTATACAAATAAATAAAAAACTCAAAACAAAACAATCCACCCAGCAGCCATAAGAAGAGCAAGGTTTCTGCCCTCTGAAACTACACGAATTACTAAATACAATAGCATTGTATGAATTGTATGTAGAACTGCGATCCTACTAATCGCATCAATAGCAAAGACTGTCAACACACTACTGAAAATATTTCAAAACAAATTAAGGTATTAGTAAATCACATTCAACTTCCCTTGTCACATATACATTTGCCTAGAAGTTAGAGACCCAGAAACAAGGAGCTTTACAAGAAAAGGTATTCAACTAAGAAGGTTAAGTGAAGAGCACATAAATAAAGGCAACGTCCTGAAACAGCTGAAGCATGAAAAGCAAAAGACCAAACAAGGCTGGTTTTAAGTACAGTTCAAAACTGTTGAAGTCTGTCTGAATCAGCAGAAGGTGGATGGATTTCTGGGAGAGAAAAGGAACAGAAATCACACATTTCCATTGAACTGTTTCAAACTAAGGGCATTGTACATTTTTCTAAGCTGTCTTAGACTACAGGACTCTGCCATATTGAACCCATGGAAAATCCATGCTGTCATGTTATGATACTGGTTTTCTATCCTGTTGTGTACGTTGGCATTTACCATTAGCAGGAATTCACAGCGACATCAAACCAAGACCAGAGCTTTGTTACAAAGCAGATGCATTGCTATGAGAAACAAAAGTGCAGATCTTCCATGACATGCATGGCATGTTAAGTGTTAAGTGCAGATCCTCCATGACATGCATGGCAGATCATAATACCAGAAGTGAGCAAGAGAGAAAAAGATAGTCAAGCACTGGCCTTTCCTTGGGGTCATCTCAAACAAGAGGCGACATATTAATCCCCCTGAAAGTCAAGTGAGATTGTTACCATTGATTTCAAGGAAACAAGACCTTGGTTTCTTAAAACTAATAGTATTTTCTCTGTCCAGTTAAAAAAAAAAAAAAAAAAATATATATATATATATATAACCAATCCCTATTATGTAAAAAAGCTGGTTTATACCACTCTAGCACTGTATACGTCATACTCTTTTACAATGTCACAATTCTGAAACAGTGCCAAGCCAGAAGAGCCAGTCTCAAGAAAATATATTTTGCCAGAGGTCTTAATTTTGATGAAAATAATATCTACTACTCTCCTACATTAAAAGAGCTCAGCTATGCAGCTTTCAGAGTCAACTTTCATTTCTTTTTATGTTAACATGCTTTTCCTTTTGAGCTAGCTATATATTCTCTTTTCTTTCAGCTATGAATGGGTTGTTCCAAGGTTAACTGACAGCCTTGGACCATCAGCAGTCCATTGAAATAAAGGAGCTCCTTCCAGAATACAAATGAAATCCATAGAAGGTAAACATACACCAATCAGATGAAGCCAAATCTGGGAATACTACACATATCAATACTTTGGCAGCACTGCTGCCAGGTATTTATGATTTTGTTCAAAACATTTTTGCCAAGTTTATTTTAAAGCTAATAGCCTTTTTGGTACAACACCTGCTTCTCTAAAGCACTAAGGTCAGCTAAAGAAACACCTTGCAAGGTGGCTTGAAGAAGAGTGAAGTAGGACACCACAGTCTACTATCTATCTTACTATTCGAAAACTATAGGAGGGGGGGTCTGTATCCACATCTGAGCTTGTGACAATTTGCCATTTTCTGCATTCTCAGATAACAACAGCAAGAATAGCAAAAACAGTCCTCCAAAGGCTGACTGAGTTAAGAAAACCTTTTTCAAGGTTGTGCTGCTTTCCCCTGCCAGACGTTGGAGAAAAAAAAAAAAAAAAGGGATGTGGGTGTATAAGAAAGAGTTTCAAAAGAACTTAAATTCAAATTTCAGTTCAAATATTTGGATCACTGTTTATCACTCTCTCAACTGTTCTTTGGTTTAAAATCCTTAAATATTTTAAAATAAGCCCACTTAGCCACTTATCTCTATTGAAAAGATATGAGTAACTTTTCCTCAGTTTGTGAAACAAATTGTGCAGTAAGCCAAGTGCTGCACATCCTGCTATTTATCTCAAGGTTATGCTGAGCGTCACCATCAAACAAGTGATTTGGCCCACTTTTAGTTGAATATTATTTCCCAGTGTGGTACTGAGAGTTTACTAACAGCATTAGAGAAACAGAGCAAAGAAGCCCTAACAGAAGTACTGTATTGTCCTAGTCCACCAGTTGATGAAATCTGAATTTTCCCCCACAACAACAATTAATGACACTACATTTTCAATAAAATTGACAAAGCACCTCCACTCCCTAGAGGACCAGATCCAGGACGATCATTTCTGGGTTTTGTTTGCCTCTCCCCACCCATGCCTTTATTCTGCATTAGAATGGGAGAATAGATGGGAATGGTGAGAAAAAATGTTACTGTCTTCCCACTTGGATTGGTTTCCAGCTTCAGCAATGAAAAACCACCAACTTTCTGATATTCATGTAAACATTAACATAGACCTATAACATGAATGAGATTTCATGCAACAAAACACAGGCAAAATGCAACTTCAGAGAAAGAAATTGAAAGTTTGTATCCAAAGCAAGTCTTGGCCCTGCTAAACCAAAAAGCAGCTGGTGAAGTGATTTACGGGTATATGCGAGTTGCAGCTTGGTAATGAGCTGTGCTGGAGGATGACTCAGCTGAGCAGTGAGTTATCTGAGCTGGAAAAGAGAAAGCTGAACTATAGATAAAGTTCTTTATCAGGAAAGGCTGGCTGGTTGGTGTTTTTGTCCTTGATTGTCCTTGATTGATTGTCCCTGGCAATCTGCTGATCCTGACTTTTAAAGTACTCTCAAGATAAAATACTTCAGCAAACAATAATAGAGTTTGAAGGCAGTTTTCACCTAATTAAAAGAAAGAAGGAAAAAAAAAAAAACCAACAACCAAACCAAACAAAAAACCCAAGAACAAATCCAGGGACTTTACCAAGTTCTAAGAAAGAAAGGTGAATTACACAAAAGAAAGCAAAGTCTTTATGAAGGTCATTAAAATTGTTCTTAATACTTTTTATTTCCCATGGGTTTATTTTTAACCTAATTTTAAAGTGTGCTTTTGAAACCAATAACATATAACATATGGTGATAATAACAGAACTTTATCCAGTTGGTATCAGACAGCACTAGGAATACAGCTTCACTGTTGGGTGATTTTGTTCTTCCCAGCTATTCCCAATGTGCCTGCTAACATGCTTAATGGTGCACACTGAATATGCACAGGCCCTCCTCCCTGGGCTCAGCTGGCAGCCCATCATCTTCTCAAACTACTTTCTGCACTGCTGTTGTACCAAGCAAATGCTTCTGTCCACTTCCAGTGAGAAGTCAGAAAACTGAACTCAGAATACAATACATTAAGCAGCAGTTTCAATTCATTATTTCCTTACCTGCCTTATCTAACTCAGAGCATGCAGGAGTAGTGGCTGTGTACAGAGGCACAACACAACGGGCATGATACAGGCTTGAGCCCAGCTGAAGCTGTTTATACAAGTGTACTCCAAGACTTGCCAGTCACTTGAAATAGATCATCTGTTAATAAACCCACTGACATCCAGGACCAGTCAAATTTTCGGGTGTGAATTTCAGGTAAGTGATAGTTAAGCAGACAGTGTCCTGATGAAGTATCTCAGTTATTCAACAAGTATGTTGGGCTCATGGCTATCACATGAAATTTAGTCTAGTAGTCTCATAGGCTAATTTTAACGAAGTTCAGATCAGAAAATAGGTAAGGTCCACAGGCTTGCTTCATGACTCAGATTGCAACCACAGAAAAAAACCAAGAAGCAAGTCATAACAGCAGACTGACCTTAGCCCTGAGAAAGCTCAAGAGTGCTGAGGACACTGAAATAGAGAATTTCATGAGACTACTCCTATATATCATGGTTTCTTCTAATAACTGGAGACAAAAGACTTAGCAAATGTTTCAGATTCCATGCTATGTGTCCCCAGAGGGCTGCAGGTTAAAGCAGAATTTCTGAGAAGTATAGGGCACAAGGAGGCAAGAACCTAAGGGGAAGGTGTTGGGCAATCATGAAACATGCAGCCAGACCATGAAGATCCATTCCTTTAAGCAGTGATGAAGCAACACAGGATTCAAAAAGCTGTTTTGAAAGGTCGCTCATCAAACATAGGAAAACAAGCAAGAGCAGCTTTGGGAAGTCTAGGAGTATAAGACAGACCAAGCAGTGCACTGGTCTGACATACATCTCTCAAGAGGTGCTTTATGAGGGCTATGATCAAAAAAAAGCCTCTTAAACATACAGGTTTTTATGCTAACCTTGTGATTTGAAATCCTGAGTCATCCACCCCAAATGCCAGGAATTCACAGTGTTTCATGTGTAGGCAACTAAACAGACACACAAATCTTGCAGGACTTCTGTATTTTCCAGATATGAATGGTATAAACATCTAAAATAATTACAAAGGACCTGAGCTACAATCTAATTTTCACAAGCATGTAAAAAAAAAAAAAACCCAACTAAATAAATTTGCTTAATGTTACTTACCACCATATAATTTCATTTATGCAACACTGGTTCATCAATGAGTTCTTAATTTTCTTTTAGGAAGATCAAAGGAAAAAAGAGACTGCAGTCTTATTACCAAAAGAACAATGCTTCTGCCTGAAAAGATCTATCATTAAGCACCATTCTACAGAATAAATGATTCTTATCTTTTTGTTTTCATTGCTCCTTGCATGCAGGGTATAGAATTTACAAGATCATTCCTTGTTTACAGTGAGCTAAAGCAGAACATACAACACATTTAAAAACTGAAGTGTGTCCTTTTTCCTTCCTTGGACATATATATACAAAACTCTGAATGGGAGAAACATGCACCCTATTGTTACCTATAGAAGGAACTGTGAAAAATGATTAATTGTTAACATGGATAAAATTGCAAAGGCAACGCCTGCTCAAAAAGAGACCCTTCAGGAGACTTACTGCTCCAGAAATCTATGATGGGAGTAAGTTAGGATATATAATGCCTAGTCATGGGATGTATGAAAAGTGACTGATTATACATTGCTCCAAACCACTGGTTTTCATTACTGACATAAATCAAGGTTAGGCAGCAGCTTAGCAAGTCTTAAAAGACAATAAAAACACCACTAAAAGAAACTGGCAGTTAGATTTAGCAGAGAATGTTGTGTCCAGAAATACCAGATGCCTTTATAAAAATAAAGTATGTTTTGTTAAGCAATGTCTGAAAAGTTTTTGCAGCCAAATGGAGCTTGATCTTTAACAGCTGAGCAACAGAGGTCCTTATTATTTAATTAAACACTCATTTTAGCTGACATTTATTTAAAAACTTAAAATGAACTGTTTTTGCTGCAAGGCAAGTAGGTGAAATGGAAAGGTTTTATTCATATAAGGCTAGGAGTCATGAATGAAGCAATGATTTTAGCATAAAAAGAATCTGCTGCTAAACAAGGAGTTACTATGAAACATTACATCCAGAGTAGTTGATTTAACAAAATGGCACTTTTGATTTGAAAATCATTTCTGCACCACACTTATGGAAGGACATTTTGCTCTTGTTTCCATTTGTGCTCACTACTACTCACGTCCATGAGGACAGCATCTCTCCATCAGGCATTAGCACATCTATCAATAATTCTTAGATAATGGCTGAAAAAAAATCTGATTTGATTTGGCAGGTAAGCTATGGACTTTTCAATTATTCCTTTTATTTATACACTATCCCGCTCTCTATTAAAAATACTGCAACTTTCCAAGAAGTCCCATGCTCTTCATACAAACACAGAAATCATTTTGCAGATAATGTGACTAAGTAGATGTCTTTGAAGCCAACAAGCCTATTTCCTCAAGCACAGGCACCATTACTTTTTTAAGCAAAACTTCAAACTAAGTGCCTGATTTTCCTGAAATCGCTCATGCTGCAGCTGAACCCATCCATCCTCTTTACCTCTGAGCAGCAGCCATCTGGCTGGTGCATGAGGAAGAAACCAACCAAGGTAAGCTTGTGGAGGGCAAGTGGGTGCCTGAAGCAAGTGTCTGCAAAGCACCACTGGACCCCTCACTGGACAAAAGGTGTCCCTTGGTGAAAGACCATGTGCCTGCAAGGGCACATGCCAGTGGCCATGCACAGCCACTTCGGGGAGTGCTCCTCCAACTTCTCACCATGTAAACAAGGAAGAGAGACCCTCGGACAGTTGCCAGGCAACAACATCAGGTCTCCTCATTGCCATTTTCCTACAGAGCCCCTGTTGCAGAGGGGAGACATGCCAGTTTTTTGGGTGCTCCGTGGGGCAGCTGGGTCTGCACAACTGCAGACATGCAAAATTGGCACAATTTCATTTGGATACAAACCAAAGAGAAACTCTGTGGATCATCCAAAACAGTACCAGATAGAGACTGGCATGCATTTTGGAGCCTCTAAAGAGCATAATTTCATTAAGCATGCAAGACCTAATAAGCACAAAAAGGAAATAACCAGGCACTGTCATAACAGGAAACACACCAAAGTCCTGCCTAAATTGGAGTTGGCTGGGAAGTGAGCTATTGTCAGCAACCCATTTCAGACACTGATATTGCTGACTACCTTGAGCAAGCATGGCATAATGGCCAAAAAAACCCCAGACCAAGGAGACTGATTTGTTTATTTTGTGAAAAGCAGATCAGAAACAATCTAAATCTTAAACATGCATATCCTAAAATATGCCACTGTTCCACTAAAGTGGATAGAAATAGTAACATTTCAAGTTAAAGGATGGTTAGAAATAAGTATAAACATACAAATGTACATCTCTCTTAGTGCACCTGACTGGGGATACACAGACCTTGCTGAGAGCCTAATTCACACAGGGTACATAATTTTCACTTCTTTTATGGTCTTCTGTCAAATTACTACACTGCAAAATTACCTCAAATTTGCTTTGACATTTGTGGGAACTTTTTTTTTACTTTTTTTTTTAATGTCCGGAGGATGGAACGAGGGATCATTTTACTGCCAGTTGGTATACTCCTCGACAACTTATGAACGGTACTGGACATGGGTTGGTCCTATCTACAGGTTTGTTCATAATTTTCCAAGTGGCACTGGCATTATTCGTCTGCACTGAACATGCTCTATTCCAGAAAAGCACTTTCCAAAAGTTTCTAATTCCACTAATGTAGTTTCAGTTCCCTGATCC
This sequence comes from Corvus brachyrhynchos, assembly GCF_000691975.1. Taxonomy (NCBI): domain Eukaryota; kingdom Metazoa; phylum Chordata; class Aves; order Passeriformes; family Corvidae; genus Corvus; species Corvus brachyrhynchos. The sequence continues at coordinate 6,440,993 of NW_008238358.1, forward strand.
CAGCCATCCTGGGAATTCATGTGTATCACAGCACACAGCTCCATCCGGCTTTGAGATGAAATTGGGCTATCTGCCCACACCAATTTGGAACTGACTTATTTCCCTTCAATGGCGTGACATGGCTGAGAGGCTAAAAAAAACTCCCAGCTGCAACAAATCTGAGGCTTCCCCTAAAGGAAAGGTAGTTAAAGGCACAGGTAGCACAGCACTGACTAGATACTTGCTAAACCTCCTCTCTCATGTACCTTATAATAGCCTGCCTCGTTGCCCTTTTTTCATATTGTGACCATATATCTTCATGCTAGAGAAATACGTTCGTATTTCGTGTACAATCAAAGTTTAAAAATTAAACACTAAAGCACAAACATATCTGAGCAAATAAAAGCATTAAACTACTTATATTTCCCAGTGTGAGTCAGTCTGGATGTGGGAATTTCTAAGTAGAGACAAAGCAGCAAAAACCAGAACGTGCTGCCAGAGAGCTGGTGTTGCTCCCTGGTAGTCAGCAGTAAGGACATCTATTACCATTTAGAAGTCACGCCAGTTCCATTATTTGGATCTGAAAACTTACTATGCAGACTATAGGGCATGCAGGGAAACATAGAGGTAGATACTTATTTCTTTCATGTTCCCTGTGTGAAATAGCAAGGCTTGGTGTATCAAAGCTCCGTACAGAAGGCTCATTATGTAAGTGACAACTATAATATTAAACTGAATAGAATGATAATATAATTCAAGAAATCTAATTGCTACTGTGCAGGAAATTCATTTTCTAACAATACAAAGCAAAAGCTGTCTCAATCACTAAAAAAATCCACCCCTTATAATTTTCTTTCATTTTCAATTTTATAAAAATGGCCTTAACTCCTCCTAGAGACATCAGCACTTAACTAGTCAATCAATCACCAGAATCAATCATCACACCTGCTGTCTCCATTGTTATTCCTTAAAGAAAAGCGTAAGTACAGGAAAACATGTACTGACTAGAATCCACCAGAGGCAAATTAAAAAAAAGAAAACAAAACCAAGAGAGTATTCTAATTACTAAAATGAAATACCTTTTGAAAACTGTGAATGAAAATTATTCCATCAGAAGAGAAAGAAAAGTTGCAAAATTTACAACTATAATATATTAATTTGGTGAAAATAAATATCATTTGAATGTAATATTTTTCTGAAAATAAAAACCCAGCTCTCAATAACTCTTTATGTTCATTATTATCAAAATACCTTGCCAAGGTAACCACTATCATTATTCTTACCGTATAGATGGCAAAATTGCAAGACTTCAGCAATATCAGAAACCTGGAAATCAGCAGAAAAGCTGGGAAAGTAAGTCATATCTCTCACCTCTAGTGCAGAGCTTTGATTTTAGACCTGAACATTGAAACAATAAAGAACAAAGACCAATTTCTAAATAGTCTGTAATAACATCAAGCATTAAATATAGACCTATAATCCCAAGTTTAATATTCTATTCTTACCTCTTAACACAGAAAAATCACCTAAGACAATGAAGGGAAATATATGAGTATTAAGCAAATTTTCTAGCAGTGTGCCCTTTCCAGATGCCAGCCACAAATGAAAAGAATCCTTACAATCATTAATCAACTGTGCTCCTGTCTTCATCCATAGATTTCATCTTCATTTATAGATATGTCACCATGGACCAGATTCATCTGAGAAATGTGATGATTAACATACAAATCCCTGACAATACACGGTGGGTTTCTATTTATTTATGGTAATAAGACAGAAATTTTCTATGCACGTGCACCAGTCATTCTCCCAGTGCCTCTGACAGGAGTCATGAGTCTGCATTCCCAGAGCAGCATATCTCCAAATGATTTAAACAGAACTTACAAGTGAAGATGGCCTTCTATACAGGTGGAATAAAAGCTAGCACAGAAAAGAAGGCTGCACCTCATCTCGGCTTTGCAGGTTATGCTTGTCAGACAATACCCAAACCAATCCTTGGTTTGGAGCTCACTGTGTGACATAACTGCATAATTCGTGTTTCGATCTGCAATCTTTTACTAGCAGGATCTATCCAGCTCTGTGGGACAGTCCATGCAAGGGCCTGGGACTCAGTTTGGCAGCAGCAGCATCCAGGGAAGGAGTGTCCCACACTACAGTGAGTCGAGCCTCACAGGCTCCCACAGGGACTGTCATGCAGATCTCCTCACAACCTCCCCAATGGCACGGATTGATGCAGCCTCTATCCAATATCATGTGCAACTGAGAACAGCATTGGGCATTTCGACCTCAATGGGCTGCACGGCACCTGATCTTTATTTCATGATCACAGCAGAAGACTGTGCAGAGAAACAGCATGCACAGCACTTTTAAAGTCAATGGCACCTCAGTTTATGAGTCAACTCAGATATAAAACACACTCTTTTACAATCTCCTAAGCCTGCTTTTTCTTGAAGGAAATAGTTTGTATAACCGCATACAAAATAATCTTTTTTAAGTGTACCATGGTTTTTTCCATATCCTTGCAATAAAAACTACATTTCCCATTAAAAATCTTAAATTGCATATTACAATATCATGCATGCTTTACTGCAAAGCACAGTCAACGCAATGGTACAAGAAATTAACAATTCTGTTGCATGAAAAAAGCAGTATTTAAATACCCCAGAAAACATTTCTTCCACCAGCATCAGTTTTCTAAGAGCAATACATACTGCAAATGGGTTCATTTCAGCATTTTAATACAGTGCAGTAATTTGAGATAAATTTAACTCTTCAGATTATCTAAATTTGCATTACATTTACCTCTTTGGGATTTACAGTTGGACAAAAAAATTACACGGGTCTGATGACATCACATGTTATGTGGCAAATCTTTTTAAACCAGAGTTTTGGTAACTTTACTGAACTGCTTTCTACTTTGCCATAAACATCACAGCAACAACACTGCAGGTGCTACCTGCAAATGGGTAATGTGAAGGTGTTTAACACAATTCTTTAGAAATAAACTAGGTAGGCAGATCCAACACCAGATTGTATTTCCCCATGACTCTTCATCTCTAACTGGGAGTGAGAACGAAGGGCTGCACATACCATTAACTAAAAATGAACAGGTTATGGGAATGAGTCAGTTCTGCTAGAGGATGCACAAAGTTAGTTGGATTTAGACAAGTTTTCTTTTCATGCCAGTGAAGGCTCTTATTCAAAAAAGAAAACCATGTCTCACTTCCTGATCCTGCTGCTGGGCAGGGTATCCTGCTACAGGGTGGAGCATTAAATTGTTCAAGAAAAACGCTGGCTGGCAGCCAGTGGAAATTTCATGTGCTATGGATCACACTTCTATTCTACTGTGATTCATCAGCTTCAGCAGCCACTGGTGATAGGTATATGTGGCATGTGCCACACAATATATTTTCTACTACAGTAAAATTTGCCTACAGAATATTTTGTTCTTTCTAATGTGTTTAGTCTAGGCTCATCTAGAGGCAATAGGAGGTTCTAGCAGCCTACAGCTATTTCAAGGGCAATTATGGAGTTCATCTCTGAATTTAGTAATGAATAGTGTAACATGGGAAAACAAACTGCAACTGGAAATTGAGCCTTGGGAGATTCAGGCAGCATATTTGGGGGGAAATATCTCCTGCAAGAATCCACCCTGGAGAACATGGAATAGATTAAACTGTCATCCATGGAGGTTTTCAGAATACAGTTAGACAAAACTACAGCAGGCCCAGTGATTATTCTGACTTGAGAGGGATATTGGACTAAACATTCTTCCTAGCCAGTACCCTATGACTCCACAATTTAATGTATTCTCAATCAGAATACATTAAATTTCTGATTAGTCTGAGTCTCCAACTTGAATTAGAAAGTCATTCCTGTCTTGAACTGTGTCAAAAATCCAGACACGTTTAAACATTTACAAGTCATTGCAGTGTGGATCACAATGTAATATAAATATAAAATCAATAAATATATTTAAGTATAGTTATAAATATATTTATATAAATATAGAAACAAATAAATATAAAATCAGAGCCTCAGGTGGTAATTTGCAAGGTTTCAAAAACTTTTAACCAGATTAATCAAAACAAATGAGGTGCTGAAATAAAAATGACAGGCAACACTTCATTCATCTGGCCTAATGGAAAAAGACATGAGCTTCTACAAGCATCAGCCTGAATCTGTGAAATTAATTTCCTTCAACCAACCTTCGAGTCAACCTTGTCACCTTTTGCTTCAGATTACAAGCTGGATTCTTCTCAACTTTCCTAACACATTCATGTATTTAAAGAGGAAAAATCACCCTCAAGCTGAAGCCTTCCATTACACATTTTTCACACA
>NW_008238358.1:6445346-6447618 GCF_000691975.1 Corvus brachyrhynchos
AAAGAGTGTCACTAGTACATAGAAGAAGGTACTGTGATATTATAATAATGAACATAATATTAGCATAGGTTTTGCAAAGATATAGCACAGGTTTTTATTTTTCTTTTTTATTCAAAATTTACATTATCTCCTCTTTTATTATGCATTTGCTCACTCCGCAAAGATGGGGCAGGAAGGCCAACTACTGTACATCTTGTTTTAGATTTATGTGCATATGCAACTTCATATTCTTTTAAACCCAGTAGTCTTATAACTATATCATTGAATATGCTTTCTACTGTTGAATGGACTTTCCTCAAATACATGAAGACAGACAGGCGCTGTGCTGTTCTGACTGAAGTCAACAGGAGTTATCAATGGATTTAATTTGAAGTCGGATTAGGACTTCTGTGAAAAGCTTATATATAGAGAACCATGTACTGTAAAAATGTAATCCTTTAGGGAAAAAAAGTCATTTATAAAAGCCTTCCTGTGAAGAAAAAAAAGGACACTATAGACTTAGGTAATCATTTAACAAGCTCGACAGCTGAAAGTAAATAACTCTTGGGCAAAGTTTCTAGGATGAAAGGTTTGACCTGCGCTTGAATCTAAAAGCAGCAAGCTGATTGACCTTACGATACTGTGGTTTTAGTTCAGGAGCTGCCTTCCCCCCCCCCCGAAACCCCCCCCCCCCCCCCAGTTCCGAGGTGGCACCCCGTTCATGACTAACTGTGCATACCATGGCAGACAAAGAGCTAATAGATTAGTAATTTGACCTGCTATTTATTTGAGGCGCCCCAAACATGTAAGGAGGGAGACTCTGATTTTTCTTTAGAACAATCATGAAACAATATGGTTGATTCTAGAAACTTTCCTTTAGCTGAGATAATTGGAGCAAGTAGAGGAGGCAAAGGGTATGGTAAGAATTCACATCTGGGAATGAAAGGAAATCACTGCACAATACAGTCAGGCATGATAGAACACTATCTTAATCACTGCAGTAAAACACTGAACTTCACTCCATTACCTAGAAACCTTGTTTATACTGCTTCTGCTTAACTTTAGCAAAGGATTAAAAAAGCCCAAACCAAACCAAAAACCGACACCATAAACACTAAAATAATGAGTTATGTCTCATTTGTACTGTAGAAGTGTAAAAGAGATCTTCAATTGCCAGTTTTTCTTTTCCAGATTACGAATATCAACTAAGATTGATGGGGGAATCTCTTAAATGACATTCAAGAGGTGCCTGTAAAGCAATTCTTAGAAATCATGTCTAAAGATCAAATTATGATTGAGAGATCTTGCTAGTGAAAAGCATTAAGCTTTTAGACAAAGCAAAGTGTTTTGGATAACTAGCTAAACATAAAATGGGGACTTCATTATTCCCTTTCTTTTCTGCCCTCAGAACAACAACCACTAAAAGAGACAAGTGAAATATTAGATTGGCATGGAAGGAAAACATTTAACTGTGAAGCCATTTTTATGCATTAAAAAGGTACGCTAATTCATACAAGCAGAGTCTGAAGCAGAAGAGAGCATTTAACTGAGCCAAAAATTATTAAAAAGGAAAAACAATCCCAAAGTTATCACCCCACTATGTAGCAAACATCCAAATATACAAATTCCTTCACAAGTTCAGTTGATTAGAAATTGCTAAAGAAAGTGGCTAGAAAATGCTGCACCACATTTAGAGACACACTTGTGCATCAGCACAGAGGCTGGGTTGATCAGGCAATTTCTAGCTTTAGGTGCCTATTTTCTGCTCAAAGTGGCAGGCTCTGAGGTTATGATAGCTGCACTTCAGCCTGTTAGTCTTCTTGCTGCTGCATGCTCTGATTGTTAGTTGTAGCATTTCATTTGAGTTAGGGATGTCAGGCACCCACATTCAAAATATACGCAGCTGTGGAACAAGTGCGCATAAAGACCAAAGTTCTGAATTTGGTGAATTGAGTCCACTCCTACTTTCAGGGAATTTATACAGTTTATTTTCTAGACATTGTTGAGGAGGAAAAAAAAAAAAAAAGAAAGTACTGTGTGTCACCTTCAAGTAATCCTTCCACAAAAACATTGATCAGTCCCTGGTCTGGAAGCCATCTACAGATGGGAGACTCCTTCTCCCCCATCACTTCTGTCCATTCTGAGCTTCTTTTGCAAAGGGATATTTGCACATTTGCTAAATACACTTTTGGTAACCTGTGCAATGAAAGCTTTTTGTTATCATCCAATGTAACAGAAGTAATCACTGAAGTCTTTAATCTTAAACTGGAAGCGTGGCTTCACAGATACATCT
>NW_008238358.1:6447660-6457456 GCF_000691975.1 Corvus brachyrhynchos
TTTGCTCTCAAGCACTTCTATTAGCCTGCAAGAAAGCAGCTGAAGGTAGTCGGAAGTAGTCATGGTAAGTAACAATTCTGATACAGTTTGGCTGGTATTTAAACTGTAGCTAAACAAAGAAAAAAAAGCAGCTAAAGCTCAAAAGATCTAAGTATCTCAAACCACTGTGGTTACTACAGGAAAACACTGAGGTCAAGCAGTGCAGAAGGAAGCATGAAATCCTGAAACTTTGTTCAAATGTGTATAGGAAAGAAATGGTAAAAGTCTGAGAGAGGAGGTGTCAGAGTGGGGATTGTGCTGACTCTATGTGGGAATTAATGAATTTGTTTTCTGTCTCTTGCTTTACTTACATCCTGAAGGTGGTCAAGTCATTTCACCTCTTCTCCTTTTGCTCTGTAAAACTGGTATTAAACCCTCTTTGGTGCATTTTAAAGGCACAGCAGAGTGAAAGCTGGAAGGAAGGAACCCAAGGAAAGAAAGAAGTCAGACTGACCCACTCAGCAGATCTCTAAGATGGGGGAAAATAAAGCTATTTATTCCTGTGCAAGACTGGTGTGATCCTGTAGCTGGCTGAAGTACAAGTAGGCAGCTCACAGGCACTAACATGCTGGATGCCTCACCAAACCCATCTGAAATGGCAATGCTGCTATGATTCATTAACATCTTCAAACACCATACAAAATAGCTAGGCAGAGTAATAATGAAAACCAACATTAAAAAAAAAATTAAAAAAATTTTCAAACTGTCACAAAACCAATCTACTGCATCTCACATGAGAAGAGGGTTGATTTTTCTCTCTTTGGGCATTAGAGTCTTTCTTCAAAACTGAAGCAACCTGGACAGAGCAAAATGACAGTATTGTGGGTCATCTTTAAAAATCTAGATGTCTGTCTCAAAAACAGACTAGCCACCCTTTTCCATGGCTAATGCCAGAGGCATGATACCTCAGCAGCCCTTGGTGCTCAGTGTGCCCTGGGTGGTTACCATAAATCAAGCAGCAGTTCACCTTTCCCCAGTGTCATTTCACCTTTGACCATCAATCCTTTCCTTCTTGCAAGAACTACTGACTTACACTGTTTCTATAAGGAAATGTTTGAGTAAACAGCAAGTTCCTTCTCAGCCCCAAGGTTTGTCTTGAGCTTCTCTTTTGAGCTGTAATATTTGGCACTTCTTCCTTCAAGTGATTTACCAATGTCTCTTCCATACCTGCTGAATGGTCTATGGTCTTGACTATAGGAACACATCATTCAGCCAGATTCATTTTAGCTGTTAAAAAAATATTGAAACCTGTGTACATCCAAGCTTTCAGTGCTTCTCAAAAACCCCAAACAGATCAGCTAGTCACATTTAGAGTGCACCACTTCACTAAGCAATTCTCACTAAAATCCCGGGCAGCAACAAGTTTGTGCTACAGCAAGTCACAAGAAAGTTTCTATATTGTCTCAACAGATTTAAGCTGCAACTCAAATCTCTACTGAGAAGAGAATTATTTCATTATATAAATGAGCCTACATCAGATTATAGCTGTGGTAGCCATAATAGTAACACCATGATAAATAGTTATTAATCCAAATACTTCCACAGTCCCTTCAGCTGTCAGCCTTGAAGCATTCTATAGATGAAAGTAATAACCCCATTCTTGGCAGGGAAGAAAACTGAGGTTCTGCAGTGTAACAGCATTTGTTCAAGAAGGAGCAGTTGTAGATCTCAGACATTTCCCTGTTACTCCCTAACTTTCTTATTTTCTCTAATGGGTCATTATACATCCTACAATTTGGAAATTTGAGGATGCTTTCGGCTTTAGTAGCTTCAAAGGCTTCAAAAGATCTGTCATGTACCAAAGAGGCATTCAGTATCTCACACCTCAGGACTAGCTGAAGTCTAACTCCTGCTGACAAAGAACTTTATAGAGGTGTGATAAGTCAGCCACCTAGTAAAGTACAAGGTCTGCTCTCTGGTTCTCAGCTGTCAAGTAGTAAATCAAAATTTATGTGTAATGGCAAAATACCTTCCTTGGGTGTGCTTCCAATTCCTGCTCTAAGGAGCCTGGAAACCTAATAGCAGCTCAAGTGAAGAGAGTGAGAGGAGTACTCCAGCAGAGTGACCCAGCCTTGTTCTTGCCTTTGATCACTTCCACTTCTACTGTCCTGCAAATATGATTGCATCAACTTGCCTTTTATCTTCTTCTATCTAATCTGCACTAATGTGTCTGCAACATAGCTGAAGCAAAATTATAGTCTACATGTGGATTCTAGATCACCTTGAAATACCACACTAGCACTGATTTCCAAAAGCAGATCTTGATAATAAAGGCAGGCAGGAACAAACAGACAGGCGACATTTTCCAAGCAATTAACAAATTCTGCAGCTCAGTTTCAGTGCAGAGATTTACCAGAAGGCTGAAGGCCCCCTAGTCTCCATTTCTTATCCTATCTCCTACTGACATCCAAGCAGTAGTATTACTCATGTTATTAACACTGCATTTAATTTACTTTCTGGTAAGAGAGAACAGTCTATGGCAGCACAACAGAGGAGCAGGAGGAAGGAACAGTTCAGGGCCTAAAAAGAAACACTGAAACATTTTATGTGGTTTTAACACAAAAACAACAACTCTTCTTTCAGAGCACCTTCAGGCAGCACCCTTTATTTCCACCATGTGACTCCCATGGGGAAGGGAAGGGGTGATGAGGACATAGAGCAGTGCAAATAAGTAAGTCCATGTCATTTGTATCAATCGGGAGGGAGGCAAAGCTGCAGTTTGACTCAGCTTGCAAAGGAAGTTTTATATTGTTGAGACTTTTCTTTGGGGTTGTGAAGCATTGTCAAAATAACCTCAGATTGGGCCACTACCTATCCAGCCTTGCACCAGAGCTCAAGAACTCTGCAGACAGTTGAACTCTGCTATTGACCTCAATTCTTTGAGTGCAATCTTCCAGCCAATTTCTTATCCACGGAGTGATGCCTCTGCAGCTTAGAGACAAGGATGTCATGTAGGACAGTGTCCAATGTTTTGCACAAGTTCAGATAAATTACATCAGTCTCATGTCTCTCATCCAGTGACACTGTTATGCCACTGCAAAAGGCCACCAAATTTGTCAGGAATGACTTGCCCTTAGTGAAGCCATGTTGTCTGTCACCAATCACTCCCTTATTTTCCATGTGCCTTAGCACAGTTTTCATGAGAATCTGCTCCATGATCTTACTGGGCACTGAGGAAAGACTGTCTGTCCTGTAGTCCCCAATGTCTTCCTTTTTTCCCGTTTTAAAAATGAAGGTTTTGTATTCCTATTTCCATTACTTTTTTTTTTTTTTTAATATAGAAAAGGCAGAAAAGGACAAGACTGAAATTTTATTTCCTACACGTTTACTGTATCATTACATTCATGATGTAGAAATGCAGCCTTAGCATTCAGTAGAGGTGCTTAGTGTCAAGGAAAGGATTATAAAGACATGCCTGAGCATGTATCATACCCTTGTTCCTTCTAACAACTCACAGCATCTTTATGACCCCCTTTCAGAAGGGCATCCTCAATCTCTTTTGGTAATTCCCTACCCTACATTCAAAACATCCATGTCCCCTGAGGACAGCCTGATGCTGAGTTTGGAGAACATAATGAAATCATTATGGTCAGTGTAGTACCTACACTTGTGTCAGAAATTCACTTCCTTTTAAATGCATAAAATGTCAGTTAAAACTCCTGTACCTGAAAGCTGTAGATGAAATATGTACTCATGCTCAAGAACAAAGTACCTCATTAGCTCTCCGAGCACAGTGTACTGCAGCTTGTCATTATCCAATGCATTCCTTGCAAGCCACTGGGTGGGGGATATGACAATCCCTGAGGCTGCATTGCAGAGAAACATTACCGACATTCAAGCAATACCAGAAACAGAATATTGCCCAAAACTATTTGTCATTGGCATCTCCTTTAGTATGAAAGTTGGATGGCAAATGGAACAAACAACAGCAACAACACAAACAAAAAACCCCTAACCCACTGGTGAAGCATTGGAATACTGCCTTTGAGGTAATTTAATTTATAGATAAAAGCCATTTATGGGACATGTCTCTGCCTCATCTAGGGCCACAACCCAACAGAGGGTATATCCTAGGATGAGTCATGCATCAACATGTTGGTGTTAGCAAGGAGTTCAACAAAATAGTAAGAGAAAAAGTAAGTTATTAATCCAGTTTCCAAAGCATTTTAATATTACTTTTTTCAACTGTAATTGTTCTCAAAATGGTAAAATTTTACCCGCTGTACAAGAGGGATTTCTGAAACAAGACCCATGGACTTTTTTTATATAGATGCAAAGTGATAATGATAACTACAGCACCAAACAGGACAATCCCTCGTGCTGCAGCGGTAACAGTTCTTGCAGATGAGCTGAGAGTGGATTCAGGAAATGGACATTCAGGGACTGAAGCTATTAACTTGGCTCCAGAGTCCTATGGATGTGTGTTGCAGACTAATTCCTCCTCTAGCCCTACCTGCTTCTATGAACTGGAACAAACACCCTCTGCAGGAGTCCTTCCAAACGTGCCATTTCACCCTCCAAAAATCTGGAAACCTACAGAGATGTTTTGCTATATACCAATTGCCTCAGACTTGGCATATAGAGTAATCCACCAGCACTGCAGTAGAACATTAATTCCAGTGCTTTTGTCACAGGAATTCAACAGCTGGGCTTCCTGGGTAACCCTGAATAAACTACATTCTCCTGTCCCTCAGCTGTCATGCAGGATAGTGCATCATCCACTTGTAAGGTTGCTGAGAGGCACTAGTACTCCCAATACTGAGATGCTGACAGCCTCACATGGCCAAGCATAAACATCATGGAAGCATCACAGAAAAGCCTAGTCCTATGTGCACAACACAGTTCTTAAGTGTTGTAGCGGGTTTACCCCAGCTGGACACCATGCCTCCACCAATGCCATTCTATCACTCCCCTCTGCAACTGGATAGGGGAGAGAAAATATAATGAAGGGTTCATGGGTTGAGATGAGGTCCAGACAGAGCTCACTCACCAAATGCCATCATGGGAAAAACGGACTCAAATTGGGAATATCAACTGAATTTATAAATAACAAAATCAGAACAGGATAGCGAGTACTAAAATAAATCTTAAAAACACCATCACTCATCCCCCTCTCCTTCCCAAGCTCCACCTCCTCCCTCCCAGCAGCACAGGGAGACAGGGAATGTGTGTTATGGTCAGTTCATCACACACTGTTTCTGCCACTGCTCAGAGAGAGTAGTCCTTCCCCTGCTCCACCCTGGGGTCTGTTCCATGGGAGACAGTGAGTCCCTCCCACAGGGAACAGTTCTCCACAAACTGCTGCAATGTGGGTCACTCTTCTATGAGGTGCAGGCCTTCAAGAACAGCCTGCTCCAGCGTTGGTCCCCAACAAGCTCCAGTGTGGCCTCCTCTCTCCATGGGTCTGCAGGTCCCTGTGAGGAGCCTGCTCCAGCATGGGTTTTCCCACAGGTTTCTTGGGCATCCACCTGCTCTGACAGGTGGGGCTCCTCCTTGGGCTGCGAGTGGATCTCTGCATCCCTTTGGATCTCCATGAGCTGCAGGGGCACAGCTGCTTCACCATGGTCTTCACCACAGGCTGCAGGGGAGTCTCAGCTCCAGTGCCTGGAGCACCTCCTCCTTCTCCACTGACCTTAGTATCTGCAGAGCTGTTCCTCTCACACATTCTCACTCTGCCCTTCTCTGGCCTCAATTACATCTGTGCAATAACTTTTACTTTTTCTTAAATACATTATCACAGAGGCATTACTATGATTCCTGACTGGTGCAGACATGGACAGAGGTGGGTCCATCCTGGACCCAGCTGGCATTGGCTCTGTTGGACATGGGGGAAGGTTCTAGCAGCTTCTCACACAAGCCACCCCTGCATCCCGTGTCTACCAAAACCTGGCCACACAAACAAATACAATTGTAAACTACCCTTCTTTCAAATACTGCTATTTATCAATCCAGTAATATTTTTGCCTATTTATTCTGCCACTTTCTGCTGTGCTCCAGAGGCTATAATCAAGTCATAAACATGTTTTATTTTGGTTTAAATTTTGTTTAATAATCATTTCCTGAGTAGCTTTGAACAAAACTAATCACACACACAGAGACACGTATACAAATAGAAATGACCGCTAACTCTAATTTTTTTTTTTTTTAAAGGACTGTTCAGTTACTAAATGTAAGTAAAATTGCAAAAGAAACTCAAGCATCACAAGGCACAGAAACTGTGCCTCTCTGGCACAGAGAACACCCACCTTTGACATAAATCATCTATCAACAGAAGAGTATTTTTCCCTCATGAAATGTATTTGTGAAATCCTCAGGCATCTTAAAAGTTCTGGAAGTTGAGGGAAAAGAACAAGCTAGAGTGAAAGAAGTGACCCACATATCCATAACATGTTACGTGACAAGTCAAGCAGACACAAATAACAACCATGTCCTGCTTCCTGAGAGCCTTGTCCACATACTGAGCCTCCAAGCTGGCAAGGAGGGCCTGCAGCCCAGCATGGCAAGTACACAAGGCTGAGGACGAGCTGCCTTAGGGCTGGATGTTACTGGCATTGCAGACTGACAGGCAAGCTTATGAGGAGGCAATTCATTCTCCTAAAGCTTGAACCATTCCCAACACAAAAGAAAAAGGATGGTTACAGGACAATTTTTTTCGAACAGCCGTAACAGTTCCTCCCTCTCTGAGCCTTTTTTGGCTAACAAGTCAGTCTCTCTCCTGAGCATTGTAAATCACTTGCTCATTGCTGGTTTAAGTTAACACCATTTCCACAGATATCTGTGACCCCAAGATTTCTCCCCTTGCTCTTTCATGACACTAGGGGCACAGGAAGAGGATTTCCTAACAGTGAGCCAGAAAAACAGAAACTGAAGCCAAACAGAAAATCAAATTATGATCACCCTTCCCCTACCCATCTTTTGCCTTTTCATTCTTTAATTAGTAAGGACAGCCAAAATAGACCTTTTCCTTGTTTTAGTTTGCTTATGTATTTGTTTCTGACAGAAGAAATTTGTCCTTCCTGCAGGAGAACCAACTCCACTCTTCTATAAATAAAATCCACTTGTGTAGATGGAAGTTCTTTTGAGAAGCTTCCCAACACAACTAGTTTTAAAAATGAAAGACAAGAAGAGCCAGAAGCAAAACTTTTTTTGGTCTCACAAAAGTATTGAGGAGCAAAGATATTTATTTGAGTCAGCTTTCAAAGAAACATTTAGGGAATGTGAAGCTACTACTTATTTTACATGAAGCACAGTAGTTGAGAAGCATAGGGTTAAACCTATCAGAAATCTAGCAAAGCAGAGTAAAGATAAATTTCCTGAAGTGCACAGTAAGACACTGTTAACCAAACATTGTTCTTTCTTAAATGAATGCTCACATACAAAAATGTATCACCTATTGCTGTGCTATGTAAGCAGGTTTCAACACTGAACAGCCTGGTGATTTACAGATGCCTGGGTTAGAGAAGAGAAAGAGCACAGACGGCTCTTGTCAGCACTATAGAAGAGTTTGGCAGAAGACCTGAGAAGACAGGAAAGCTACTAAGAATGAACTGAACATACTGGCAGCCCTTTCATACCGTATCTGAATAGGACTAATTCACAATTGCAGTTTACAAGTCCATACAAGTTCTTGAATTTCACAGGAATGTTTTGTATCTTACCATTTAAACTGTATATTCCTGATTTTAAAACTGGACTTTGCATTTTACAGGGCAAAAAAAGAGAATTATTAATTTCCAGTAACAACAGTGCACACAAAAAAAATGTATATACATGTCTCTGTCTCTTTCTGCTTTGTATGAAGGATCTGATGTGTGAAATGTGACTACCCCACACTGTTAAAAAACAGCACACACTAGACAATGGCAATAGTACATTAAGGGAAGAGGGAAAAAAAGGAATCAGTGTCAAAAACACAAAATAGGTATTCACAGTGGAACAAAAAGAAAATTAATGTCCCTCAGTCTGTGGACTGATGATAGGTTTGCCATGATTGGTTTTTTCCCCTGGGAGATTATGTCTCTCAGGAGGTGACATCCACTTAAGGGACAATGAACCACTATTTATATAAATGTCCATCAATGAAACTCTCTAAACAATTGCAAATATTGACCAGCATGCACCAGATTAATTTGGCCTCACTGTCATCGACATATATCGTGGATAGCTATTGCAGAATAGCAGATCTCTTACATTCATACTTGACACATCACTACTGATGAACGTTCATCCTGAACATGAAATTTCCATCAACAACAAAAGAAGCATTTAATAGTAACTTTGTTTCCCTAACAAAGACATATGCCTTCCTAATAATGTAAAGACAAGCAAGATCTTTTTCTAACAAATACTAATATATTTTTTGACATTATACTAGACACTACCTATGTAAATAGTACAATCCCACGCTAACAAAAGGTTCCTCTCCACAAGGAATATCTCCAATAGATCCCAAAACACAAAGCTTTGTTCTACTATAACCATGTAAATGTGAGGTGACATCAAGACCTATAAGGCACAGAAGCATTTTCCTCAGTTGAAAAAGCTACTTCAATGTCAGATTTGTTTCTATTAATACAAGTCCTTAAATTCAACTGCAAAGCAACTACAACAGTCTCAAACTTAACTTGAGACAAGTGTCTAATATCAATCCTTGAAGCAGGGCAAGACAGCACTGAGTTGTCTCAGCAGCATCCTGCTGCTGCCTCTGAGGTAAAGATCACAAACCCTGCAATCTCCTCACCTTCACAGCTTTCTTTTTGAAACTGTAACTTTACCATCCTGGAACAAACAAATATTTGTAAGACTCACTGCAAGACGTGCATTATCATAAGACAGGCAGGACAGCAGTATTTGGAACAGAATGCAGCAGAATAATACCCAATATTTGGAAACATCAAGTAGGTACTGTTTCTTTTCCATACAGTTTTGGATGCTCATACCTGAAAACCAGACCACAAGAGGATCTCAGAAAACAAAACCAGGCAATGACTCTTTCTCCCTCTTAGCCACACCCTTTTTGGGTCTTGTAGTTCTAGCATTATATTCTTAATTGGCGTAATATTCAAATTCCCATCTGAAATTTAAAGGAAAAGAGAAAATGTGTGTGTGTGTGCATGCATCTGTGTACGTGTGCACTAGTGTAAAACAGGAGGATGTAGCAGCAGGAAATTGTTCATCAAAACTTTTTTCTTCCATAATAGATTTTAGTTTCTTATCAGGACCTTATTTTGAACACATTTCAGAGATGTAAATCCTTGCTTTATTCTATTTTGCTGCACCCTTCTAAGCGCTCCAGCAGGGGAGGAAGAAAGTTGTTGTGAAGCAGAATAATTAGGGATTTACACTATAATTGTTAAGAGCAGTGAGCACAAAAGCAATACTAAGACAAGCTGCCTGAAGCTTTCTTGGCTGCAGGAAGTGGTGTTACCAAGGTAATCACTTTCAAACTGTCCAGCAAGACTGCTGAGGAACTTTGTACTGAGAGGGATGTGTAGGCCAAAGCGTACTTCCTGTAAAAGAGAACACAGGCATTCACTGATAATTTGTAGGACTTCCATGTTTTGTCTTACATATGTGCTTCTAGCTTGCTGAAAGTTGAAAAGCTGAGCTCATTGTGAACATTTAAGATCTTCCCTATCAGATCCTGAATCTTGCAGTTAATTTGAAAATCAGATGGGGGTAAAGAAAAGCAATTTGACAATCACCAAGATGCTAACCAAATTAGATACAGTGGTTGGGTATGGCATATATATATATA
>NW_008238358.1:6457596-6493755 GCF_000691975.1 Corvus brachyrhynchos
ATGAATTCGAGCCTGACAGCTACTGCACTTAACTTGAGATCCGCACAGAGGCTGTGCTTTTAATTCTGGAGATCCACGGCAAAGCATCTGCTCTTCACCAAGATAGCAGCTGTTACACTAATCTGAGGCCTCTGTGCTAATTGCAGCATGAACCAGTCACAGTAGAGCTAACTCCTGTCCACCACTATCTAGGTGTTAGATTATCCTGCTACAGAAAGTGGACAAAACCACACACAGATGGAAGGAGGTGACATAAAAGTAAGGGTGACAGCAACAACAAAAGGGCAGATGTAGACTTTCTGATCAGTGGCAAAAGAAAAGAGGCCTGGTGTTGCAGCAGTGGCCCTGTGCTTTTCACATGGTAGCATGGCACAACTCCTGTCTGCTGGAGGACAGGCATCTGAACATGGCAAGGGGCATACCAGAGCCTAGAAATTACCCAGCTGCTCCAGCATCCTGATGATGCACCTCCCCTGGAAGGAGCAGGAAAGGTTTTCAGCATACACTGTTAGTGCTGCCTCTTTTTCTACTTTCACGTAACTATCACACTCATCCCAAAGTATGAAAACAAATAAAAACCCAGAGAGAGAAGATGCAGTCACATTTTAGACAATATTTAGATTTGTCCATTTTATGTGAGTCAAGCCATGCCACAAAATTGTCAAGGAGTCACTTAAAAGTCTTTCAGTTCATTAACAGAAGTTTTAGAGATCCTATTTGTACCAGGCCTGTGGATACAGTTCTACGTAAAGGTGGAAGGACCTCCAACATTTCTCCTTCCTTCCTAATGCCCTGTATTCAAAGCTGGAAGCAACTCTCTATGTACATGATTTTAACTGTTTTCTATGCTCAGGCTGCACAGGACATTGGTCAGAGTATGTATTTTCTCAAGCTTATGTATCCTAGCCTCAAATAATCAACCAAGCATTTACCTCAAAACTAGAAAGAACCTAGTAAACAGCTCCCCAGAATTTTCTTGTCATAACCAAATGTGAACCCAGCATGAATGGAAGGAAGCATATTCTTGAGCTAAGAAGCCTTTGTTAAGGACATTAAAGCTGCCATAACCTCTCTCTTCACAAATTTTTACAGCTGTGTATTTAGCATCTCAAATAATCTTAGCTGCCACTATATCAAGGCATCAGTTCTTTAGAAGTTTACATTTTTAAAAACTTAAAAGTCATTAACGTGATCAAGCAGTAAAGGTTTTTAAAAGCCCCTTGAACGTCTTCACTTCCCACCTTCAAAATTCTTTGTGGTTTTGGGGAGGTTGAGGGGGGTGATGGTGGGTTTTTTGTAGGAATGAGTATTGAGTACAGTTCTTTTTCATACTTGAAGGGTCTAACTCCTTTCTCAAGCACAGCAGAGACAATACACCCTGTAAATTGTAAGTAGTCTTCATTCCTTATTGACATCTTTCTTGAAAAACAGTAACCTCTAACCTTGCAACATTATTTCTCAGGGGGCTGATTAAACGAAAAGTCTGTTTTGGTCAATGGCAATTATAGCTACAGACCTCATGGTAACCTTTAGTGTGTATTTCGGCCTTGCGCACAATGCCAATGAAATGGTTGACTGTCATTCCTTAGGTTCATCTAAAATTATGTTATCTTAGAAGATAAAATACTGTCGGTGCAATTCATAATATGTCTCTTCAAACTGCAGTGCCAACAAAGATTTATTTCTTCCAGGTCAAAAAAGGTTAAAAGAAGCAAAAAAAAATCTAAAACTTAATTTGTAAAATACCTTTAAAACAGAGGAAATGAAGGTTTAAGACATAGGGTGATTTGGGGCTTTTTCCTTCCTTTCATCGAGGGATTGTTTAGATTACAGTATTGGGAGTTTCTGTTGCTGTGGGGGCTTGGTGGATTTAGTTTGTTTGTTTTTAACTTCCTGCTATTTATCTCTTCTTCTGTGTATCTCTTCTATATTTCTCTCTTCCCCTGTTGATTAAGCTGTTAAGCTAAATCTCTCTGAAGTTCAGAAAAGCACTGATCTTTCAAATACACAGGATAAACAGTGCCTCATGCCATTTAATGTCCCTCTATCTTGTCATCAGTGTTGTTAAAGATATTAATACTTTAGTGAAAACTTATTTGCATACTTGTGCCAGAGACAAATCAAAGAACTTGCTTATGCAAAGACATTGCTAAAGAATGACCCAAGGTATCACCTCAAAGGCCCAGTTTACTGATCTCCGCCTTTCCACGTAGGAAAGCCTAGAAAGTTTCTATGTGCTTTGCTCTTCCCTATTAGCTTTACATCAGTGAAGTAGTGGAGGTTGGTAACACATTTCTTCCAGCCATTTCTAATAGCATTTTCCCCTGCTGTTTCTAATAGGAAATCAAAGAGAAGACCACAGGGTTTTTAACAGCTTCACTTTTCAGTAATTTGAACACCAATTTCAAATTTCTCATTGAAAGTATTTGTTCTTTACTGTTTAATAACACAATTCTTCAAAGATAAAGCAGATTTTAAATAGTTTGTGGTTAATTTTGTTAGGCTCTGCTCAACTGTTAGAGAGACTTTAAACCCATTACATTTCTACTCTATTCCTCACTATGCAAAAGAGATACAGTACTTTACAAAAAGACTAACTTGTAAATCAAAACAGGAGTCAGAGCAAAGGGAGCAACATAGCAATGCACAGCCCTTTTTTCAGTATCTCATCACAAATATCAAACATATTTGCCACTCTCATATGGATTTTCTGTTGCTTTCAGTTAAACTTTTTTCTGCTGGCTTAATATTAAAAAAATCCTTTCCACATCCCTGTCCAGTAATGCCCTTTGCTTAGCTGTTTTTCTGTTACTGTTTCTTATTGGGATAGTTACACAGCATGACTTTTGTCAGCGTAGAGCAGCTTCCATTTAGAATATCTTTTTTCATATTTTTTTACCTCCACTCAATACTGTAATTTTATGTTTTAAGAATTTTAAAGCCTATTAAGTAGCACAATATCAGGTAATTCAATTAAATTTATGATGACAATCAAAACCAGTGTGAAACATCACAAATACTTTAAAAGCAAATACAGACAATCTAACTGAATGAGACTAAAAGGTATTTGACCATACAATTGGCTGTCAGCCAAATGTCAACATATTATGAGCATGAAGACATCTTTTCTATTGTTGAAAAAAAGCACTTAATTGTTTTAAATTTGAGGTTTTATGGTTCCTTCTTAACCCTCGCCCTCCCCCAAAACCATCTTCAATGCTGCAGCATCTTTATTTATCATTAACACAGAACACAGTACTATCAAGCAAATCTCCAAAACTTCCTAAAGTGCAGAGATGACAGCACACTACATGTACTGTTTGTCTTTTGTTCATTTGTTTGAAGGAAAGACCAGACACTGACTCATGGTGGATGTGTAGAGTAGTTCATCACCAAATAACACTTTAAACCTACTACAAATCCATCAATTTCTATTGATTTCATCTCTTTGCTGAAAAATTCTACTAACAGATTCTTTGCTTCGCTACATGCTGTTTTGACCAGGAAATTAATGGGCAAATGGCAACTATAGCACTTCTAAAAACAAGACTTTTGCTTTGCATCATATTGTGATTTCCAAACACTTGCCAAGCTTGACTGTGAAAGATACAGTCATACTTATAGAAGTGCTACAAGTATCAAAGATACAGCCTTTCCACTGTAAAACTATTTGAGTCACATCATAAACCATTAAGCCCTACTGGTGCCAATGTTATGGAGAATTTGATGCTTTTAAATTTTACAGTCCTTTGTAGTTTGAAATACATCACTGTATGGCATGTTCATGATAACAAAGCACTTCTCACCCAGGTTATATCAATCACCAGTATGTTTAGTCCTGATCACACACACACACATATATATATATATATATATATATATATATGTGTGATTAATCATGCCTTTCAACTTCCAACATAAGACAAATTATCATTAAATCAACTGCATTTATATTTCACATAATACTTAAACTCATGTCTATTTCAGTGGCACTACCATGAATAAACATGCAAGCCAGAGGAATCTCTTGTTCATAATCACACTAGTTTTAAAGATATTTGAGGGAAAGATTTCCCATGCATTTACACAGATATTCCCAAGGTCTTGGTACTAATATCCTCACACTGCTGAGAAAACCTGACATCAGTGACATAATTTCCCAGATAGCAACACCACTTGTATGACCACAGCAATAAGGATCATGGTAAGCCATGTTATCATTATGAAGTCCCAGTCGAGAGCAGACTAATAAGCGCTGTCCCCAGAGCAGGGGCAGGGATGGGGGCAGGAGTCCCCATAGCCTCTGCAGTGACCACCACTTTCGCTCCGCTTCAGCACAACTCTGTCAAGCACAGGACAGATTCCCAGATTCAACCCACTCAACAGGAACTGGAAAATGCACTGTGCTGACTTAGAAACTGGTACTTTAGCACAAACACAGGAACATCACAGAGTGAAGATACATGTTGTGTTGGAGTGGTCAGTGAGCTCCTGAACCACAGTGGCAGCAACAGTGGAAGTCCTTTGGAAGTCCTCACAGATTTTGATTCCCTCCTAGTTCTTCAGAGTTTACACATTTATTAGGAGGTTACCCTTTCATTCTCTTCCTTAGATTATCTTATGATCACCAATATACTTTTCTATAAAATAGGTTTACCTGGTTAAAATAAATAAAGAAGAAGAAAGTGCTTTGGCGCCACAAAGAGTGGCTACAAGGGAAAGTTACAGCAGCATAACTAAAATGGAAAGTATGTTTCCTCAAAAATATGCTGGCCAAAATTTTCACTCCTTCATTCAAGGAAAAATATCATAGCATACATAAAGAATTAGAAAAATAGAAGAATCCACTAAAAACATTTGAAGAAAATACACTCAATCAAAAAAAAAAATCCACCAAAACAAAAAACCGAAAACCAAGTGCTAATGGCAGTATTTACTACATTTTTTCTCCATTTCTCCACCTTTCCTTTGGCAGTACCTCTATAAAGAGTTGGAGGAAATTTGGAAATATTTCAAATCACTTCATGTCTAGATAAATACAATTTTCTTTTATGAAAAGTGAAATGCACACGCATCAATTGGCTGACATCACTGCAACTACAACAGTGATTACTCCTCCTCATTAAAATCAGACCAGAAGCTCCAGAGGTACTTTAGAGGCTCTCCCATCATGTGGGACTACCTGACCATAAGGTTCTCAAGAAGCTGAAAAATCTGGAAGCTTTCTAAGTGCACATTAGTTAACAAGGGACAAAACACCACATCTTGGTTACTACTAAAACAATATGTTGTTCCATGAACAACATGGAACACTGGAAATGTGATGCTGGTTTCCTATAGACTGTCCTAGATTTTTTAACCCACTTATCCCCAAGCACTCTGATCAGCCAGACAACTGACATATGGGTCATGATGTTTTCACAGCTCCATGTGTGCCAGCTGCCCGGCCGGTGCAGGATGTGCATGCTCATTGACCAGCTGGCTGATGCCCAGCAGAGGCAACTGGGAGCCAAGATGTAGCTGCCTTTTTTCAGCAGGGAGCACTAATCAGGCTGTTCTCTTTTATCCAGCTACTGATTTTTGTTAAATCTGTAGAAACCTAAATATATTTGAGACATCTCATTCCCGTGTTAAATTTTGCAGCCAACAGGTTGAAGAGTTATGGTGAACTAAAAGGAAGAAAGAGGAACACACAGTGTCTGATAGCCAATGAAATGCAAACATGCACGTTTCTTTGCCATTGCAAACCTGGCTGCAAATATACCATCAAGGTTCACCACATACCTCTAGTTAATTTTAGCTTTTTTTCCTCTTGTATATGTTTTGTTTTCATGAGTCTCCCACAAATGCTACCTCATCCTTACTAAATATTGCACTACTACTTTTCCCTGTCTTAAAATCCTCCTCTCCCTGCTTAGAAGGTATTTGTGTTTCCAGTTCAACCACACTTGACAAGTAAATAGCAACCAGACAGTGGAAATACATTAAAAATATAAAGTTAACACAAATATGGTAACAGACTTCACATTTAAATGTTTTAGATAGAGGGATTTATACATACAAGATTTATATGTATGTATTTTCAAACAATGTATAGAGAAATACCCATTAATCATGCCAATATTTAACGACAAATTCTGCACCTACTTCTGTGTTTGTTATCCTGACACATCCGGAACCACTCACATGGCTACAACCCTTTAGCATTGCAGAATTACTTGCACCAAACAGCACTAACACAGGAACAATCTTATGCCCAGTTACCACATTATTTTGGGGGAAAAGTTGTCAGGATTTCAAGTTCAGCATGACATAGGACAGCTCAACACAGTCTGCCAGTACTGGAAGCCTCTTTCTAGCCCTCATCCATCAAGGTGCAGTTTATATATACTTTAAAAGTAAACACTCTAGAGTTTAAGGCCATTATATAAGCCTGAAAAAAACCACAATCTCAAATTCATGCCTACTACACAGCAGGTGTTTCCATAATATAAAATGTTTTAATATTTCCAGCAAACGTAGCCAAGAATAAATTTCCAGGATTGTACAAATATGGGTAATTCTCTAGAGCTAATAATAAGCAGAATGAGGACATAGAAAAAATTATTTTGTTATTCAAATGTATAGCGTAACTGAATGCAACTGCTAGACTGCCTCTAACAACCTCAACAACTGCAATAAAACTTAAAGTGCAGTTTTATTAAAAAATCCATATATATGTGAGATGTTGTACCAATGACAGATTTGCATGGTATTGTCTATAGGAATACTATGACCAAGCTACTTTAAAAAGACCGCAGAATGTCTAAATAATTCTTTATAAATTACTAGGTCCAAACTGTCTTCAGAACAGGTACTACTCTTGTACCCCCACTGTAAAAATGACCCAGTTCTCTCACCTCAGAGGAGGAAGGGAATAATCCTAGCCATTACTTCCGTAAAGCCTGGACTGGGGTTACAATAGTTCCATGAAAACATCAGCTCAGTGCTTGGCTACCAGAAAAAACCCTTACAGTTATTAAGAACAGAACAGTGAACAAAAGAAAACAATATTATGCTGCTGAATAAAAACATGATTTTCCAGACCTTGAGTACAGTTCAGACTAGTCCCATTATTTCATCAAGTGAAAGGTTCAGAGGATACAACAAGGAAGAACAGAGGTATGGGTCAACTGGGCAGGTTATGATTCATCAGCCTGGGAAAGCGATGGCCTCAGGAGCAGGTGGCAAAAAAGGGGAAAAGAGTAAGGAGAGGGTAGAAAATGCTCTTTATGGTCTCTTCTGATACTGGAGATATGGTCCAGAAAATGAAGCCATCAGAACCAACATGCACAGCAGTTCCTCAAACAGCTGATCAAACTGTGCCAATCTGAACAAGCCATGCCCTGGAGACATTTAAATAGAGCTGGGGTGCTGTGGAGGAACAAACACATGCTTGGAAGGGAGCCTGCCTCGTGCTGCTAGATAGACAAAGAACATCAAACTCAGGAAATCATCCTAGACTGAAAGCAGTTGGAGAAGGGAAAGCTACTGAGAAGAAGTAAGGTATGGGGAAAAGGCACTGCCTTTTCATTCAACTGTTTGCATATGGGTTACAGGTACTGTTGGCCCTGACAGCTTGAGTTTTCCTAGATCCATGCTCCAAAACCAGCTTGCAGCACAGCAGTAAGCTCTCTACTGATCCTGTTTAACTCAGGTTCAGCCCTGTTGCTTTTGCTGAAGTAGTTAGAAATTGCGATGAACAGAAAACGTTGGCCTAAAACAGTAACCAAGGCCTGTCCTAGCAGTGTTCTCTGTGCCTGCAAAATGTTGTGGCCACAGAGGGGAAAAAAACAACCATCTATCCCGTTTTGAATAAAGTCCAAATAAATTAACATTTTCCAAGGACCACACTGGGCCAATGTGCTTTCAACTAAAATAGGCTACTCAACCTTCCAAAGACAGTTCACCATTTCAATTTTCAGAGAGTCATAATGATACAACCCACACTCAGACATCCCCTACTAACCAATCTGGCCGTATTTGCCACTTTTCTGTTGCTAAGTTGGAGCAACTCTGCTGTAATCTTGGAAAATGTAAAATAAAGTAGTAAAACAGAGAAGCAGTCCTGGCAACTGTTATTTTGAAGGCACAAGGGGAAAAATGTCCAGAAGGTACTACAGCATTTGAACTTGTAACTGATGAAACTCAAATACTCATGCTGCCCACGGCTGCATCAGCAGATCTGCCCCAACAAATTCCAGCCTAAAACCACCATAGCACCACTCAGCCTCATTCCCCTCTGGTCCAGCTTTATCATTCACTATGAACAAAGGCTTATGTGGAGTGGTTTAGCAAGACAATTCTTTACAGTACAACTCAAATTCATCAAAATTATTTTACTGGTTTACACAAGAAGTTTTACACTAACTCCATGACCTGTTGCAGAAAGAGTGCAGCTGCTTCATCCTTCCAGCTGTAGATTGTTTATTTTCTATTATAACATTGCATGGAGGTTTCTTTAAGGCAAAATCATAAAGCCATATTCAGCTTGTCACTACCCTAAAGCCAGTGTCATAACCTATATGCCATAGCCCATTCTATATATATTTGATATACAATCCTCACACTCATGAGGCAAAAATGTTACCAGACACAGCTGGAAGACCCAGAGAAAACATGAGCCAAGAAACCTGTGTCCTAAACTCATAAATTGAAATGACTTAAGCCTTGACAGCCTATAGAGAACCTTTTGGGAAACACAGCTTGTGCCAGGTGCAGTCAGTGCTTGTACGGGAGCAGTTCCAGTTTTCTGTGCCACCATCTGGGCAAGGCCACGTTTCTGCTACACTGTACTCATTACTCACAGTGATGACTATCACGGCAGCTGTGATGTCTGCACACCACCCAGGCCCCCCCCCCCCCCCCCCAAAAAAAAAGGCTATTATTTCAGAAAGTCTTTAGAATTTTATCAGTTATAAGGGATGTGTATGACTTTCAAAAATGTATCAGCTGTTAACTCAAAACTCTTCTGGCAAGTTACAATGCCTGCTATGCAGCTGACATCTTTGGAACGTAAAATAAAATTTCACGCTGGAACATTTAATATTCAGTGGAAGCAGATTACTGCTGTGTCTTCCAGTAACAATTTCAGCTGATGCAGCATGATAGTCTTCACAGGAAATAAGATCTTGGCTTTGAAATTAGGAGTCAGTTGTGAACATTGCCTTTTGAATGCAGGAGGTTATTTGACTCTTATCAAGACAGATAAGAAAGCTGTTTGTCTATAGAGAAATACAACACAGTAGGAAGTTTGGATTTCAGACTCCACTGCAGGTAAAGTGCAAGTTCACACTGGCTGAGAGAAAAAGAAAAGCTTTTTGTCTTTAAGTTCTCCTAAACACACAAAAAGCATTTCTACTTCCTAAAGCATTTCTAAACCATCAGTACTACTCACTAGCTATAAGAAAAGCACCTGCACTTCCCCTTGCCAGTACCATACTACCTCCTAAGCACACAGAGGATGCTGCAGAACAACTTGTCCATTTGGTCCTGCAATTATAGAAAGAAATGGTCCAGGTCTGCAAAATCCATTTCTGGCAACAGGCTGGTATAAGCTGCTATGTGTTAGGGAAATCAATCCTACGCTCCCTAGCTACTGGAACCAAATACTACTGCTTTTTAATAAGTCAGTACTTCTTTTCCTTGTTTCTCCTCAATTATCAGGTAAGGTTCACAAGCCTCAAATGCTGGTCTAAGGACACTGATACGGCTTGTGTTCAGAACAGCTGGAAGAGGGTATAGAAACAAAGTGTGCTTGTGCTACCATGGTGCAAATGGACACTCAGCAACATGTACCGTGCCCAAAACTTTCAAGTAAGAAAAGACATTTTCATGAGGCTGTTTCAAGGGGTTCAGCTCACAAACACTAGCAATGATCAGAAGAGAATTGGTAACAGTTCAGCAACGCTGTAACAACCAACAGCCCATACTGTCACAGACCTGTAAGCCATCTATCCAGATACAGGGGTGGCACAGATGTCCTGGATGCCTGCAAGTTCTGTACTGTCTCCACCACCTGTGAATAATGAAAGTGTTCCTGAACTAGCTGCAAAATTTGAAGAGAGAATTCATGCCCTGTGGATGGTATTAACAGTATGCATATGTCACTCCTATCCCTTCTGTTTCAAGTAGGGCAGTAGGCTCCCTAGCAAGGTAAATCACCTCGTGTGGATCCCCCTCCTGCATTTCATTGTATCAGGAGTTACTGGAGGAAGACCATAAAAGTAGCTTAAAACAATTATTCCAGCCGACTCCAATATTCTCCTCAGTTACGTTCTTACATTAATAGAAGTGACATACTACAGAGACATTTTAACTATCAAAAAATGTGGATCTGACTTGCCATCTTAACCCACTCACAGAACACGAACTTTAAATCTGCATCCAGCTCTGGGGTCCCAGCAGCAAGGACGATGTGGGCCTTCTGCGATTCTGCTGGAGCAAGTCCAGACAAGGCCACAAAGATAATGAGAGGGCTGGAGCACCCCTTCTATGAAGACAGGCTGGGAGAGTTGGGGTTGTTCGGCCTGGAGAAGAGAAGGCTCTGACATTCTAGCAGCCTTCCAGTACCTACAACAAAGATACGAAGAGGCCTACAACAAAGGTGAAGAGGGACTTTGGACAAGGGCATGTAGTGACAGGACAAAGGGCAATGGCTTTAAACTTAAAAGAAAGCAGGTTTATATTAGATACTAGAAATAAATTCTTTACTGTGAAGGTGGTGAGGCACTGAAATATGTTGCCCAGAGAAGCTGTGGCTGCTCCACCGTAAAAGTATTTAAGGCTGTGGTGGATGGGACTTTGAGTAACCTGGTCTAGTGAAAGGTGTCCCTGCCCATGGCAAGGGGGGTTGCAATCTCAGGTGACTCTCTTTGCATACTCATTAGGCTATAAAGCTCTAATTATATTATTGGAGCACTTCTCCATAACACTCCCTTATTTAGAGCATTTGTGCATTCAGAATTTATTTTTATCCTCTATACTAAGTATATAGGTGATGCCTCTGTAACTCACTCCATGTAAGCCACTGACTCCAAGTTACAAAACAAAATTTAAATCTGGTATTTTCTAAACATGCATCAGTTTGCATTTAACATAACTTCTTCAGATGCAAATTCCTAACTCTTAAAAAAAAATTAAATTCCATTATATGGAACCAATGCAGGACAGATTTAGAAAAACAATTCCAAATTTATGGACATCAATTTTGACCCTCAGACACAGATCAAACATCAGTTCAAAAGATTAAAATTTGGTCAAGTTAAAAGTATCTGAAAAGTAATCATTTACACGCAAGTGCTAGACAACCTTAATTTTAAGGAATACCATAATCTCTATTAACTATATATGCTACATAGAGTACTCCTATATTTTGCACACTCTGAAGACTAGTACTGCAGTTCTCATGCTTCATGACCAAAAACAGACACACAAAATCCAAGCACATGACATAATGAACGTCAATTAACATATGCTTGTACAGTACTTGTTGTAAAGAAAAAAGCACCTACAAAATTCTTTTGAGAGCTAAAAAGTTTGCTTGTTCTTAACCAGAAATGTAGGTATGCTTGACTTTACTTTCAAAAAAATAATGCAATTTTAATTTTTATTTATGGTATTTAAGATACTCCATTGTTAAAAATCATGTCCTATAATAATCTGTTTCAAGAAGTATATCTGCAAACAGAAAATTGTGCCTAGTCCACATTTCATAAACGGCAATCTGCATTTTTCCTAAGTCACTTTTGTCACATATTTCATTCTTATAATAATGACATTATGGCAATGTCTAACATAAAGCTGAAGGTAAACACAAATTCTCCTTAGGCCAATGGGGAGAGAGGATAAATCTTTCTTAATCCTCCCAACACACTGAGGCTAATAAAGTGTTACCTAAGATATTTTAAGAGTCAAGTCAGTTTAATCTTAAAGAAACCCTCCAAAATATGGGGTAGTTTTTCCTAAGTTGAACTTTCCTGTTTCATTTCCACTTCATCCTACTATATTCAACCTGAATGTAAAGCTTTAAAAACTCTTACTGATATTTCAACACTTTCCCACTTACAAATCTGTTCTTTGCAGAGTCATTGTGATGCAAGGACAAAGCTACCACTGACGCAGCCAGAAGTAACTGGCGTCACAAGGGAAAGAAAAGAACGCCCCGAGGCTCTGTAAAAGCAGCCCAAGAATTCCTATTCATACAAGAAGTTGAACCAATGGCAAAATACTGTTTTTCTGAAATGTTAATTTACATAAATAGTAATACAATTTAGATATGGATTTACAGTCTGAGTAACTGATGGGATGAGCACAGAAAGACAGACTAGGATCATGTGCTTGCACAGTGTACCATGTCCAATGAACATTTCTTTCCCAGAACAGCATCCACTACACCTAGGAAGCTGATTCATCATGCCATATGTGAGTCAAGTTCCCATTACAAAGGCATCACGAATCACTCCTGGGCTCTAGGTCATACTCAAAATGCACACACAGCACAGGAAAAACGTTCTTATGCCATGAGCAAAGGAAGTACTTTCAGCATGCAGTCACTATGATATTTCTATTTTTTTAAAAAGCCAAAAATAAAGGAAAGAGAACCAAGAGAAAATTTCAAACAAGCTCAGCAATTCTGACTCCTGCATCAAAAAGCTGCTAATAATGTGATTATCTCTCACTAAAAAACAAAAAGAGTCCTCTGCAAGCTGGGTATTTAGCCAGTGAACCTAACTGTGGCGGCTCAGTGACTCCAGTATTTGCTCAAATGAGACCACAGTTCCAGCCAAGCAGTGCTATGGACACTTCTCATTAGTTTCCAAAAGATGTACTAGAACACTTTGTTTCTACTAGATTCATTTAACTACGACAGCACCACTTCCTGGCTACATTAAGGTAAAAGAAACAGGTATTAATATCCTATCAATATACCAATACCATTAAAGTTCAAAACTCAAAGCCTTCTATCAAATACTACCAAATTTTATGATGTCCACATCCATCAAAAGGACTCAACATTTTCATATGTTATATCCTACTGTCATTTGGCTGTCCCATTAAGATATTTTGGCTATGCTAACCAGCAAGAAAGACCAACATTCTGAAGGAAATACTTCCAATTCTCCGAGAGTAGAAGAAACAAATGCAACAAACAACACATTATCTTTAGTAAAACAACAAGCTCTCATTTCATTCCAGGACACACTCCTGCTATCCTAAATTTCTACTGCATTCACCCAGCATAGCAGAGTTTCGTATTGCACTGCTGTCCTAGCCTAAGTGCCTAACTATAGGATGAGATGAGTCCTGATACAGAGGCGAAAGCCAAAGTGCAGAGGCTGTGCTTGTAGACTTCCTGAACATGCTACAGGTAGAAACATAAAGGAAAACCACAGCTCTTGCTCACAGTGTTACAGAGCAGCAACCCACACCAGCAAATGACATTTTCATCCCTCTAGACTATCTTCCCTTCTAAAACAAGGAAGTCAACTTGGTGCAGGGTATCCCAGTCTCCTCAGTAACTACCCCAAGGTGACCCAGGACTTGGGGGTGTTACCAGAGCAGGTAGGAATCAGCTCTGTTTAGACAGGTGGGACAGCAGACTATTGCTTCCCATGCTGTAGTTGCACCTGGACCCTCACTGCAGGGCAGCAGCACTATGTAATGTAGGGCAATAAGAGTTCATGCAGAAGAGGGGAACTGGCAGGTACAGTAGTACTGCTATTCCCAAACTAGAAAGACTGTTACTTAAGAAGAGAAAGAAGAAGTATGACTCAGAAACTAAATAAAAACCAGAGAAGTTTGACTGTGGCTGAAGTGCAAATCAGAAAAAAAAAAAAAAAAAAAAAAAAAAAAAAAAAAAAAAAAAAAAAAAAAGCCGTTTAAAGAAAGGACTTCTTAAACTTATTTTGCTGCTGAAAAGCTAAGGTTGGCAGAAAAGCTGCAACTACTTTGTGATAGTATTGTTCTCCTCCTTGTAGAATTACTTTTTAAACTACATACTAATGCCAGATAATGTTACACCAAGAGCATTAAGTTTCCTTACAGTGTGCCGGCTCCTCCTTCAAGACATTCTCACTTGGGCTTACCATGCCAGGAGAGAGCAGCAGTTGTCTCCCTCCAGAGTAGAACTGGCCAAAAGACTTTTCCCTTTCCAGAGTGTGAAGGGGCAGCTAGCAGGTGCTAAGAGCCAAATGGATGGGTGGATTATCTAAATTGTTAAGTTGCAAGGTGCAGCTTGTAGTAAGTCAAGGGTTCTGCATCCCAGCTTTCAGAGAGTGGGCACTAGCCCCCAGGTGCCCCAGACAGCTTAGAACAGTTAGAAAACACTGAAACAATTAGTAAGACTTTTCCTTATGAACTTCCCAGTAACTGCTTACATTTCTTCAGAACCCTGTCCTTCCCTTCGGAATCAAAACACAGGGCAATGAGACAACCTGTGCTTTAAGACTTCCTCTAAGAATATGACAACCATTTTCTTCTTGGGACCACACAGTAAGTCCAAGTGCAAATTTTTTTTAACCTCAAAAAAAGTATTTTTTTTAGGTCTCATTTAATAAGAGTGTTCTTCTGGAACTATTGTTAGGAGTTTAGAGTATCAAAACTAAGTCAGGCATTCCATTTTTTCAGGAATTAAAGCAAATGTCTCTGTACGTGAAACATTTTTGTAAACATAGACCAAAACATGTGCAAATATCCCAGTTCCCATAAGAGTATGGGCATACCTGAAGGAATACTCTATTTCCATGAGTCTACTGATAAAGGGGCTGTAATGGTTAGGATTGCAGTCCTTTAGGGTTCTTCTCCCTAATGGGTGAAATAATTGTCCCATCATTCTGTAACTGTGAAACACAGATAGCAACAGCCGACATTCTTTCATTTGAGAAAATACAAACCATCACTAATGTAGGATACTATACACAGGACATAGTATTATCCCTAATAATGCTTTTGCTCACCAATAAGTAGCTGGTTTTTACTGCACTGCGTCAGGTGTCCCTTGAACCTTGTGTAGAGAGAATCTTCTGGAGTGAAGTCAAATTGTTGATATGCTCCAACTGTTACTTATCATAGCTATGCACAGTTGGCTAATTTTTTGATGGCATGCAGAACTGAGGGCTGTCTTTCCTCAGTCCCTGCAATTTCTCCCTATAGAAGCAGAAGTAAAATTTGTCTCCCTTCATCCAAAGATGACCAAGGGACATGATAATAGTCTGTATGGGAGAAGCTGTATAGGAAATGTCTGTTTGGTCTCTCATAAATGATTTCACTTACTACTACTAATTCTCATCAGTTGGCAGAATTTTTCATGTAAAGACCAGTTAAATTTCTATGTTTTTAAGCTTCCACAGTATCCTGCAACAACAGTATAAACGCCTTCAAAAACTGATTAGACATGTTCTTGAAGGGTAAGTTGATCAATGGCTAGTAAAACTTAGCAGTTCATGTGGAACATCTCACCCTGGGATGTCTTCCAGCTGCTGATTGATTCAGACAGGAGAACACAGACGGGGTGATCTGTAATTCCCTTACTTTGTCTTTACATGCCTCCTCCAGTCTGCTGCTAGCAATTGCTGGAGACAGCATCTATGTAAGCCCTTTCATCCCATGGCCATTCCCATATTAGTGTTCAGCCTTCTTTTCAGCATGTTTACTTTTCGACATAGAAATTTACAGCTGTTCACGCCTCTATTTATAATTGCTTCTAAAAGGTTTTCTAAATCTCATTATCCTGTATCCAAACAGCATATAAGAGAAACACCCTTTAAGAGCAATTTTAAAAGCCTTCAGTGCCTTTAGCATGAAAAAAAATAACATTAAATTGTTGACTGAGATGGCCAGTATTTCTTTACTAATAGCTGTACCAAGAAACATGGGTATAGTGACTGCATTTAATTATCTGACACTTCTGAAGTAACTCCTTCATCCTGGTAATAAAATAAGGCATGACATCCACTGGCCTTCTTCCCCATCAGCAGCTAAGCACAGCATCTGCACTCTTCAATTACAAAACAACCAAAAACTGCATTGACTGCTTGGGATCATGCATCAGCTGGGAATGATGAACCCAGACTCTAACCCAGGTAAGTGAGACAGAGCTGGCTTCCAGTGGCCTGGGAACACTGTGGCAGCTGGGTCTCAACACAGGACACCAAGCAACAAGTTCACAAGTAGCACCAGGCCACACATCATAAACATGCAACACAAAATGAACTGGGGAAAAAAGGATCCAAAGATGGCATATGCAGGAATAAGTACTTTTAACCTTTGTCAAGCAGGGTCACACTTATGGATAGCAGACAGAGTGAAGAGATATAGAAGACAGAGCTGCCTACAAACATCAGTCTGGCACTTCTCTTAATCCTGAGCTTGCTGAATCATGAAAACTGCCTTAAAAATAAAAAGTGAGGAACAAAAGTTGAGCTTCTCAGGAAAGGAGAATTGTTTGATAGTTCCTCCAGGCTGGTTTCCAAAAGTCTCCTCCTGTCAGGACCCCTAATTCGTCTTTTAGACTCAATTAGATTAAGTGGCTGCAAAAGTCAGCCTGGTAGGCTACTTCTGAATGACCTTAGTTCCCATACCAGAATGGTTTCTAGTTCCTTCATTAAGCTAAAAAAATCTCAGTTGTACTGGTGAACATGGCGATACTCCAGCCTCAGTCTGAACCAACAAATGGTCAAGTCTAAGAAAAAGGAAGCATTCACCACATCTAGCTTTTGGAGATTTAAGCGAAGAAAAAGGAAGTGGCTTTTTTCAGACCGTACTAACTACTTGCCTAACTCAGCTGCAAAATGGACAATCATGACCTTAGCCACAAAATCATACCTATATAATGCAGGTTTCTCCCAGTATTCACTGTTCAGTAGGGTGAATCCTGTGCTATCACTACTAAATGTAGCTGTGTTAAATATTATTAACTTTTTATTGTTTAAAGAAAAAAATAACACAAAATGCAAAAAGGTGCTTTACATTATCATAAATCAAAGGTCTTTCAGTTATGATTCAGAAAGTCAGTACTGGGAAATACAATTAATGTTAACATTGAAGGTCAGAACAATGTGCTTTAATTTTAAAGCAAGTACAGGTAAACAGTAATTTCTAACATTATCTGTTATATGAATATGTAACATGAAATGTTACATATCATAGTAAAGGGGTTGGACCAAGTTCACACCATGTAGACAGTTAAAAAGTACTCTTCTTCCTCTTTCCAAACTACTCTCTCCCTTTACTTCCCAAAGTAAACAGACATAAAAGCCAACTCTTAACCAGCTGGTGGTCTATTGCTAATATTCCTATATTAGTTTCCACCTTGAGCTTGTGCAGCAGCTTCATTTCAGTCTCAAACTCTGCTTTGTTACTGGTCAACAATACTGTTCTTTTAATGATTAACTGAATAAATCAGCACCAGAGTCACAGATGAACATTGTGAAACAAGATCCTATCATAATGGCTATATTTTAAACAATGAGAGTAAACAGTTACTTGCAGCTGTGGTGAACAATGGTTAAGAGATAAAAGTGCATGTAGTGCTTTCCTTTTCAATTAAAAAAGAACAAAACCCAAAACTTGAGAAGCTTTAAACAGCTTTGCTACTTAAAAATCAGTCTTCCAGGGAACAGGTAGCAATACACATTCATTGACATAAGATTCCAGATAAGACAGGCAGCTTTTACAAACAGAATAAATGTACCTGGCTATCTAATATGAAACCTCTGATAAACTATTGCAAAAGCAAAAAAAAAAAAAAAAGGCAATGCAGCTTTGCAAATCTGTTAAGGTAACTGTATTCATCAATAAGCTATTTACTGATGACCTACACTTCCTTGTGTCTGTCCTGTACAATGCAACTACAGTCCCCGATTCCTAGGTGTCAGGACAATGCAATTTTCAAAAAACTTAATTACTCCAAAGGAAGCAGACTTTTCTTGGACATCTTGTCTTTCCTTTACTCATGGTACAGAGCTGGAAGATTAAGTTTGAACTAGAATTCTGTCACTCAGTTTAGCTCCATATACATTCCAGGTAGCTTTCCACAGATGGGCTGGATGCTTAAACTATCTAACAGAAGTTAGCACTTGGCAGCCAGCTCCTGCCTTCACACTCTGCCACAGTCAGGGAGTGTACCACGGTGGGTGCTTCCCAGCTCCTCCCCAGCCTCCTTGGGCTCTAAAACATGCTGCTGAGAGTACACAGCCTGGCAGTGATATTCAGCCTAAGTGAGACAGTTTGGCAGCTAGAGACACTAAATGCTAATTTAATGCCTTTTTCTCTCCTCTTCGTGAATAGCTCCAAGATGCTGCACCTTCTCTCCTTGCCAATTCTTGTATCACTGGAGCAAAAAGGTGGCAGCCTCTCTCTGAACTGAGTATCACTGCTGCATACTCGGCTCTATCATTCAGTGTGCTTCACACACTTTCTGTGATCTGGCAGTAGTCCTGAGTGCAAGCTAATTTACACCTTCAGTATAATGGCTTTTGTGTCTTCTGCAATGCTGGAATATATTACATGCAGCTGAAACAGAAGTCCAGCAAGTCACTGTCTGCCATCACCTTGAAAAGAGAACAAAAAACAGGGAAGAGAAAGATTGTTCACATTTTTACATAGTTGATTTTGTTTCCAGTCCTGCCTGAGCCCATGACAGTCTCCACTGCTAACTACTTCTCTCCTGCATACCCCTGGAAGCAACCCAGAAAAGGGTACAAATACCAGAGACAGAAGAGATGCAGCATTTCAGTTACAGAAAAATGTTTCTGAGTATTAAAATGTCTTCCCTGTTCAGAAAGTTTGCACTTGCCCTACTAAAAGAAAAATCCGCCTTAAATTCTGTCACTCTGGAGACCCAAAATGCATAGAGAGTGGGATTTAAAGAGCCTAGTGTTGAAATCTTCAAACTAAGCCTTCAAACTCATGTTTCCAAGTCACAGGGACAGCAGCGGGGGGGAAAAAAGGCCAATTCTCCCTTTTCCTCCACTTCAAAAATGTTGCAACACATTTCTCAAACCTAAGTGCTATGCCTCAAGCGACACAGCTGCCTCATTCTGCTTCTTGAACACACCTTAAGGTTTACATAACTCTGTGTGCCAACTGCACACAGAAATGCATTACTTAAGGGCACCAAACTGTCATTTCACTATTAAGCCACTCTGCTGTATGCACAGTTTACCACAAGTACACGTACACCAGCACATGAAGGGGTCGAAAGCAGACGAAAGAGCAACCAGGACAGCAGGACCACCTCACTCACACACAGTGCTGGCCTCTTCCAGGCTAATGTGACCATGAATCTGAGGTGTTTATGTGCAAGGACAAACTTCACCTCATATAATTTGACTTTAATTTGACTTCCTTTAGGGATTTATTAAAACTTTCTCAATATGCCCAACCATGGGTTCTGGGGAGAGTTTAGACGTGAAAATGCGACTGCAGCCAGAAAATGTGACTGCAGCCAACCTGTGAGAGACTTCAACTGCCCCTGGGTCTTGTGCTCAGGTATACAAGAAGCATGACATGAAGTGGAAATGAGCCATACAAGGCCAGAGAAGCAGACGGGCTAATTGAGGGTGAGCAGCAGTGTGAGAGTAAGCAGCAGTGATGCTGGGAGGGTTAGTAGCCACTAGAGACAGTCCAAGCTGAGCACCTGGGCTATGTCCTGGGCCCACTTCCCTCTCCCTGCCTCACCCCACCCTGCACAGGAATGCTCAGCACTAGTTCATTACTGATTCAAATGATAGGGATGACTTTACAGTTGCTTGGGCAGATTTGCCTTTTGTAGCACAAACACAGCACTGAGACATCTGTGGGATCACAGCCAGCTTCAGGATATGGGGGAGTGCCTTTGCACCACTAAAGTGGAAAACTAAAAGGGAAGAGAAACACTGCCTCCAGTGTCTCCATCATTCCAAGTCCCCACCCACACAACAGACTAGCTGGGCTCAGTAACTCAAGTTATGGGGTTTTAAGAGCAACAGGCATGCTTCTTCCTGCAAAGGGAACATCCTGCCTGTTCTTGGTTTCCAGGGTCCCACCTTGCTTTACTTGCTCTGTATGGCATAGGCAAGGCATGCTGGCTGCAGTTTTTACATACTGAATTCTACTGAGGACTCTCTATACCACAACAAACTTTTAACAATGTGCACATACAATACCATTCCCAAAGAGTAAACAGATCAGTTCTCTACCGTATTCAGCTCCATCCGCCTCCTCTGTTCCTGAAAAAAACTGGCAGTCCCTGCAACAGAGCAGCCAGTTTCCACAAGAAGTTTGACCCCACTGGGCTAGCTATTCAATTCTGCAAACTCACACAGATCAAACCTAGTGTAGCCAAGGATAAGCACGCATAGTTGCACAGCAACACTGCAGAAAGATGAGCCAAATTCACAGGGCTATGGGTTCCTTACTTAATTAAAGAACCTTAATTTTTTTAGTGCCATGTTGTCAGGCACTGATGTACTGCTTAAGTGACAGTGCTCAAATAACAACAACATGAAACTAATAGTTTCTTCAGAATGAACACAGCAAGATACAGTATGTAAATTAAGTTCTCCAACTGACAGTAGTAAGTTACTAATCCAGCTCTTTGAACCCAAAAGGAGAGCTGCCACTTACTAAAATATATCTCCAATACTGGATTCTATTAGAGGTCTACATCTACCAGGACTGTCAGTGACAGCTGGCTCTGGCATCTGTCATATTCCAGGAAGATTTTCAGTCATTTCCTGGTAAAAACACTCTGCCTATTGACTGTGTAGGGAGATACAACATCTTAACAGGAAGCCTAGCTATGCTGTCATGCTCTTTTTTTAATACTGGAAAAGGATATAATTTCCAAATAGAAGAATATTTGGTAGTGAGTGATCTCAAAGAAAACAAGCTTTTTCTATTTTTTTTCTTTTAAATGGTAGTATTTTTGATACCATCCCCCAATTACAATGTGACTCCCTAACTTTTCTATTCTTATTAATGCTTACACTAGCTCTAAGATTCCTTCTAATCAGAGTTCATCACACATGTTGTCAGTTTTGTTTGCTAAGTAGGTTGGCAGTGAGACTAAGTGTCAGGTAGTGACCAGGAAAGATAATCTAATGGTCCCTTTTGGGTTTTATATTTAAAAAATGGAAAATAAAGATATTAAAAGTCCCTGGACTGAACTGGCTGAAATTTAATGACACAACTCTTCCAGCCTACAAGACCTTCAAAAGATTACAGTATTTGGCTCCTTACATCTTTGTTTACAGCACAGACATCCTGGGATTCTCCTCTGTAACCCCATGTGAGTCCAGGTGCTGGTATGTGGGACAAGACAGAGCCTGCCCATGGTTAAGCCTGGAAGGCAAGATTGAGCTTGAATGACTTTGTCTTGGAGTCAGCCCCAACATGCTCCAAGACCCTGTGAGTGTGGCATACACAGCTCCTTGTTTCCATGACTCCGTGCTTCACCCTCTACTCCGGGATAGGCTCTCTGAGCAACACAGGGGCAGTTGGAGGGACAGATGGATGGCACATCCAAACTAGAGACAGATGAGGAGAAAGATGAAGAGGTGCTGCAACACCAATGAGATGTCTGTGCTTCAGTCAGAGCTGGCAAGTAGTTCAAAAACTGTGCTCTGGGAACAATTAGCTTACTAGACCTGTGATTCAGATTGTCAGTGGTGGTGGAGTAGAATAAAAGCAAAGCTAGGAAAAAATCAGGCATTTCCATAGAAGTAGGAAAGGACAACATATTAGCAAATATGTAAAATGATAGCCTTGCGTAATCAGGCAATACAGGTATTTCCAAGTTATTTTCTTTCACAGCCTCAGGAAAGGGACTAGAGTTCCCATGCTGACCCTACTCCACAAATCAGAACAACCCCAAAGACACTGGGGAAGCCATGGTGTTTACAATCTCTATACTGTACTCCCAAATCTACAGCGATGCTCCTGAATGGTCAATGATACCCTGAAATGGCCAAGAATCTGGCCCATAAAAAACAATGGGGAAAGCTGTCATGCACGGCAATCCAAGAAACCACTAAAGACACTACAGTGTAACTCACCCAAATACCAAGAGAAACTGTTTCCTAAAAATTAAACAGGGGAACCTTTCTTAAGAAATACATACATCCAGCGTCTCCTGCTCTGCCCCAGAGGACACACTTCTCCCTGAGATATGTGTAACTTCAAGTTAGCCAAGTCTCTAATTAATCTGCTGTGCACAATTTATCAACTCTGGTGTTTTTCAAGGCATAACATTATTAGGAGTTAACAGCAAGGATGTCTGAGTTTCATTACACTTATAACATAGTTCAGCATTGCTGGCCCCAAGTTTTTGTAGTCTCACGTTGCTGCTCCTCACTGTCTTCCAAGAGCTTTGCTCTCCAACAGTCCTGGCTTGACAAATAGCCCCTTCCTCCCCGTCTAACGTATCGAAGTGGAGCTTAGATCATCCATCCTCTACCTGGTTCTGAGGTGCAACTTCCTTCCTGAAAAAAAAGCTCTGCTTAAACAAAAACAATCACACCTTATTCACATAATAAAGGCTGTTTGAGATTAATATACATTTTACAATGTAGACTGTTGCATTCTTGCAACATAAGCCATTTGTCTGAGTCTTCTGTGCTACATCCATATGTGGGATGTTCAGTACAACAGCCTTATTGTAATCACACAATTTTGGACTTGTGTTGGAAAAAAATGAAGAGAGCTTCCAGAATTGCAGAAAGATCAAAGGTTGAAGCCAGGCATTAATGACCTAATAGGCAGAGGTCTAAAAGTCAGCAAACCCCCTAACCCTTGAGCACAGCTCCTAGTTCACTTGCTGTTGTTTTCAGATTACTGCAGCTTCTTTGTTTCTTCTCAGTTCTCATTCCACATTTTCGTAGTAGATTACAGATTCCCTTATTTTCTTAAAGTGTAAAAATTAGGATCTTAGAATTTTATTTCTGCTCACTCATCGCTCTTTGTAGTCATCCAGTGACTTCATCTGAGGTTTCCAAAATAAAATGTGGAACTGGTGTTACAGACACCAGCTGTGCTTGACTACTAGCAGCACCCCAGTCAGCCTTGAAAGCAAGCTTATTGATTGCTGAGTACTGCTTATCAGTTTCAACAGTTGTTACTGGCCGTCAGTAAGAAAAAAAAAAAAAAAAAAAAACAACCAACCAAACACAAAAAAACCCACAAAGTCTTAGCAGCTAAACAAAGAAACAAATGCCTTCAAAAGTCTCCTGCGCAGTAAAACTGAAGGAGAAACACATAACCAAATATACATACTACCACTATCTAAGTTGTACAGAAATTAGGAATCTATTATTTTCTGCTGCACAACTTTCTCTGTAATACTAATATGTTAGTGTTCCTTGTCTAATATAAAACGTGTTAATGCTCACTGAAAAAAACTGTGAGATGCTTACCTGAAAAGAAAGTTGTCATGGTCTCTAGTTGTTCTCAGGGTAGCACTAGAGTGTTTAAATAATCTGTACATTTCCTTAATGCTCCAGACTATTTTGTAAAACAGACTCATGATTTTCCAGACGAAAGAAAGTGGTTTGGAGAAATTACTGCCTTAAGTTTTTATAGCTGAAGTCATTAATTATTTTACTGTTGGCTTTAAGTCAAGATACTGTTTTGCTTATGCAGACACATATTGTAATCTCTTTTCATTCCATTGCAATAACTAAAATGCATTTGAAGTAAACATCTATTAATAGGCACAAGAAAAGGGGGAAAACTGCTATATATCTATATAATAGAGAAGAAGCTACTTAATTTTAAATAAGAGACTTTTTTTGAATTAAAATATTTGTTAAAACTGTCACCCTCCAATCTTGATCAAGCACATTTCAGA
Source organism: Corvus brachyrhynchos (assembly GCF_000691975.1). NCBI lineage: Eukaryota > Metazoa > Chordata > Aves > Passeriformes > Corvidae > Corvus > Corvus brachyrhynchos. The sequence continues at coordinate 6,481,463 of NW_008238358.1, forward strand.
GGCATAAATCCAAGTAATCTGGAAACTGCTTGAAAGTAACAAGGATAAAACTACTTTATTAGCTCTCAGATAGCTAAGTAAAAACAAGTTTAGAAAATTTCTACTCATCCTGACTGGTACTCAGTCAAAACTGGCAGTAGCTAAATACAGCAAGTATTAGTGAAAGTACTCAGGCTCAACAACTAAAACAATATTACACCAAGGAACATAAGGAAGAAGTTAAACACGCAGCCATCCACTCACACACACAATCTCTTTGATGACCCAGCCAGTACTTAGCACTTCATTTATGATAAGCAGCATATAATCTTGATGCATAATGGCGCAGCCTGTTATTTCTCTAAGTCTACTCCTCTCACAAGTTTTACACAACCATGAAGCAGTGTTGTGGAAAGCATGCTGGCAGCAGTACAAAGATCTCACTGATGTGAAAGGCAAAGCCTTTGTTATAAGCTGGGTGGTCAGACTGCCAAGTAATGCTGTTTGCTACTGGTATGCACTACTAAACACTGTTCCTCTGTGCAAAACCTTTAATGCTAATACTGTGTTTGATGGAGCAATATGTAATAATAATAGAGAATATTTTAATGAAGTAATCCATAAACTGATAGGTATGCTCTATGCTAAGAAAGATACGTAATGTGTAATTTCTACTGAAACGTAATTCCCAGTTTACTATATTCAATGCCAGAGATACAAAACAAGTAGAACTTCTAGAACCTATCAAATCAAAACAATTTTCAAATCAGGTGGGGTCCAGATCTCTGCTTGGGAACACACTGGTAGAAATCATACTAGAGATCTGTGACAGTGCATTGCTCCTGTTTTAATTTTAGTGTACCTCAGAAGAGGTTTTGGCATTATGAAGCTACTGGAGATCAGCCATGCATACTGTTTTAATTTTAGTGTACCTCAGAAGAGGTTACGGCATTATGAAGCTACTGGAGATCAGCCATGCATCATAGAAGGGTTTGGGTTGGAAGGACCCATCAAGTTCCAGCCCCTCTGCTATGGCCAAGGGCACGTTCCACCAGAACAGTTTTCTTCGTCTCCTTTCACCCATCCTTAATGTCCCCACAGCGCACAAGTCCCACTGGCTTTGCCACACTTGTCCCCACAGGTCCAGTGCCCTGCGAGGGTGGACACTGGAGCAATGGGCCCCACTGAGGAGCAGGGACCATGGTGCAGAGCCATCCCCTGCACCTGTTTTGGTTGGATGGGAGTCTCCTCCCCGGCTCCTGCCCCCTCTATGCATTCATCCAGGGCCAGAGGCAGCATGACAAGGAGATGAGCCCTAGTAGCATGGGACACCAGCACCTGTGGTTGTACCCAGCTCACATATCCCCTACCCTAACTCCAGAACTGGTTTAGCACCAAAAAAAATGCTTTTTGCCCAAAACTATGCTGCAAATGACACAGAGACAGACTAACAAAACCACTGAACTTCACAATTTCTGTATTTAACATACCATATAAAAGAAAAAGCTGTAGACCTTTATACTTTGTTGAGGAGGATTTTTTAAAGTCCTGTTCTCACAGATGTGATATCAGACCTTTGGAAACATCCCAAGAAATTAAAAGTTTTTCAAGCTCAGGTGAAATACTAATTCAGGAAACAAGCCATGAGAAGGAGGTATTTAAGGCAACATTTATAAATCTACAGTGCAGCCAACTGGGCACATTTAGAAAGCACTAGTCCATTAACCATCTTGTTACAATAGTGATGTTTGCTTAAGAGATACTGGCATGCTCCAGTGAAACACACCAGACACATTCAGTAATATCACGGTTTTGAAATTTCAATTTCATGCAAAAGAAATTTCAGGCATTGCTCTTCTCCTTCAGGCAAGAGTGGAAATTCCTGATGCAAGTAAGGAATTGCCCAGGGATACTTCTCTTCATGAATGCTGTGTGCATATGAAGTCCAAACACTACCTTCAAAAAAATCTCCTAAAGGAACTGCATTAAGTCTACAAGATGGTTGCTATTCCCTCTGCAGGTTCTGTAGAAGATTGCCAGAGATTTTCTGATATTACCCTAAAGTACAGCTTAAAGCTACTTGAAAAAATTGTTAGAAGTATTTTTCACATTTTTCGTTAAGACTGTTGTGCTTTATACTGACTCCAATTTCAATTATCCATTTTCAATAGAGCATACTAGAAGGGAGAAAGGATGCAAGAGGATAACCGTTGTTACGGTAGAAGAGATTTTTCTGCCAGCTTTCGTAAGTACATAGGCATATTTTTCACCTTCAGATACCATCACCACAGAGAAAGATGAAGTTTCTTGAATCTCCTGTTAAAATTGCCAGTGCAAACCCCACATTTGTGTATGTGGATGAACTGAGTATTGCTATATATCGCTGTGCAATTAAGTAACAGATTTGATGTACATTTGTTTTTAAATGTGGTTTTAAATATAACTGCATCCTTGACAACTTCTGTGAGAATGTGGCCCAGCCTTACAGTAAAAAACAAAAACAAACAAAAAAACCCCAACAACAACAAAAAAACAAACAAACAAAAAAACCCACCAACAACAAAAAGAAGGTATAAGAAAGAATGGGTACAGCAATGAGAATTTAAGAGTAACTAAAATTCAAGAGATTATGCATCACTGACTTCCTGGTTTAACAATAGACATTAGACTTGTGTCCAAAACCCTACATCGACTCCATCAGCTGAGATGCTGTCAAAAAAAAAAAGCATGAGCGGCAACAAGAAAACAGCTAGCTGTCAGACATGTCACCTGAAAAAGAAAGGTCCAATTTTTTTACCTACCTACAATGCACTTAAATAACTGCTGGGCAGCATATGAACCAAGCAAGACAGAAAAGGCAGAGGCTGGCACAGCAGCCTTACTTATCTTTGCTGTCAGTTCACCAAATCATCAATGGTAATGTATTTGTTGAAGCTTGGTATTTCTTTGAAGAACTGCTAGTTACAATACAAAGTTATTATTAAATATCTGCAGAACTCTAAGAACCTTAACTAGCTAACTAGGTCATGTAAACCAGGGATCAACAAAAACACATTTTCTTTTAAAAGACAGATACTCTCAGAAATTCTTTACTTATCTCTATCCAGTTCTCCCCAGAACAGTGAGGACAAACAGTAAAGGAAGCTCTGGTTCAACTTAAAAGCAACTCTCTGGACTTTAAACCACATTGTTCCCCCACCTCGTTTGAGAGATGACAGTGCTCTCTCCTTCCCATTCCCCTCCCGTACATTCTTCTCCCCTTCCCACCTTCCCAACCATAGATATAATAACAGAATTTAACGTGTACAGGTATGTTAGGTAAGTACCAGCTGGCATCCACAGCTGGTTAACAGTCTGAGGAACACTTCCTTTCATACCTATTTTACCATTCCAGAGTCTGCCAGGAGATGTCTGCTTTCATCAATGGATGAATGAAAGGTGAAAGACAGAATTTCCTTTTCAGACCTCCTAGGGGGCTGGAGTCTGCCTGCCAACACAGCTGTGTTGTCACAAATCTAGTGGAAATGTGCCATCTCCTGGGAGAAAACTTTTTTTCCTGACAATGTCACTATGAACACACTTTCCTATCTGTCTCTGCTCCTGGGTTTTTATCAAGACTGGACCAGCTAACCTGAAGGTAAATCACCTGGACACACAATGTTCCTCATTCAGTTTTATTTTTCCAAAGTCAGGCTGGCTGAGGACACACCACACATTTCCCCAGGTCAGAGACAGCAATATCCAAATCCTCATTACCACAGCAAGCTGGGAGCTGCTATACTCCAACCACAGCATCATTGCCTTCCTGTGCCACACAGACACACACAAAGCTGAAAGAGTCATGCCATCATTGCCATACTGTTCGTAGAGGGCCGGAGACAACATTTCTTATCGCTGCCTTCTCCTAACCATTTACAGGGACAGGTGTATAGAATGAGATGGGGAACATAACCTGAACCTACCTAGGGAGGTACACCATCTCCTGCCTCATTCCTGCCAGGGAATGAGAAAATGAGAGAATTCATAACCTCTGGGCAGCTAGCTCTCCCTTTGAAAAGTTACACTAATTGCTCCTTCCAGGAAGGTATGTATGTGCAGAACAAAGAAAATAGAAGGCAGCAACCAAGGGGACACAGAGAGTATTATGAAACAAGCATGCAACCCTTATACTGTATAGTTCATGTCTGAAGGGCAATTATTCCTCCAATATGTGCTGTCTCACATTGTCCAAGAGTAACTGTTCACAGTTCTTCAGAGCATACCTGCTTGTAAGGTAGCCTTTTCCTTTTCTGCAGTGCACTTAGAAATGCTGTTCACTCTTCAAAGCACTAAGATCCATACAAGATTCTTGACTGTTAGCACTGCAGGCTCCTTACACAACCTGACCACTCAAAGCTCAAACAGCCCAGCTGTCCATGCATCAATTCCCAGCTCACAGGTAGCTTGCACACACTGTATTGCAACCACAGCTTTCTGGTTCCAAAAGTACTGTGAAAGTTTCATCTACCTGGTGATCAGCTTTCATCACTGGAACCCTTCACATCAGTCAATGCAAGAGTTGAAAGACTAGATCCAAGTCAGGATTTGCAGTCTCTGGACACATAAGAGTCCCGTTGTTTTGAATAGTGCTAACAACTCCATCAGAGATTTTCTTTCATGCAAAACTACCTCTGATGTCAATGAGACAACTGACTAAGCAGGCAGCAGGAACAGTAGTATGAATCTGGTCCAGCAGTAATATTGAATTAGATAATATTGCATATGTCTCCTTTATAAAAATCCTTTCACACTGGTCATGAAAAACACAGACACAAAAGAGGTAACTTATATTTGCACATAAAAAACCCAGAAGGTATAGCATGCTAGAAAAGAGAAAGTATTTGTCTCCCCCCAAGCTCTTTCAATAATAAACACATTGTGTTGAGTTTGCATGGCCTGGTTTTTGGTAGAGGGGGAGCCATAGCTGTGGCTTCTGTGACAAGCTGCCAGAAGCTTCCCCAACAGAACCAATCCTTGGTGGTTCCAAAGATGGACGTGCTGCTGGCCAAGGCTGGGCCAAATAGAAATGGTGGTAACACCTCTGTGGTAACATATTTAAGAAGGAATCAAAAGTTGTGGCACAGTTTTAATTGTGACTAGAGAAGAGCAGAGTGAGAATGTGTGAAAAGAACAACATGCAGACACCAAGGTCAGTGAAGAAGGAGGGGGAGGAGGTGCCCCAGGCACCAGAGCCAAGATTCCCCTGCAGCCCTTGGTGAAGACCATGGTGAAGCAGCTGTGCCCCTGCAGCCCATGGAGATCCACAGGGATGCAGAGATCCACCCGCAGCCCAAGGAGGAGCCCCACCTGTCAGAGCAGGTGGATGCCTAGAGGAGGCTGTGAGCCCATGGGGGACCCATGGAGAGAGGGGCCCTGCTCCCAGACTGGAGCAGCCTGTCCTTAGAGGACTGCACCCCATGGAAGAATGACCCACGCTGCAGCAGTTTGAGGAAGACTGCTGCCCATGGAGTGGACTCACGTTGCAGCAGTTTGCAGGGAACTGTTGCTTGTGAGATGGACTCACGCTGGAAAAGTTCATGGAGAACTATCTCCCGTGGGAGGGACCCCACGGTGCAGCAGGGGAACGACTCTTCTCCCTGAACAACAAGAGAAGCCTCAGATGATGAACTGACCATAATCCCCATGCCCTGTCTCCTTGCATCACTGGGGTAGGAGGTAGAGCTGGAAGGAGAGAGGGGTGGAGGGAAGGTGTTTCTAAGGGCTTATTTTACTTCTCATTATCCTGCTCTGATTTTGTTAGTAATAAATTCACTTTATATCTCTAAATTGAGCCTGTTTTGCCCACAATGGCATTTGATGAGCGATCTCTCCTGGCCCTTATCTCAACCCATGAACACTTCATTCAATTTTCTCTCCTCTGTCCAGCTGCAGAGGGCAGTGAGTGAGCAGCTTTGGAGGGTGCCTGGCATCTGGCCAGCATCAACCCATGACATAAATATACAATCATATCAATTTGGGTTGCTTGTCCGTATGGACAAGAATAGACTTAGCTTACATGTTAACTCAGTGCTGTACTCCAAGCTTACTTCTAAGAGCAGTTCTGACGAAAGGAAGTTCAAAACCACCAACTCCCAAAGAAGCACCTCTAGGTGAAATGCCAGTCATCTGTCGTTTGCAGCATAATTACTATAATTATTTAAACAAGTCTGGCCTATAGAGCTGTTTGAAATAGGATAGACAATCCAAGCCTGGAAGCTACCAGATAAACAAGACTGCACAACACTGCTGGTATTGCATGATTCAATTCAGTAAGAAAAGGTAGGTATGCCACTGAAACAAAAATGTAATTCACAGCTCCTGCACTGTAAAAGGGACAAACAAAAGCCGTAAGTTGCTTGGGAAAGAAGAGTTTCCTCTTCAGGCTTTCCTGGAAGTCTGAATGGCCACATGCCTGTAAAAAATACCATTATGAACACGTCTGTCTGTACCCAGCATACAAAGCCTCACTGCATGGATTTTCAGGCACAACAGGCTACCCAAAATGTCATTGTTTCTCATCTCAAATACTATCTGACTTCAAAACATACACTGTGATTTTCAGAGGTGCTGAAAATCTAAAGCAACTGGATATAGTTAATGTAGCTATAAAGAATTCCTAAGGGAAGCATCACTGCCGTAGCCTACATGTAACAGCACAGTCTTAGTAAAATGTGAAGTCCTAGCCCTAACACAGAGCTCCTTATGCTTTATACTTTTTAGAGAATTATAGAATGGTTTGGGTTGGAAGGGACCTTAAAGATGACCTCATCCCAACTCCCCTGCTGCAGACAAGGACACCTTCCACTAGACCAGGCTGTGCTAAGTCTTTTCCAACCTGGCCTTGAACACTTGCAAGACTGGGGCCCATATCCTTGTGCAGTACCAGCCACAGTCTGATCCATCACATACTGTACATTCAGAGTTTTGGGATGCATACAATATTCAGAAGCCAGGGTATAAGTTTTATAACTGTAGCTATTCTCTGCACCAGCTTCCCACTTGGATGCATTTATTTTGCAGAATACCTGACTTATGCTTAAATTAAACCATATCCAAAGTAAGCTACCCTAAGAGCCCAAAACCATTAATTTTACTTTCACCACTTAATTTTATGCCACCAGTGTTGTTCAGACAAGCCCTTAGATAAGTAGGCTGCTTCACTTTCTTGGTCAACACACAAACCGACTGTAGCAGGCTTTTAGAAGTGGACAGAAAACTATCTTTCTGAATAAATTCTCATTCTAATTTCAGCAACCAAATTGCATTCACATGGAATAAATAACTGTTACTTCAGAAAAATCAAGTCTTGTCCATACCCAGTCTCAGGAAGTTAAAAGAGAACTCAGACCTAAAGCAAGCAAGCCAAGCAAAGCTATTCCTCTTTTCCCCTTCTCCCTCCATCAGACTAGGTTTTAATTGGCTGCCCTGACAAATAAGCATTGGAAATATAAAAATAAATGCTAAAACCGGCAACATATAAAATACCATATTTAAGAAGTATATCAAGCTTTGTACTACAGGATAAATGGCCTATCAGGATGCATCAGCATGGAACAGTGGGGACACCCTGTGGCCACTTAGATTCTTTTCACTTCGATGTTCACATTATTCTTACTCCATTTTTCAACGACTTTTGCAAATTACATGCAAAGTCACATAACACGAGAGGGCCAGAAGACAATAAAATTTACTTAGTTAACTTCCCACCTACCACTTTATCTCTACAGTTGCTCTGCTCTCTCAGTGTTCAAGATCTTTTCTTCTTAGATATTGTCTTAGCTTCCAAGCTGAAAAATTAAGGTGCTTGAGCTCCTTAGGTGACAACACCAACCCCTGACAGACACGCATACAGGTAAAAAGCAAAATTCTAATTTAATTTATTTATATTTACAGCAGTGTTCATAAAAGGCATGTGCTTCTCAGATCTAGGCATTCTGCCAACAGGAAAAATACTATCAGATGAAATACATGTGCAAATCACCTGCCAATACTGTAAGCTAAGCAACCACAAGAAAATGAAAGGCCACTAACTCTTGTGAATCTGAACACAGTTCCTTTCACCCCTTTTCTTCCAAGGGAGAACAGTTTTAAAATAGATATGTGCGCAGATTATGAGATTGAGCACTCCTTGCAGACAATTCACTGCCCAAAACTCCCTCTGTTTTCATACTTACACAACAGACTTCAGCTACATAGCCTCAAGAAAAGGTCCCCCAGTCAGTTAATGGGACTGCTGTGGCTTCACCAGTCAAGGTCATAGCAACACACTCACTTCTGATCACATTTACTTTACCACCTAAAAAAAAAAAAGAAAAAGAAAAATAACTTCAAGGACAATTAATTTTTATTAATTTTTAAGGTTTGTATGTGAATACTTTCTCACTACAGGAAAGAAGAGGATTTTCTTTTAAATTTACAATTTTGAGCAATTAATAACTTCTACTTAGGATGCCGACAAAGGCTGGGAATAGCCAGTGCCAAATCCCAGGGCATACATCCAAGCATTCCCATGAAGAGCCTCTGCAGTTTGCATGGTCCACAAATTGAGTCGATTTACTGTGGCATTCCAGATGGGAATGTAGCAATCTAGGACTCTCCGCAAGTACTTTGCAGCTGTATAATCCATTTACAAGATCTGTTCTCGTATGTATCTTCTTTAAAGCAAAATGCACATCTCATCCCTCCAAGCAAGACTTTCATGTTTCCCATCAGGAACAGACTTTGTTACTTGCCAGTCATAGGAGATGTCAGCTCAAACAAGATCCTGCAGAAGAAGGCGCACTCCACACCTCAGGCAGTTCACTGGCAATACAAATCAAAATTCATCCAGCACACTGAGGTGATGTAGCATTTCTGAGCTCCAAACACCATTGTCCACTAAACTGAACCCTTAAAATAATCACATTTAAGCTAAAACCAAAGCAGTCTAGGTTATTCTCAGTGTTGAAGTTTGCTTAAACTGTGCTTAGACTGCACAGGTAAAGGTTGTACAGATGTTACAGTCAAGGAAAAAAAAAAGCTCTGCACTACCTGTGCAAAACAAGAGTTCATAATGATAGAAATGATCAACTCAGCTTAAATCTGCTTCCACAAAATACGCCTCTCAGCTTCTCTCACATTTGTCATCTACAGCAATATCAGAAATTATCTAATGATTCATCTTGAAAGCATTTATCATGCATGCTCTTACTAAAGATTTTTTTTTCCATCTAAATATTCACACACAAAACACTTTCAACAAAGATTTACCTGTGGGCTGAACCTCAATGTGCCCAAATCCACTATAAAGCAGGCTGCTCCAGAGTATACAAGTAGTATTACTTACGATACATCCGGTAAAGAAAAAAAAAAACCTGGAAGTGCCAGGGACGATCATAACACGTTGAAGTGCCCTACTGCAGAACAAGGTAGAATTTAAGTCTTAAAGGAAGCAAGAGGGACTGTTTGGGCATGCTCTGCTTTATTCCCAAAATCCACAGGGACTGCTGCTCTACTGCCTTCACATTCTGCACACAGACCTCCCTTCCCACACCATGCATCTGTAGCAATTATTAGGCCCGAGAATGTGTTGATATTAGACACTCACTCCAAGACATCAGGCTGTGCACTTCCTCAGCATTGTACAAGGAAACAACTGAGAAACACCTGTGCTACATAACACCAGACTAATCCACTGTTAAAAGTCACAGTTTGTGCTCCAGTCTGCAAAGGTTTCTGCTGAAGAAAGGTGCTGAGCTGCCAGTGAATCATCACTGAGACAGATAATCTGAGACCAAGACAGCTTAATAAACAACTCTGAAAGGATTTTACAGAACCCATGTCTCATGTCACGCTTGTATAAGCTGTTTACAACAAGGGGCTAAGAAAGGAATCCTCAGGGAGCCACACAAGGGGGCATATTCTTCTCAGAAGAGTTACGTGATTTTCGGAATGAAGTAATCTGATGTACAGATGAATGAGACAATAAACAGTTTTTAGAGAGGGAAACGGTAACACTGGATTCAGAAACTAAGCACAGCAGGTTGCAAGCTTACAGAGGGGTGTTGAAAAGATTCGCACAATTTCCCAAAAGCTGATACACTTAATCCCTCAGAAAAGGAAGATTGAACTGTTACCATTACTCTCAAGTGTAATACCAGATTTCATAGATACAATGCAAGCATAAACCCTCCTCATGGCTTCATCTGGCACATGATTTATGTTACTCTTCAATTATTAAGGCAAACACTCAGACTATACCATGCATTATATCACTATAAATCCACTGGAAAGCATTTCCCTTAGCCATGGAAAGAAATCCATACTTGTTAACACGCCACTGCAGTAGAGACTACTATCCAACTACTTTTGTGCAACATTATCAGAAATGACAGGCCCATCTCTCAAGATTCATCACATTCTTATTGCAGTAAGTGAAATGGTTGAGCCAAATGTGGATCGTAATGGGTAAAATAATATTTTAAAATACAGCAGATTAAAAATTAACCCCATTCTTAATGCTAACTGCAGTTGTCTTCAAGTGAAACTTGAGATAAAACACTGTGGAACAACTTGTTCCCTTGATCCCTAGGTTAAATCTATATCATGTATATAAAGTGAGGACACCAGCCTTTAAGTGCTTTCACATTTTTCTCAGATGAAGTCTGTTTCAGGAAGAGAATCATAGGAGTAATAGTTAATAATAAATTAAACCCAACATATTAGCAAGGAGTTACTGTAGCCATTTCTATGAATCATATACAACTGCCTTAAAAAAAAAAAATTAATACAAGCTGATAAGCTGGAAATGATGATTTTGAAAATTGATGATCCTTTCTTTTGTTTATACACACTGTATTTGCCATACTTGATAAACAAAATATGTCCACAGACAGCATGAGGATTGCTCTAAAACAAACAAGTCAACAAGAAAGTCTGCTCAATTGTTTTGCAGCCTCTGGCAATAAGTGCTGTATATTCATATAAACCTCATGACCAAAACTTTTGGACACTGAACTGCTCCGCAGCGAGAAGGCAAGCATCTTTCTCCCATGTGCAACTGAATGACCAATGTTCATAAGATATACATTTTGTATCATACAAACATTCCTTCTCACAGGATATAAATAATAACGCATGATCTATTACACCAAAGCCAAGCAGGACTGCCGAGTATTAACAGCGGGTACACAAAACACTCCTACTCTCCTCCAACTTTTACCTCGCTCCCCAGTCTCTCTGGGTCTTTTCTAACTACCTATACATGTAACATTCACAATTCCCAAAGCAGGGACAAAAAAGCAGAATTAAAATTATTAGCTCAACATGAGAACATGAAAACAGATAAACACAGGCCAGCCTAATGCCATTATTTTTTTAAACTCCTAATAATACTATGACTAATTCAGAGAAGTGTGTTTTGAAACATCCATGGTAGTCGTCTCTCACCTAAAACAAGCCTTTCTCCTTCCTTCCTGCTGCCTGATGTCATTTCTCCCTTAATCATGCCTTTATTTATACAAGCTGGTGTTTCAAACAACTACCTCACAAGAAAAGTTCAAGTAAATTAGAAATAACAAAATCAAATCTACAAGATCAGCCATGTGAATATATGCAATAGTAACTCCCCAGTGGTCATTCCAGTAAGTCTGTGCCTCCACAAAGGCAAAACAAACTGCAGGAACAAAGCCATAAGACTGGAGCAGCTATCATTTGACAATTCATTTAAATTTGTGAGCCCTGCATCAACTTATAAGGAACAACTTGCACGAGAAAGACTATTCATACAAGCTGAAGCAAACAAAATCATGCTCTTTACTTTTTGTACAGATCACCATGTACATACTATATAGCACTATTTAATTTCATTAAAAAATAAAAATTGCCACATAGCAAGACAAATTCCTGAGTAAGTCCGTCCTTTATTAAATCCTCAGTACGAGATGAAATGTCCTTTCTCCTTGTTCTTTTTTAAACTATCGCACATGCTTTAAAACGTGACTAATGAAGGGTAGCTGATTGTCCCGCTGTTTGTTGACAGCCACCAAACGCTGCCTGCCCCTCCCCCGTGCCAGTCAGCGGCTGTTTCGGACTGCCAGCCCTCGTCCAGCGATGGACAGAAATAGTCCTACAAAGATGTCACTTGGGACAGCTGTACGTTCACACTACGGGTTGCAGAAACCGGTTTTCTGTCGCACTAAGCACCAGCTATATTTGGGAGAGTCAGTAGCACGAAAGCCACTGCTGCGGGCACCGAGCTCTCTCCGTGACCGCCGCTGGGCCGGCCCCCCCCCCGG
>NW_008238358.1:6496978-6498686 GCF_000691975.1 Corvus brachyrhynchos
GGACCGTGTCTATTCGGCCCCGTGGGGTCCTCCCTCCCGCCGTGAAAATAACCACGCTGCGGAACACGTACTCACCTCCCTCCTCTTACCTCCGTCCATCTTCCTCCTATTCCCCGTCATTTTCATCAAACCACCGGTGCCGAACTCTGGTTAACTTTACTTTTTATTTTTTTAAAGTTGATAGGTGCCTTTGCGGATAACCTCACTTTGATGTTGGGGATTAAAAAATAAAACGATTTAAAAAAAAGATAAATAATTTTTATATGTAGATTTAAAACAGAAGCCTCCCATGTTTAAGGTATCCTTTTTAGCCGTGAACGAAACCGTCCGGCGGGGACGGGGACCGGTCGCAGGCAGCGGTGCCGGTGCGGCTCCCGCCCGTGCGCTGCCTCCGGGCTGGTTTCGTGCCCCGACGGGGCTTCCCCGGGTCGCGCGCCAGCCGCGGCGAGCCCTCCTCTCCGCCCCCCTCCGCTCTCCCCCCGCCGGCAACCTAGCCGCTGACATGCCCCTGCTCTCTTTGATGTCTAGAGTCGTGGAAAAAAAAAAAACAAACGGTATTTTTGGTTATTTATTATGGAAAACTTATACACTCATTAATGTTTCTTTTACAATAAGCAGAGATTATTTAAATAAATTATTGTTTTCATGGTGCCCACTCTGAGTTTTTTTGGGGATGGGGGAAGTCGAGTGTCGATTGGGACCCGTGCGTTCGCTGGGTGGGAGAGCTGTGTCCTCTCCACCCCCTCCCCCTTGTAACTGTTGCCGCAAGCCTGCCACTTCCCGCCTCCTTCCCCTCTTTCCCGTCTACAGTAAAATCTCGCCCCTGACAGTCTTCTCGGCGAGGCCATGAATCACTCAGCGCTGCCTGCAGCAGCCCAGAGCAGCCCGCCCTTCCCCCTCTCCCGCCTGCTGGCGCCAGCGACATTTCACCCGGCACAGACTCCTGCCGTCTCACAGCTTCCCATGGCGGTCCGGAGGGGTTTGGGGCAGGGCCGTGCCCGGGGTTCCTAGTAGTCCTGGAGCTGGTCCTCGGGCACAGCCCTGACCCAGAGACTTTTCGCCTTGCCCCTCTGGCAATGGCACCCAGGGGGGTAAGCTGCATGGTGGCTGCCCCAAGCCCCTCTGTGGTGCTTCAAGGCTGGAGGCACCGACTCTTCGAGATGTGCCCCTTGAGGACTGGACCCCTAAGGATATTCCTCTCTGGGATGCAGCCCTTCAGCTTCATCCTGCCTAGCTGAACTCCTCTGGGATATACATCGTAAGGGCAGGATCCCTCCAGATTGAACCCCTTTCCAGGCAGCACCCCCTCCGAGTTGCAGGTTCATGGGATGTATCCCTCGAGGGCTGGACCCCTCCAGGATGTGACCTTCTGGAACGCTCTCTGCATCCCTCTGAGCTGAACCCTCACTTTGGTGACCTTTGCTGCACCCTTCAGGGCCGCCCCGCTCGGGATGCCACCTCCCGGCTGTGCCCCTCCAAGCTGTAACCCTGAGGGGCATACCCCTGCGGGCTGCATCCCTGGAGGTCCTGTTGCTGGAAGAAGCAAAAGGGAGTAAAAGAAGGGGTCTCTGGCCTTTGTCACCCCGAGGACCCCGCCACTCTTGGAGAGGGCAGAGGGAGAGAGAGCCGTGCGGAAGATCTCGTTGCAGACAAGATGATGAAGGCCCAGGCCAGCTTGCCCGGGGTAGGGAACGAGCAGCGTGGCCGA
>NW_008238358.1:6499259-6500116 GCF_000691975.1 Corvus brachyrhynchos
ACCCCTTTGGCAGGTGACAAATTTTGCTAAATCGGTCGTCCGGGATGCACGAGGAAGCCGTGAGCGCGGGCCATGGCCAGGAAGTCGACGATTCCCATTCCCGTTCCCTCTCCGTCCCCCCGCCCCATCGTTTTCACAGACGTTTCTCGCAGTTAAATAAAGTTCCCCCCAAACATCTGCGCCCCGCTCCCTCCTGCTCAGCGTCTCCAGTCCGATGCAGCATTTGCAGTGCGGAATGTTGCTCGGCTCCGTGGGGTCGGGCAGGATGCCGACAGCGGCATGGGGTCCCTGGGACGGGGACCTGCCCAGCGGGGGAACGCTATCAGTGGTCGGGAAGCAGAGCACACCACACCCAGGACGGGAGCCTTCGCCCTTTCTTTCTGTTATTTAGTTATTTAGATTTTATTATGTATTTATTACTATTTATTTCCTGTCTGCTAGTAGCAGTCCCCTCTGGGCTGTCCGCACTTGGTGTGTGCGATGGGGTTGTTCGTCCTTCAGCATCCCGGTATCTCCCAGAGCCCTTTCAGGCTCCGTATTTCGCCCGCTGCGCGCATCCCAGATGCGGCTCACACCGTGCTGGGGTCGGCGACGGCAAGCGGACGCAGGGGCGCGTTACAGCAGCTCCCGCGCGCACCGCAGATGCACACGTATAGATATGCGTGTGTTTGTAACCTGTTCTCTTCTGCTCTTTTCCTGTCCGATAGGACGGGGCAGACACCGCTGAGAACCATGATTTCCCTCACAAGTTACACGGGGATTGGCCGCCCGGAGCCGGCCGAAGTCGAGGGGAGCAGAATAACAGGGGGCGAGAGATGCCCTGGCCTCCCCAGGACTCCGGGAAGGGTTCGGGGGGG
>NW_008238358.1:6502053-6503375 GCF_000691975.1 Corvus brachyrhynchos
TCCCCCTCTGTTAAACGAAGGGAGCAAATTCCGAATGCAAACGGGCTTGGGCTCTGATATTTGATTTTTTTTCTAGTTTCAGGGGCCTCTCTGTGCTCTGCAATTAGATTGACACATTTACAACATTCCCAGCTATTCAAGGGGGTTCGCAGGGACACTCCAAGGGGATTTTTTTCCCTTTTTCTTTTTGGGTGGAAGATATTAAAGAGGTATCTGTTGTTTGGCAATTTTGCTAAGTCTGTCTTCATTACTTCAACATTGTGCATTTGCTAATTTGGAAGCCCCTTCCTATTGACAGCTCTGCTCCATACACCTGCAAGCAATTTGCAGAGCTCCAATATAGGAGAATTGCAGAGATGGCAGCTCGCACCTATTTTATTTTTTTTTTCTTCGCTTTTCTCAATGCACAGCAAATTTGGCTTTCAGTGCGTTATCTCTTTTGTTAATGCAAAAAGATTCCCTGGGCGAAAAAATTGCTCATAATTACCAGAGAGATGGGGAAACTGCATTAGAATAAATAAACCTGAAATTACTGTAATTATGTTGTGTTTGATGGGCTCGGCTTGTAATCAAGAAGAGAATACAGTGAAATGATGCTGACCCTCTTGGGTTTGCAGCTGTACGCGCACTTTGGGGTCTTTTTTTGCAGAAAAGAGTCATTTTGATCATCATTAAGCTGTGTGTAACCTATTTCAGAAGTGTTTGAAAATGAGGGGCACTTTTTTTTTTCTCCCCAACAAGGAAAAATATATCCCAAAATTACATTTTGCCATTTACAGGCTCATCCATAAGGTTGTATTTGCCGGGTGACAATTGGTAAAGGTATAATATTCGAAATCAGGACTTAATCATTGTAATGAGGTATTGTTTCAATATAAGCACCTTTGGATTATTCATAGTTTAATTAATATCCTCATTATGAAAATCTTCGAATCAGATATTTGATGAACTACTTGTCAGCAACAAGGCAGAATTAATTAGGCCTGTATTGAGATTAACATTTTCAAATGTACAATTATAATAGCCTCTAACTCAAGACCGCCTCGCTGAGAGAAAACTTATAATTTCTCTATTTGAACTGTTTAGCAAGACGTTATTGAATTAGAAGCTAATATATCTTTAAAGCCCTCCGAGCTGCCTGACCACCCCGCTCCTGTCCGGTCAAAGGTGTTTGGTCTCCGGCAGAGCCGCCCGGGAGTTGTGCGGGTCCTGGGGCGCTGCGGCGTCGCGGAGCTCTCCGGCTCCTCTCGGGACTTCGGGCCGCTCAGGACCGGACTCGGGCCGTGGCACTGCGGGAAATGCAGACCTGCGGAGCGTTTTCC
>NW_008238358.1:6503848-6507330 GCF_000691975.1 Corvus brachyrhynchos
CGCCTCCCGGTTACGGCCACAGCCGTCCCACCGCGGAGCGCGGAGCCTGACCCAGACCCCGCTCCTGGCCGCGCTACGAGACAGGGAGCATGCATGTCTCTTTTTCCAAACCATAATTTTACTGTCTCAAAGAAACTTTATAACTTATGTACAAAGATTTGTGTGGGTTTTTTCCATTTCCTCCCCCAGATACAAAGCAATAAGTTAACATTCTCAATATAAAACTAAACTTTGACATATAGAACACTAAACACAGTCGAGCTCAGTTTATCACATTTTTCGAATTTCACAAGTAAAATGTCAAGATCTCAGTACACAAAGCATCATGTTTTACAGCCACACGAAACAGAACGGAAATAATAATAATAATAATAATAATTAAAAAAAGGCTAAATTTGTGCAACATGTTTACAGAACAATAATAATAATAATTAAGAATAAAATATGTACAGCGAGTAGCTCCTGCACGTCGGTTTGTGCATTTCGACTTCGGGCCGGCTTTGCGCGGGGAGGCCGCGTCGGGACTGCGCGGGTGTGCCAGCCCGTCCGCCCTCCCGGCGGGGCCCCCCCCACCCACTCCCCCCGCTTGTTCCGTCCTCTGCGCTTTGCTTCACCTCAGCAAAGCGCTGGCAGCTGCTGCGATTCCACTTCAGAGTACCAAACAATGTGCATTTATTTCCTTTGTTAAATACGCGAGAAATGCAAATCATTCGGACCAAAACTCTCCACACCAGCGAAGTATAAAAGTTATTGTAAAAGTTAAAATCGCATCCTTCCCTCGTGGTGATTTATTCGGGGAGAAGCGGGGGGGGGAACGGGACGACGGACCGTCTGTGGTTTTGTTTGAACTGTGCGTCCAAGCAGTACACTCAGCAAGCTGAGTTTGTTTTTAGCACTCTCATAGTGGTAATTTAAATCAATAAATAAAGCCCCTGTCTTCCCCTTTTAACAACAACAAAAAATATACAGATGGATACTGAAAGGTACAGAAAACGTCGCGGGAAAGAAGCTCTGGTAAATTGTACAGCTTCCTTCCCTCTTGCAATTGAAGAGACCGTCAGATCGGGGTAGTAAATAAATGACCTACATTTCAACAGACACAGACAGACAGACAGGACAGAGGAGAGGGCTTCCCCGCCCCCCAGACATCTTTTTCTGATTGTCCCACAAAGCCGCGGCCGGCGCTCGCTCTGCTCCCAGGCTGTTGTGCGGTGCTCGGGGCCGCTCCGTCAGCTGTCAGCGGTGGGAACCGGCCCGCATCACATCTGTGCTCTCCTGCACCGAGCTACCGTGCAGCGTCCTAATGGCTGGATGGGCAAGAGACCTCCTGTTTGTTTGTTTGCTTGGGCTTCTTTTGTGGTTTTTTTTTTTTTAACTCTTTCTCTCTCTCTTCCCCCCTCTTTTTTTTTTTTTTTTTCCTTTCCTTTTATTTGACTTAATTTCTTTTTTTTTTTCCCCCGTAATAATTTTAATTCTTTTTGGGACCGGTAGTGCTTGCGTTAGGGGAAAACGTACATATAATCACATCAGTTGCGGCTGCTGCATAGCTTCTTGGTGGGCCGAAGGATACCACGACGTGTAGCTGGGGATGTAGGTGCCCGGGGTCCCCGACGAGGCCTTACCGGAGGAGGAGGTGGTATTCCACACTGGAGGCACGGGTGGCGAGCTGCCCGAGAGAGCCCTGCCGTTGGTCAAGGCGCTGCTCTCCAGGGCAGCCCCTCCTTGCTTCATCAGCTTCTTGAATTTGGAGCGCTTGTTCTGAAACCAAATCTTCACCTGCAAAGGGGAACGGGGCAGGGCTCAGCATCCCTCGGAACGGTCCGACATCCCCCCATCCCTCCCAGGGCACGAAGGACTCCCGCACCCGGCGGCCCCCCAGCTTCTCTCCCTTATCCCCCCAGCCATTTCTGTGTTATTTTGTGATGCCAAGCCACCCATCAGGAAATCCCTGGGCCCACTCCAGCGGGTTCTGCGGGGGCTTCCACAGCACCGGGAGTGCCCCGCGGGCAGGACGAGTGTCACCCCGGGCCCCGTTGCCCGCGGCTGTGACCCCTGTGCATTACGCGTGTAGTCTCCCACGCCGACGGTGGGGACACGGAGGGGACATGGGAGAGTGGCCGGCTCAGTCGGAGCTGTACCTGGGTCTGGGTGAGTCCCAGAGATGCTGCGAGCTCGGCTCTTTCGGGGAGAGCCAGGTACTGAGTCTGCTGGAACCTCCTGTTCAAAGCCTGGAGCTGCAAACTGGAGTAAATAGTCCTGGGTTTGCGGATTTTTTTTCCTTTCCCATTAAATCGAACTTCCCCTCCTTCTACCACAGTGCTTTTCTCCGATTCGGCCCCTACAAACAAACGATGCAGAATAAATAATAATAATAGCAGCAATAGCAATAATAGCTGTAACAGTAATAGCAGCAGCAGCAGTAGTAGTAACAATAACAACAGCAACATCAACAACAACAATAATGAGAAGGAAGAAAAGTGAAGCTCGAGTAACGCTAACAAAGGCTCCGGGCGATTATGGCAGCCCAGGCTTCTTCCCAGAGAAAGTTTGCTATTTTTACAGGCTGCAGTTTAGGTTTAATTACCCTTAATTGCATACATTGTTTATAGCGCTACGCAATAAATAATTACGAAGACTAATACGTGCACATCTGGGTTGGTTTCTTTTCCAGCCAAGCATTGTGTGCTCTGTGTATTGGTCCTCTGTGATCCTCAGCCTCTCTTGACTAATATTTTGTAATTTAATTTAATTTTTTACCCCCATAGATTTTTTTTTTAATACAACACCCTCCCTCCCGCCTTGCCTTCCCTCCCCCCCCCCCCCCCCCAAAGCCGAGTGCACCTACCTGTCTCCTCTAACCGGGTCTGAGTCAGGCTGGAGCTGTTGGGGTAGGACTGCACTGAACTGATGTAGGGGTTGGTCGAGTGGCTGCTGACCGAGTTCACATAGGGGTAGCCCAGCGGTCGGGAGAAGGACGAAGCTGTGCTGTACGAGCTGTCAGGCTGAGAGTGGCCCGCGGAGTGTAAACAGTGCATGGAATAGTGTCCGTGGGACATGGGAGAAGGAGACATTTGCTGGCTGGGCGGCCCAAACTCCATAAAGACAGCCTTCCCTGAGACGGGGCTATTTAGACTCTCTGGCATAGTAGTCATGGTCATTTCTTGTCGCTTGGTCTGTGTGTGTGTTCTCTCTTCAGCTTGCCTTTTTGGGGTCTGTTGTGTTTCTCAGGACAGGAAAGAACCCAATTTAAGCGAAACAGGGTTTTTCACTTTCCATTCATAAGAAAATGGAGTTTGTCTCTTTGAAAAGTCTAAGCATGATGCTGTAGATCTACACAAACTCGCCTAAAAGCTTTGACTCAGCCAAGTCTATGAATATTCATGAGACGGCGGAGCTGATTGGTCCGCCGTCTTGCATAATCGCTTTGGATTGGTCCGAGGCGCTCGGGGCTCTCCCGGACCCCGGTGAGCGCGGAGAGCCGG
>NW_008238358.1:6507597-6508679 GCF_000691975.1 Corvus brachyrhynchos
CGCGCACCCGCGGGCGCGCAGGGGTTCTCAGCTCCGGCCCGCGGGTCCCAGCGCCGCCCGCACCTCCAGATCGCGCTGCCCGGCTATTGCCGTTATTGTTTTAAAGGGAGAAAAGCAATCCAACCAAACAAAATCGCCCTGAAAGGCCCCAACGGCGCATTTGAGCTTAAAATGAAAACTTCCGCGTGCGTGAGCGGTAAATGAGGTGGGACTTAGGAGATCCTCCCCAGAAAGCCCGCGATGAATCCCAAATTACTTTGCTAGATAATTAGAAAGTGTTGATAATTATTTCTTTCATAATTCTGCGGTGTGACTGTAACAGGAAAATGATCTTGTGAAAGTTCACACGTGCAGATGTATTAGTTACTGATTCATTTGATTAAATGCTAGTCTCAAGTGCTCTGATCCACAGCTGAAGGCGGCCCCATTAGCATAACACTGATGTTTAATTTTCATACGCATAATTAGCCATATATTTAACACTAATAGCAACATGCAGCCTTCCAGCATTAAACAGCCTGGGATTTGATCTGGCCTGGGCTGAACTTTCCCGGTTACACCTAGGCTGTCTAGGGTGCGCAGTTATCATGGTACTACATCTGTGTAATCAAGCACATTTTGGCAAAGGGAGAACACCAATAAAAGTGAACATTCAAAACAAATCGCAGCGTTGATGTCGTTAGAGGTATTAGCGCCGGCAGTGGGGCTGGGGCACCCCCGGCAGAGCCCGCACGGTGCTCAGGCTCCTTCGGGCAGCGACGGCCCTTGAAGCAGCCGGCCCCTGACTGTGCAAAGCTGGCACAACCGAGCCCCTCTGGTCCGGGTCTTTTTTTTTTTTTTTCTTCCCCTCTTTCATTAGTGGCTCTGTCGGTTTTAATTGCCCGTTTCCTAACGCCTCTTTTGCTTCCTTTTCCCCTCTTTTTTCTTTCTTTTTTTTCTTCTCAGTGTTTTGGGGGTTTTTTGCTTTGCTCGCAATGTGCAAAGTTCATTCTCACAAACTCTCCGAGGCTTGGCGCGGAAGGGGCAGTGGCGGTGTTTCCGCACGCACGCGGTCTCCCCCGGCAGCCAGCTCTGCTCTCCTA
>NW_008238358.1:6509141-6512193 GCF_000691975.1 Corvus brachyrhynchos
CCCCACACGAGTTACCGGCGGGATGTCGGACCGCAGCGATTACCAGGACCTGCCGGCAGTCCCCCTGCGACGGGCTGCGGGGGATTCCCTGCTCCCGGCTGCTCCGTTCCCGCCTCATCCCACGCCGCGGTAAGAGCGGGACAGGAAGCAGAGGGGCAGACGATGGTGAGAAACTTGACACCTGAGGTGCCATTCAGGGTCTCCCGACGTGGCCAAAATCCACGGGAGGCACCTCTGGTGTGCCTCCGGGACGTGCGGGACACCCAGCTTCCCCCAGTACCCTGGGCAGGTACTGGGGGCAGCGCGGCTGGGCGATGGAATGTAATGGAACAAAATACATGCCCCTCCAGGCAATGCCGACTGTCCTTCGCACTGTTTAATCTCTGCGCATTTGTAAACTTGGCTGCACCGTTTGTTTTGCAGGTTTTATGGCCTTCCAAGTTCCTCTCGGGGAGGATGAAGCTGAGTGGCTGCCCCGCGGTGTTAGCCGTATCCAGGGAGGGGGATCCCTGCTTTTTGAAAAGATGCTGTTAGAAACTATTAGAGCTGAGAGCTCACTGTACTTGAGTGAAAGCAAACAGCAGAGTAAAGCTGTAAGAAAGCAGCTTACTTTTGTCCAGGTCTACTGAGGGAGCCAGTACTGAGCCACTCTGGTTGCCTGAACCAGATTCAGGATTGCGTTGCCCTCAGCACGCAACCCCATCTGCCTGAAATGAGGGACAAGTAATTTGTACCAAACTGCACCGCTGTTGCCATGGGCCTGGGGAACTTCTGGAAGTCCTTTAATTATCTCCAAGGCTACCCCACGTTTCACAGGACCAGGTCCTGCTCTGGTGGCCTCCAAATACCAATGCCAGACCTGTTTGGCTCGACAGGGTGGTCGGCAACTGGCTAAATTGCAAATCAACCCCGGCACCCCTGACAGGCCAGGGACAGGACTGCAGAGAGCACAGGGCTGAGTGAGACCCAGAGCTCATGAGGTCCTTCGGTTCCAAACTCCGTGCAGGAGTCGGGGCTCATCCCCTGGACTGCAAACTTCTCTACCTCCATATAATGCTTAAACTCTGGCAGAGTGCCTCTCCCTTAACTAACATGGGCACCACAGAGCAGTGATTACCCCAAACCGGCTAATTCTTCAAGCAGGGCAATTATTGATCCCCGGAGAGGCATGCTTTGCATCTCATTTTTAATCACTTTTTGTGCTGTGTAAAAAGAGGCAAGAAGGGGGGGATTGCTGCTGGGAATGATGCTGGGAAGAGTCTGCTGCCTCTGCCTGACACTCTCGGGAAACTTTTTTCCATCCTAGTAGGAGTTACAATCTGGGAAACAGCACTGTGTTAATCGCAATGAAGACAAATTGACTCCATACCTCAGCTATAAAGGGAAAATGCTATGTTTCTCTGTCCTCTCAGCTGCTTAAAGACGTATCATCTGATATCTATTTGTCCCACATAGGATTTGGAAGAGAGAGGAGCCGCTTTCTGTCCCTAACCCCAAATAACCCAAACCCTTTGCCACTTGCAGATGCTCCTTGGCTGCTTCAAGGGTCACAAAAAAGCTAAGGACTTTTATTAAATACTCACCAGGTAACACAGAGAAAGAACTATGTCCAGAGCCAACCCCTTAAATTGCTTTTTCTGTCCCCTGGATTGACTTATGCAGCACCCATTCCCCATAGAAATTACAGAAATCTCTTCTCTGTCCCGAGTGAAACTTGAAATCCCAGAAGGACAGCAAGTCCCTCCACTCCTTGCTCCATCTTTAGGCTTCCTCCATCAGTTTAGTGAGGATTTCTGCTCCCTCGGAGGTAATCACAATGGTATGTTCAAATTGTGCCGATCTGAAATTCACATTTAGCAGTTATTAGGGGGCAAACATATCCACCATGCCTGAAAACTCATTTGTTTGGGTTTTTTTGGGCTGTCAGTGATGACTTCCATGTCTTAAGAAATACCAAAAAACCAAAATCAGGCACCTTTTATTGTCTACAGAAATTGCAGTCCATTTATCCTCCAGAATCTTAAACTTGGGGGATCCTTCCATTATTATTGGCTCTGCAGCAAGAAAAACAAAAATATATTCTAAAGTTAGTTGCACTCCTGTGTGGATTGTGAAACAACCAAGAAAGGGAGGGTGTCCCAGCAGGTAGCTCCCCTTCCACACAGGTCCCATCTCCCTGGGCTGGCACTCTCTTGCCACATTAAAATGTGAACTAAAAAGGAAGACAAAATAGCAAGGTAGGAAGTTGCCCATTCCTCTTTTGTAAAAGCAGGGAATTTTAATCAAGCTTTAATTAAGACCCCGTGGATAATAACCAAAGCACCAACCACATTTATAAACAACAGATAGTTTTAAATATTTGAATTTTTAAAACAGGCTTAAAATGTTCATTAAATCAGCAAAACAACAATTTTCTTATTTCCCTCTAATTGCCGCGCCATTTAGCCACACAGTGAGAAAGCGGGCTTTCCCCCCAGCAGTCCTCCACGACTGGAAGTGAGCACGATCAGTCTGCGGGGCGAGGCTCCGGCTGTTACCGCCGCCGCAGTCCCCAAATCCAACAGCAGCTCTGGCAGGCAGCGAATGACTAAGTGCCACCAGGCTGCTCGGCTTCGGGGACTCGATCGCATCCTTCTCACCCTCCTCAAATCAAGTGTGCTGGCAGAGTCTCTGCCTTGCCAAAAATATGAGTCAGATACTAGTAAAATTTGTAATTAACATTTCATTCTTTCAATCTTGTAATTTGAAAATTATTTCACCCAAATTGTTTCTGATGCATTTTTAAAATGATATTTTAATCTGTTCCCTAAGAGGTCAACCTCACCGACGTCCCCCTGTCTGCACGGCTATTTCTATATCCCAATAAAGAAATGCTACAGATCTGGGCTGCTCCTTGTGTGCTTTTTAACAGAAAACCATAGCAGAGAGTTACAAACCTATTGTGAACGCCATTCCCTCTTCCATTAACAAATCACTGTCATTGGCTACAAAAGAAAAAAAAACCACGCGTTTATGCATCTGTGGTCTTTTTTTTTTTTTTTTTTTTTTTTTT
>NW_008238358.1:6512315-6555969 GCF_000691975.1 Corvus brachyrhynchos
CTTTGCGGGTTCGGGCGCGGGCGGGATGCGGAGGCGCGGGACACGGCGGCTGCCGCCCGGAGCGGGCGGCGCTCAGCGGCCCCGACAACTCCGTTACCGAGCGACTTGTCCTCAAAAATACCCGCGCGACTCTCAGAAAACGAGGCCGGGGATGCCCTCCAGCTTCCCAGCGATTCAATCCCCCCACCGGCAATCCCCCGCCCCGCCGGACCGGCAGCGTGCGTGGGGGTGAGGGTGTGTGTGGGGGGGGCTCTGCTCTCTTTACCGCCCTCCCTCTCCCTCTCCCCGGAGCCCTCTCATCGCCCGGGCGGAGCGGAGCGGAGCGGCGCGGGGGAAGACGGGCGCGGCCGGCGGGGGTCCAGCTTCCCAGCGATTCAATCCCCCCACCGGCAATCCCCCGCCCCGCCGGACCGGCAGCGTGCGTGGGGGTGAGGGTGTGTGTGGGGGGGGCTCTGCTCTCTTTACCGCCCTCCCTCTCCCTCTCCCCGGAGCCCTCTCATCGCCCGGGCGGAGCGGAGCGGAGCGGCGCGGGGGAAGACGGGCGCGGCCGGCGGGGGCCACTTACCATGGTGCCACACCTCGGGGTGCCCGTGAAAGTACGACCCGATGCCGTGGCCGACGAAGAAGGGGCAGACCTGGAAGCCACCTTGCCACGCCACGGAGCTGCGGGGGCAAAGAGGATCTGTCAGGGTGCGTGTCCCGACACCACCCCCGCTACACGGCCCCAGCCCCTGCTACCGCGTTGCTACCGACACTGGGTCACCACTTTGCGACAGTTCCGAAACAGTCATTGAAGCGAGCATGGGTGAGCATTGTTAGGTTTCAGAGTTAACATGCCTGCCAGTAGAGGCTGGTAGCTCCCGTGCCAGCCCTGCTGGCTAAGTAAAACGGCAGTGCGTTGTCTCCCTGCTTGATGGAGGGCAACCTTTTCCACAAGCACACTGGGAACTCATTTTAAGATGGCACAGCTAAAGTTGCCAAGTTGGGCAGCCAAGGCCCCAGCACACCATCAAACTGCAGCCTCTACCGAGTTCTCTGCAAGTGCAGAGCCTGTGCTGGGCTGCATACCCAGGGGCCTGCACTGGGTTTCCTGCAGGAGAAGAGGCTCCTGCTGCCAACAGGGAGAGTTAAGACCCCTACTACTTCACTTTCATAATACTTCAAACATTTAGTATAAAAATGAATTGAAAGTCCAGCAACTACGTTCATGCTAAATAACAATATATTTCTAATGAGCCTATCGACACAGAGGCAAAACCAAATCATAACAATTACAGCGTTTCAGTTCTGCCTGCGAGATCTGCCCTACCTTTCATAGCCTGCCTCAGGGAGAAGCATCTCAGAATTGCCTGCAGGACCATGGCTGGGCACTGATCCCTATCCATGCTAGGAAAGCAAATTCCTATTCCAGTTCCCCAAAACTGGAGGACCTGGAGATCCATGGGGTATCCTCTGTCTGCTGGCCCACCCCATGTCTGCAGGCTTCACTTTCAGGCTCTCCCTGTACTCAAACAGTGGCGGAGGCAGTGGTGGACAGAGTGATTTGAGGCAGCTCAGCCAGGAGGCCTACCCATATCCAAACCAGAAGAGTGCAGAGATTCAGGAAGATCTGGAGATAGATTAGAAGTGACAAGAAAGTTACCCTTGTCCCTGCATATCATCCCCACTCCATTTCTAAAATCAAACAGGAGCAAGACAGGAAGGCATTTAGCCTGAAGATATTTTGCCGGTAACATTAAAAACTTCATTTGCTTATTTTGAATGAAGGTAGGCACTGAAGAACTTCAGGTTTTTCTGTATTTACATCTTAGAAAATGCTCTCTCACAGTTTCACTACAGGTGGGAAACAGAAAAAGTTAAGAAACTCAACTAAAGGTAATGCTGTTGCAGAAATTAAAGCCTGTTAAACCCCATGGGCTAGCTTTTATCCAGGTGCAAAGTGGCCTCAGCTGGCTGTACAAAGTAATCCCCTTTGCACACCAGGCTGCACAGACTCTGCAGTGCTGGCTCCAGTGCCCACGGGTCATCATCCCAGAATTTAATGCCACTCAATTGAGGGACATGCTGCTCCACCACAGTGAAATGGCAATGAGAGAGAAGAGTTGGTTAATAAGGCTGCAGTGTTCAGACCTTAGAGCATGTTTTAACAGGATTTGTATATTACCTTTTACCTACCCATTGCTCATAACATTTCTTCATTAATTTTGGAGAAGAATGGAAATTTCAGGTTTAGCTACCCCCAAACTCCAAAGTACTGGCAAAAATGATTACCGACAAAGCTAGAAATTGGGGCTTCATTTGTTTGCACTCGAAGTCTGGGCTTTATAAATCATTTATAGATACATAATCTTTATACATCAATTATTTTGAAAAAAATCATGAAGGATTATGCAATGAGAAGTCCTACTAGAAATAGAAAATACTTTCTCCCCTGCCTTTCTATCATGTTCCCCATATCTGGATCAGAGACTGGGCCTGCTTATGATGCTATGATGCTGCTGAAGGCCAAGCAAGAAGTACAGGGATGGCGATGAGTTAGAAAGCCAGATTCCTCAGAAACATACACAAAATCCAAGATCTCCAGTGACCAAGCCCAGAGCAATGCAGATGATGATTCCCATACAAGTGAAGTGATTCTCTGAAGAGAGACTGGGAGAAGCCATCAATGCAACATGTGATAAGGTTTTTTTTCACCTTCTTCTGCCAGTCTTTTTGCAAAATCATAAACAATCACACTAACTGTTCAGCTTTGCTGATGTCCTTAGATGGCACCCCTGACCACTGACAGAGCATGGCCATTTTTTGTATTACTACAGGATTTTTTCTTCCAGAAAAATCCATGTTCTGTAGCAAGACAAATAGTTTTTCTCTGTGCAGCTATTCTGAGCACCATGGCTACATCCTTTCCAGTGAGCAGGGGAAGCTCCATCCTCAGCATTCAGCTACTGCCAAGGAGGGTGGCAGTAGCAGCAGGAGCTGCATGCTGGGCACCAGGCGCGCAAGCACCAGGGCACGCAGAAGGCAGTGTTACAACAGTATCCTGTCCTCGTGCAGTCAAAGAAATGGTTCATATGCATTTCAATGGTGAATTCTACCACTTTCTTGCCAAACAGCTTGAAAACAACTCTCTTTGCATCAGTACTACAGTGGTTACTGTCTGTGATCAAAATAGGGGATCCTGGAGGAGATCCTGGAGCTCACAGGGCTTTGACATCTACACTGACAGACACCGTGCCCCTCCTTCTTCCGTCTTGTCTACATACACAGCCTTGGTATTCTTTACGTAAAATGTAACATGGTCAACAGACCTGAAGTGACACACAGAAGAACTGTGGAGAAAATAAGCTGCAGGTATGAAACTCAGCCACTCTCAATCTGGTTTCAGTATTTGCATGTGTTTCAGAAGGTCTTATGAGGCATTTCTCTCCACAACTACTAGCTTTACTCTGGAGTATTTAATAAATCCTAGTGAACTCTTACATCCTTGTGGAGTTACAGTAGAACACCCAATTTTCATAAAAAAACAAAGGTGCTAATCCTAGCTACAACTTGCAAAGGTAATCCTGTAAATGTACATGTTGGCTGTAACTTTGAAACAGCTCTGAGAAGGGTGAATTGAACTATTGGTCTTGGTTAGCCTCTCCAATCTGCAGGATTCCCAGGCTGTGGAATCTGATTAAAAAATCAAGATGCCAGTGAGTGGAGCATTTTTGCACACATTTATCATTTGTTGCTGACAACAGCTCAACATTTTGGTCTCACTGTCTCACTGCCCAGCTCAGGACCTGTCAGCTTTCCCACAAGACAACCTTACAAGACTGCAGCCCCAGCTTCATCAGATGCTTCTTGCAGACAGGCAGCATAAGCTTAGACAGCTGGAGGAGCCCTGACTGCAAGTGGTAAAGCAGTGAAGACAGGAGGCAGAGGTTGGCATGGCTGAGCTGGGCCATCCAGAATCTGCTGTGGGAAAGGATGTACCAGTCTGCCAGTTCCCCTTGTCCATGGGGCACAGCCCAGCAAATGATTTCCAGAGCAAACACTGGGGCAGCAGAGGCACACCTCACAAGACAGCATCAAGAGAAAAAGAAAGGGTTCTTCAGAATAATCATTGTTAAAAATACCCATTGACAAAATTTATCATCACACATAGTAATCTTTGTTGCATATTTGGGCAGAGGTGAATTGGGCAGGATTAAAAGCATAATTATTTAGTGAGCCCAGTACTTGATTTTATTTTTTGCTGCCATGTGTTCTGTCCCAGTGGCTGCAGTGTCAAGAGTAGCCGCAGTGCTGCTTTGCTTTTGCTGATGGCAAAGCCAGGCCGAGTGCCTGGCATTGGGATGGATCAGCAGTGATGCAGCTGGTAAAGGAACATCACTGAGGGCCAAGCTATCCTCCTGAAGCCATTCAGAGCCTGTCATATGGTGGTATCATGCTTCAGAGAGTGGAGACAGGAGAGATGGGTGTCAGTTGCCATCTGAGCATCCTCTTCCCATGTTGCCAGACAACAGCTAATTCTCTGAAAGGAGGGATAAGTGTGGAGACATGCACTGCTGTCCTGACAGCAGCCTAACAGGGAAATTGCCACAAAGCAGGAACAGGCAGGACTGACTCTCCAGAAAGCTTTCCCTGATACTCAAGCTTTCCCTGAAAGGAGCTCTTGGGTGATAAATCCCTCCTGTTAAGAAGCTGAAAAGCAGGTTGAAAAAATTTCGTTAGGGGGCTGTCCTGTGCAGATACCCTCTAGGAGCACCTAGAGGAGCATTTTCTTTTCTTTTTACCAGATTTTGCCACTTTTTCCTCAAGGTAGGTGTGGTCTAATATTCTTAGCACTCGCTGAAGAAAAAGAAGTGTAACAATCCCATTTTCAGGATTGATAGCAACTACTTCTTTGAGCTCTGTGGTGGCACAAGGGAAGAAAGAATTTAACTGATTCAACAAGATGGCATAGACTGCTCTGCTACCAAGGATGAGCATCCTGGTGAACTGATTCTCAGCCAGGGATGCTTCTCCCACAGTGCCAGCTTCTCTTACCAGGGATGAAACTTTATCAAAAACAGTCCTGCAGAGCAGCAGGACATGAATGGCTGAAGCTGTTAAACAAATCTGTCTTAACACTTCTTGGCAGTGAACATACTTGAGAAACACTGAAAGTGATAACAGCCCCACGATAATTTATGTAGGGAGTTTTTGTTTTTCTTTTTTTTTTTTATTAAATTAGAAGTAATCATGTCTGTCTTAGATATATTATTAGCAAAATGGCCACTGAATGGCATACTTGTTTTTTGTTGTTTTTTTTTTTAAGTATTGAAACCAGCATCAGCCTAAACTATACTTATCTGTGATAAAAATATCTACTTTGAATAGCACCATAATATTTAATTTGAGAAATTACAAAATTCTACAGGGAAAATATTCAAGTATTTTTTTATGAAATAGTAATCCTAGACTGAGGGAATGCACAAGTTCAGGGATTCCTTATAATGACAATAAATGTTGAGGTATAATTAGTAATATTTTTGAAAGCCAACAATTGTTTTTTGAAAGAAAGGTACGTTTTAGTTTCAAACTGGAACACAAATTACTGTATTTTTCTTACAATAGTGCTGAACTTTTATTTGAGGTTCTCTGTTTCTGAAAGCAGACATGATGGATTGAAATAAAAGATAATTTATTGCAATGCTTACTTTCAAGTGCAGAGAGAAGCAGTGTAATTGTAATTTACAGTAGCTGTCAAGGAAAATCTATCACAGATGACATTAAAATGACTTATTTTGCCTGAGCCACTTATTGTTTAAATGTGCATAATCTGATAGAAACAGATTTTTTTAAAAAATCTGCTTTATATTGTTCTAAATTAATATCAAAACATATACTTATGAGTTAAACATTTTAAACCATTTATTAATACTTTCATCGCTACGATTTTTTTTTGTAGGAGTTGAAATTTGGTTTATTTAACAACATCACATTTAAGTTTTTTAGCTCTCTACACTCACAACACGTTCATGCACCTAGACTCACTGTCTAAAAAGCAGATTCCAAACTAGATTTATTTTTGTCTGAAAATGTCAGAAATGGTAGAAGAAAATGGACCATAGGGCCCAATTCCATTTACACTGCAACTGACCAATAGTTTTGATATGCCCTTCAATAGAAAGGGGTTAGCAAAGACCCAAATTTTCCTAAGGAAGGTAACTCCCGAATCCATGCAATCTTTTATTTGCAACTTGTAGCTGATGGGAGAATGAACTGCTGTCAATGAAATACTCAGTGTCAGCTATTGAGCTTCCATAACAAAGACTATGTTAGAATATTGACTGCAAACTTACCCCAAGATATAATTTTTCTGAAACCTACTGTGGAAAGGAAATATTCTGATTATTTGTGCCTAAGATACATTCTGCATATGACTTGAGCACCTTTCTAAAAAAGCTGATGAAAGAAACCTGGACACATTTCCATTCTGATGGACCTAAATGTTTTCAGCTTGTAGGTGCTTGTTCTCAGGCATTTATGATATCTAACTCTTGTGAAACTTCAGATTTTGATGTATATATGTATGTATTACATGTCTGTCTGCAAGCAAATGTCAAATGACAAATAACCTGAAACACAGCTTCACCAAGCCATGGTGATCTTTCAGCAGAGGCAGTGTTAAAGTAGTTCTAAACAAATCAGCACATTTAAATTGTCAACACGATAAAATCTTGAGAAATAAAGTTAACGACCTGCTATTTCATATGCAGTTTCGAACAGCTACTAGCTTCAATTAATCTGCTTTGCAAAGGGGACACTGACTATATATTTACATTTTGCAAGTAAACTGACCTCTGTACCAACACAGCAAAAATCCAATGTCACATTCAACTCTGTTCTTTTTCTTCTTCTTCCTTTTTTTTTTTTTTTTAAAACAGCTAGGATTAATGTAGTGAATCTGTAATGAAATGCATTATCCTGCATGGAGATTTATCAGATTTTCCAACTGAATGCCATGCTTTGCTAGCACTAGCTGGAGTTCACCTGCATGTTGGTGTGGCGTGTGGCTCTTTTTTGTAAAGAGTTAAGTTGAACACAAAAAAAGGGAACAAAGGTCAGCACCCAGCCGCCACTTGAATGTGAGATTTTTCTTTTTATTCCCCTTGATGTATACTAGGCTCTGTGTTATTAGTCTTAATGATGGAAAATTGTAGTGTTGATACAAATCTTTTTTTCAAAGTAGTAGGCGGGAGCTCCATTTGTTAGTAAGTTTTTTTGTGACTAAAAGCCATGGACAGTACATTTATGTAGCAGTAAAAGGCCTAGATGCTCTTTCCATAGCAGAGCTAATTATTCCTACTGTGACCTTACTGATCTACCCTGTTCCTAGTACATCTCATCTGCACGCCTGTTCCTCTGTGTAGATGGTGTCAGAGAATATGAAAAACCCTATAATGAAACCATTTTCATGATGGAGAAAGGCTACTGGAGTTGCACTTGCTACAAAGAGGCTCAATTATATGAGTAATTGTGATAATTTTCTACATTCATAGCCTTCAATGGGGAAAAAAGAATGAGAGCCACAAAAGAAAATTACTTTAACAAGAAAGTACAGAGAGTAAAAATGGAAGAAGAGACAAAAAGGGGGAAAAAATAACCAGAAAAAAAAGTTTAAAAAATAGATCTGGAGGGAGGAATAGCAAGACAGGGAGAACAACAGAAATGCTCAAAAAGCCTATGTGCAGCTGTGTTGCACAATTAAATTGAATTTTTTTTCTGCAGTTGATGAATGTGACTACTGCAAATGTGCCTCTGTAGTTAGCTATCATTTGTTGTTCCGTGACAGGAAAAGGATAATTACCTCTCAGAGAGAATCAAAGGCTGACATGCCCTTTAGACACAGCCATGAATGCAGAGCTCGATAGAATGCTTGAATAAGAATCCAGTGTTCTGTGCCCCCTTCTACTCAAGAATAAATTTTGTTAAAATGCAAGAGCACCACCAGTAAATTTGTTGAACCCTAGGTGTTCAAAAATATGAGGTGCATCTATCGACTCATCCCATTTGCAAAAATAAAACTACATTTTGAATTCACTTCTATTATATTCATGGACAGTAAGATAGTGAGATATGCATTAAATTTCTTTTCCCAGTAGGGGTCTGATTCAACATTTCCTATGAAAGAACAGAAAGACACTATCCTTTTTCTCCAGGCTAGTTAGCCTATAATTTAAAACTGTCAAAAACACAATTTTATACAAAGTCTTCAATAAAAGCTTCTCAGATATAACCCAGAGACGTTTTACTAAAGTTTGATTCAGACTCTGTTACAATATTTTTAAAGCTATAAATATATCTAACTGATATTTTGCCATTCTCTTTTTTTCTTAAAGTATTTGAAGATTTACAAAGAAAAAAAAAGCAGCATCCTTTCAAGGTGACTAAGCCTTGCAGCTTTTAAGTAATCAGAATGAATTCAATAGCTTGTTGGGACCATTAGCAGTCCGAAGAAGTATTGCTTAATGAAATGTATATGATATATGTCTGTTTCTTCTTTTTGGCAAACATTTTAAAATAATCCATAGGTACCTTCAAAAGACTAAGATGCATTTTTATTTAAAGCCATCAGCAGAAGAAGAGTCATGACTGCATTTATGTGAAAGCTAGAAGAGATGCAAAATAGGGAAAAATCTCTGAATGTCTGCTCTTTTTTCCCTGTGACATTAGCAGGCACTGCTCTTTGTAAGATCAGAAGCTCTCGAGTTAAATATTTTCATAGTTTTTAAACAAAGAGCTTATTTATGTTGACTAATTCCTTTGTAACATTCAATGAAAACAATGGTTTCTAACTGTCTTACACTGTTAGACAGATGTGGTGTGGTGTCACACACAAATAAAAAATAAACAAAAGTCCACCGCAAATTAAATCTGTTAATTTAAATCTACTTTATGAATATCTTTGTCTCTTTCTACAGTTATCTTTGCTGACCCTAGTGTAATTCACTTTAAAAAAAATACCTCTTACCCAAGGAACAACATTATATCTTGGCAGTTCACATACTGATATCAGACTGAAATGATGGTTTTGAATCATAAAACATGTCATCAGCTTTATACCAAACCACCAATAACCTTTGTCCCACTTGCCAGCCCTCCTTTTACTTGTCAATATAAGGCTTACCTGATTGTGTTTCCAATTACAGAGAAGGGAGCCCCTGGTCTGCAAGCTGCAATTGCTTCATCTCTACATTTCCTGGCAACCTCCACTAACTTTTCACCAGATTTATCCACATTGCCCACCAAAAAGGTTTCAGAAGTGTCACCATGGTAGCCATTGTAATACACCTAAACATATGCAGAAATGCAAAGACATTTTCTCATTTTGCATCCAGAAACAGATTGTCTTCTTAATTAAATCCATTCTTTCTAGGACCAAGATATATATTGCAACTGATAGACAGGTAAGTCATATTTGCAAGACTGGAAAAGCAAAACATTGCAAAGGAAAGAGAAAAAGCCTGAAAGATTGCAAGGTGCCTAAGGGTTGCCAATGCTGCCAATTAAAAATTCAAGAAAAGCAGAAGCTGCGCATCAGCACCCAGCAGTGCACCAGACAGTGACACTGCTCAGCTACAGGACATGAGGACAACTGGGCTGTTTGTGAGAAGATGGGTGGGGGCCATGGGTGGGCTGAAGGGGGCCTTGGGGCTGTCAGGTGCCCACCCATCCTGGCCCCTGCCCCTGTAGCCAGGGACTTGCTTGCACCCCAGAGGGGCAGGGCACTGAGCCCCAGTGCTGGCCGTGGGCACGGGGGAACCTGTTGGCAGCTGGCAGGGAGATGTAAGTCTGCAGTCAGCAGCCCCCGCTGGAGCTCTGAGCTGAGAGCCATACCCTGCTACCAACAACCAGAGTGAACCCCATGGAACACATGGACCAAATCCATCATCAGCTGTTGCAGGTTTTCTTTCATCTCATTTTTAAGCGGCAATGTGGCATTAACATTGGATTTTACTTCTGATTTCCAGAGATTAATTTTGAGAGAATAAACATACTACTGTGGCACTGAAAATTTTCATGTTCTGAAAATGAAACATGCTGTTGAATTAAATACACATTGTTTCTTTCTTTTTTTTTTTAACATTTCATAGGTTTTAAATGTTAGCTCTCCGGAAATTCTCTGTTGAGCACAAGAAATCTTGGCTATGCACTATGGAGCTTTGCAACACACCATTAAAATGGGGTTTGCAGCTCTGCACCATGGCAGGCAGGCCCATAATTGTAAGACCAAGCCAAATTTCCCCACAAAAAGACAAATTATAACAGTGCACAGTTTTGATCTTCTAAAACATTTTTTCTCCCCCAAACAGTGGCAAATATCCTTCTACAACTAATTACTCACCAAGCTCGAACCACTGAACTTTTGCCACTGGCAAACTATTTGTGAAAGACAGACTCACATTCTTTTTGGTTGATTCCAAACTGAAAAAACCCCACAACTCCAAAAAACTTACGCTACAGACAGTTTATCCCAAGGCCAGGTTTGTCTTCAGGCTGAAATGTAAAGAAAATGCAGGCCACTAGGAGCAAGGGGTATTTTAAAGAAAGGTGAGTGCCAGCAAGGGCCTAACTGGGTTGCCACCACTTCAGCAAAAAGCAGCTGCAATCCTCTGCTCTACCCCTTCCTCTGCCAGTTCAGACTACCACAAAATCTTTATTTTTGTATTTAATGCCCATTGGGTAGGTTTTAAACTAGATAGTTCATATTTAAACTGAACTAGTTTGTTCTTAGCTCTAGCAAGTAAAACACACAAACCCCCAAAATTAAACATCATCATCCTGGAAAAGCAAACACAGATTTAAAACATAGGAGAGTTAAAAAAAAAACCCAAACCAAACAACAACAAAAAAAACCCAACAACAAAACCAATAATAATATTTACTGCAGCCCATCCACTGCAATTACATATTTCTGATGTTAATAAACTACAACCACAGCAACTGTAACATACTATTTCCTTAAAATTCAGTGAAAGACCAAGTTGTAAGAAACATTAACCTGGTAACAATAGGCTGAAAATTGCACTATTCTGAGGATCTAGTAATGGATAACACGGTTGTCTCTATACTAAAATGCATTTTCAAGTCTATGTGTTTCAAGCCTATGAAATTTGTATTTCATCTATGAAATGCTATCATCTTAATTGTGCTAAAATGGGTTTTTTTGTTCAGATAATTTGTACATAGTGCTAGGTATTTACACTTAACCTGAGTATTATTTAATTACTTTATACAACCTGTACACAATTATAAACAATTTGTTGTGCAATATTTACTTTGATTTTTATTCTGTCCAGCTGTGAAACGTCCTAGTTCTGCTCATTAAAAATAAGCTAAGAGATCAGTCAATAATGCCGAAAAGTATTTTTTCCTCAGCTGTTTTGGACTAAGCAATTACCACACACGGCACAGTTCAGTTTTAAATTTAAAAAAAAAAAAATCTTACAAAGATAGTCAGCAATTCCCATCCTTGCAGGAATCTTCACATTCACAGACATGTCACAATTTATTTTATTTTATGAGAGTAGATGAAAGGCATAAACCTATGTCTTCAAAAAGGCCACTAACATTTAGTCAGACATTTGTGAGGCAGAGTGGACAAGATATGCACACTATGTTAATACAGAAATATTTCATTTACTTTATAATGGAAAGGATTTGTGATATGAGTCTAGACTAATCTAAGGTATCATTATTATCTTGACAGACTGAACAAAAAGTAAAATGAACCTTAAGGAGGTACAAAGAAATACGATTTAAATCCTTAGGTGTTACAAACTGATTTAGTCTAATAAACTGAGCAAAGCAACACCAATTCACCAAAGTAAAAATGAAGGCCAAAATTAAAGTTTAAAAATGCTAGATTGCACTGTGTAAACCTGATAGCCAGAATTCTACTATTAGAAAGTATGGAAAATTTAAAAAGATCAAAAACCCAAGCCAAACTAAACCCGGTTCTGGATCACATGTGAGTATATAATGGGAAAAAGGTTATTGACCCTAATTTTAATAGAAAAAATATTTTAGAAAGCTTGAATCTCATGCTCAGAGGTAGGTCTGCTGAAGATTTCTTCACTCTACCAGTATGAAAATAGTATCAAGTTACCAATAGTTTCTTTAATGATTTAAAAATCTTGTTTCTATGAGATTCTACTCCCTTGTATGTGACATATTATTGCAAAATAATGGTGGGATTCAAAACCTCTGTGTTCATATTAGAAATAAATAGCACTTCAGAAAAATATAAACATGCACAGCAAAAAGAAAAAAAAACTTGTGCAAGACACAAATATTTTTTTCATAAATGAAATGAGAATTAGGTTTCCAGTTCCTGTGCTTTCTTGCTCCTAGGAAAACCCAGCCCGTGTTTATTTAAATAGCTATAATTGATGATTCCCTGGAAATATTAAGTCACGGTTATATCACACTATTTCTGTTTCTGCTCAAAAGGTTCAGGGCTTTTATACCAGAAATGGAACACAACACTACCTTCGGGGATTTTAATAAATGTAGGGAACACTGCTAGCAAAAGAGTTGCTGTCCAAATAGACTGACATACACAGGCCAATGTAGCCTCTAATGACAGAGTAAGATAATGTCAGGCCCCACTCAAAATCAGCAGGGAGAGGAAGATCAATCTTGGCAGAGTGAAGGAAAAATGCTGGCTTTCTTCATGTTAGCTCATCTCATACATATCTATCTTCAGCTGCTGCCCAGTACTATGGTGCTCTGCATTAACTACACAGTGGATCAATAACAATTACACCTTCTCAAAAACATGACACATAGCAGGATTGGGTTGACATTTCACTTAGGCCAACATTGATCTCAGTGCATCTGATTCCAGTCCTAAATTCAAGTCAGGCCTGAGTCTATCTGGAATAAACACACAGTTAAAAACAGAAAAGGAAACCAGCTGCTTGTGCCTTGGCTCAGAAGTAAACAGCACATCCATCTGTGCATCCCCCATCTCCAATCCACTATTCTTCCTGTTGCTACTAGTGATTCTAAAGTTGATCAAAGACTATTTTTTATATGAATTACTCACTGTGACATCAATGTTGATAATATCTCCATCCT
This sequence comes from Corvus brachyrhynchos, assembly GCF_000691975.1. Classification (NCBI taxonomy): domain Eukaryota; kingdom Metazoa; phylum Chordata; class Aves; order Passeriformes; family Corvidae; genus Corvus; species Corvus brachyrhynchos. The sequence continues at coordinate 6,525,432 of NW_008238358.1, forward strand.
GAAGAGGTCGACTGAAACATAAACAGAAAAAAAAATAATGGTGACAGACAGTTCCCAACAAAGGGAATATAAGAATAAACACCTAATGACACATACATAAAAAATCAAGAGGTAGGTATTTTGTGATGGAGGAAGGCAGAAGCAAACAGAATAACCATTTTTAATGTTCAGCTCTGACTACCTAGAGAACAAGTGTAGCTGAATATAAAATAATGAGAAACAACTACCAGAAAAACATATCAACACCTGAAAAATCTACCATTATATTTATTCTTTTTCTCTCACTAGGGTTCATATTTTACTTTGTGAGTAGCTGAATGTATTGCGAATATAAAAAAAAACCCCACATAAATTCAAATATATTTATTCCTTAGCCTATACTTATTTTGCTGGATGAAAAAAAAATCAGACTGTACTGGTTTTTTTTTTCTCCACACACTAAACTCAAAATGCAATACGCTGTTTTTCTTTAAGTGTCTGGACAAACAGGATAATATATTTTTTTTCTATTTCACATGCATAATTCTATAACAGCTATCAGCATCATGTGGTAACATGCATCTACAATGCATTTACATACAACATTTAGTTAAGCTGAAATATGTTCAATATTAAATACAATTTATTAATTTCAGTTTAACATTTTAATTCCCGGTTGTAAAATGAAAATTATTGAGGAAATACCTGTCAGGAATACCATGACATACCACGTTGTTTACAGAAGTACAAACAGATTTTGGAAAACCTCCATAGCCCAGAGGTGATGGATAAGCATTCTGTCTGATTATTTCATGATGAACAATGGAATCTATTTCTTCAGTTGTCATGCCAACCTAAAATATCAAACATAACATCCTGTTAAAAAAGCAAAGAGAGTTTCTTATATTTACTGAATGTGATTGCAGCCAAGCTTCAATGAAATATTGGACGTTTCAAATACAGTGCTTTGATATAAAACACTATACTGTCTGATAGATTTTATTGATATATGGACTTTTTTTCAGAAAAAAAGGTTTTAAATAAAGCATGCAGTAGAAATGAGCACTCAAAGGTTCCTAGAAAATTTAAAATACTACTTCCTTTCTATTCTTTTTTCCATATATACTTTCTCAGAGACACCAATTTCCCATGGCATAGTTTCAGTAGCTGCTACAGAAATGTCTCATTTCAATGTTTTCAGTCCCTTAAAACAAAACATTACTTTTTATTTGTAAAAGAAAGGATATTAAGTCTTGTAATTGTCCTGTACATTTACCACAATGTATTTAAGCATTTTAAGAAATTGTTTTCCAGGTATTCTTAAATTTTATAAAATATTTAAATATTTAGCTTCAAATTTTGAGGATATTTTACTTAAAGTTGCCATAACCTGGGTGATCATAGTGAATCTACAAGCGCTGGCCCATCATTTTTAGAAATCTTAATTTTTATGCTTGACGTTTTCTAGATTCATCTTTTCCTCAAGATTTTACATATTAAAAAAAAAAAAATCCCCTCTTGTAAATCATCCAGACATTTTCTGAGTATCCATGGAGTGGAAAGTGCACATGCTTAAAATGACATTATTCTCACTTTTCTTTTGGATCAACTCTGTCTCTGGAATGGTTAGAGCTGAAATTTCAAATTTGGTAGGGAAACCTCTCTCATTGAGAAGTACTTTTGAGGGTTCCTCTGTAAATTGATTTTGATTTGAATGAGTTCTGAGCCCTTGAAAATCATACTTAGTACAGATATGAGTATCATCTTAGCACACTGAAGGAAAAATCACAGTGGCTGTGATTTTGGAGTAACATGTGGAATATAGGTAGGCTGTGGTGGAGGAGACAGTCATATATTGAAATACTGAGTGGCCATGCACAGTGAATACAGGAGAGTGCACTTGTGTACTGTGCTGAGCATAAAACCAGGTCTGTTTACTCAGGTGAATTTTGTTCAGCACAGAAACGTTGTTGGGCAAGTGAGGAGCAATGAACGTGGCTTCAAGACCAGGATTTGGGATTACTGCACATGCCCCCTGCTTTGCAGTAGCCATTGCAGCCTCAGTGCTGGGATGGCAGCTGCAGCCTTGGCACTTCTCTGCCTTGAATACGGAAGCCGTTGGTTCTGAATAAATGTAAGTTTGTTGCTCCTGCCTTTGCTCAAACATCTTCATCTTTAGCCCACAGACAAACTGAACTGCTATGTACTTGGCTGTCTGCTGTTTACTGCTGCTCTGCTCAAGCAATTTGATGTGGCTTTTGGATACTCAGCAGGCAGCCCTCTGGCCTCTGCATGGCTTACACCCTGTGAAAAGCTCTGCTTTTAACAGTATGTGCTTTACTTTTAAAGATACTTTTGTTAGTTGGGCAAGTTTGGGATGCACCTACAATGCACCTAATCCCTTATTTGGAGCAGGTCAATTCAATGGTATATAATAAAATATTTTCATGTCATAGAATCTGCTGCTTTATTCCCAAATCTGTAACTCAAATCAGGAAAGCTATCATATATAATACCATATTGTAATTTGAAGTCCCACAGGCAGTAACGGTAACATCAAAACCATGATCAAACTATATCTCTCTGTATCTATGGATTATAATGCACCCTTGTTATATTGGGGGATCTTATTGCCACTAGCTAAAGCACAGGTAAGAGCCAGTTTGGAGGACTGCGTGCAAGGTGGGTTCAGCAAGATAACAGGAACAGGTGGAGGGTGGGACTCTTCAGGTAAAACAGGAATGCAGAGTTTAGCTTACGAGAACAGCCTGAAAGAGCTTGGTTTGTTTAGTCTGGTGCACAGCTCTATTCCCGCATGAAGGGGAAGACTCAAAGAAAGGCAGGAAGCTGTTTAAATTAAAGAGCAGTGTTGGCACAAGAACAGATGGGTATAAACTGACCATGTGCAGCAACAGGCTGGAAAGCAGAAGATGTTCACGGTCAATGAGGGAGAGTTTTGGAGCTTCCTCCCAGTCAGGGGAGTCTTGAACAAACACTTGTGAAAAACAGAGCTCCCCAGCAGTCTGTGACTGACCTGGGCAGTGGTCTCAGCACTGCAACTCCAAATGCCACTTCCCTCCCAGTACACAGGTCCTGGTTATGTAATTATTACCTTATACATATTTTTGCTCCAAAACATTCATTATGTGTATGCAGTATTTTGCTATTATGCATGATTTGGCACATACTATGAACTGCATCATAAACTACACCATACTGCATAATTGTGTATTTACACATGATAACAACCGAAGAGTATTTGTGAAAAACTGCTCTCATTCAAAATCCACATTGTATCCTGACCCTTCAGAAACATATATACACCCTTAACTTTAAATGAGTAAGTTTTATTGTACTGAGAAATAACTGAACATTAAAAAGTTAAACATGCACAAAGCTAAGTAAGATTAAAGCTTCAGGCAGTTTCATTGGCCATCCCAGCTCCAGAACTAAACCTTTGTGAAATAGTGATGAGAGCTGAAAGAAAAATCCCCTTTTAAGTCAATGGCGTTGACCTACAGTCCCCATCTATCTCTGCATCTCATAGCTACTCAACCCATTTCACCTTATCCAATATGCTATTACATGAAATACCAAGGCAAGGCTAAAAAAGCACTTCATCATCTGCAAAACCTGGGTAGTAGGCTCCTCCCTCTATATTTTTTCTTGGGAGGTATCCCAAAAAGCATACTGTAGGAACATTTCTGGGAACCGTGAGGCTTTATTATCAATGCACTCTGGAAAATTGTGTAGAATTTGGCAGCTGTTTTTTCCAACGGCAGCTCTATGAGTGTTATTGGATCCCACAGGACAGCGAGAGCTGAAGGATAGACGGGAATGGAGAAGGCAGACCAAGTTTGGGCTTGTACACATGCAGAGCTGGAAAGAATGACATATGAAGAAGATGGGCCATGAAATGAAAGGAAAAAATGTAGCATGGGCCTTAGGAGAAACTCACACGATTTGACACAATCCGAACAAAGGGAGATAACAAACACAGAGCTATTACACCTGAGCCACAACTGAGCATGACATAGGTCCAAAATACAGAAATAATTAAACAGGCATATCATGAACTGAATCAAAAGTTAATAAATCCTTATTTTTTCAGGATCAAACTTAAAGTTGGATGCACATTATAGGAGAGTTAAAAGAAAAAAAAAAGAAGTAGGAACGAAACCCAAATAAGTGAAAGCATAAAAGACATCCAAGCTGTTAGGGGACTTCTGTAATTGTTACCTTTAAGCCCTTTCCAGCCAGAAGCAGGACATGACGGGCCAACTGACAAGCTTGACGAAGCCCTTGAATCTGATCTTCATTCTTAATTTCTATGTCGTCTCCCCAGTCTGGTACAATGCCTGTCGTCACATAGTCTGGCTTCTTTATGTGCTTGGAGAAAAAGGATTGAAAATGAAGATCAGAAAACTGAGCATGACAATGGGATCATTTTCTCAGATACTGCCTCCTGCTTCATGGCAGCTTGCCCTTTCTGTCGTAGTATCGACCTTCCTAAGCCATCAGGGCAAACCCTCAAGGCTGCCTCAGTATTTCTTCCACTGCCCTTTTGAACTTAACATTGCCTGTTACTACTGACTTACACAGTCTGTTAGCCTTCCAGTACTGAAACTCCAGATACTGCAGCTGACTTCCAGCACAGACAGTCTCAAGTTAGGAAACTGGGAAAAAGACTTAAAACCCCTTCATTATCTTTTGCAAAGAGGGACATTTTCAACAAAAGGCATCTAAACACTGGAAATGGGAAGAAGATGGGACAAACATACAGAATTAGTCTCAAAATTAAACCTGATCAAATCCCGTGTTTCTCATTCAGACAAAACTCCTATTGAGAAATCCATGAGATTGCTTTTTGACTAAGAACCTTAGGATTTAACTCATTTTAATTCAAAGGCTTTTACACATTAATCTAGTTCATATGCTGTGCCCGAATTTGTCCATCTACAACATTACACAAAGGTATCCAAATTTGCTATGTCAAGGGAAGTGTAATATACCTCATTTTTTCCACAAAAGAACTTCTCAGCCCTCGCATGAGGTGAAATTCAATATCTGATTTTTTAAAAATCCACAACAATTTCACGACGTTTATAAACATGCAAGCTAATAAGAACACTAATGTCTTGCACAGAGATGGAAATGCACTTTCTCTCGGAGGGTCCTGGGCTGTTTCACTGGCTGGGGAAGAATCCCTTTGCCCATGACAGCCAGGCTGATTTTCTGCCATGCTGGCCACAGGGTGAGTTTTGCACTGACTTCACAAAATACAGAGTCAAGCTGGCAGGCAGAAAACAAAGTAGGCATTTAGGCTGTATGCAACATGACCATACAACAACAGGGTGTAGGAGTAACAAAGAGTGCGGCAACTAATGAGCTCTGTTGGGACTTTAAATAGGAAGACTATTGCTACTCCTACAGGTATTCTATGTCTAATCCCATAAAAAGTGAATCTTTAGTGAACTTACATCAACTGAATTTCAGATTCCCATTTCTTTCAAATTAATGCTGTATCAACCTTAACAATGTCCTATTGCAGTAGTTTGGGCCTTAATTAAAAAAACCCCAAAACAACACCATTTGTTGCATTAGCAACTCCATACACAGCATCATCCTCGCTTTCTCCTTGGAGGGCAGTCCCCTGTTAACTGAGATATGATCCTACTGACCTCTAAGAACTGTTAAGGGAGAAGCCCAAAGAAGCGTACATACAAATGTCTATGTGGACAGTTTCACACCAACATCTTAAAAAACACTATGTTATTTCAATGTGATTTCTGGCATACTCTGAATAAAAGTAATAACTTTGCCATCAGGTTTTCAGAGTTCATAGAGTTGGACTGATTTTTAGACAGTCTGAGAACTCTGATCTGGGAAGAAAAGTTTTCATTATGGCAATATATTTCTTCCTCTTTATCCTAAAAGAAGCATCTAAATACAGAAAATAAAGTTTGCAAATTCTACGCTTTTAAAGCTTTTGAAAATACATAGAGGATGCAACCCTATGTTCTCCCTGCACACAGAGCTGCCACAGCCTCTTAGGGCTAAGAACCCTACATCCATCATTCTTATCTGCTTTCCTATCAAACAACCTTTTAGTGTTTCGAGCCCATTTCTTATTGGCATAAGAAATCTATACTAAAAGGAAAAACAAAATCGAAAAAAGTACTAATACACATCCCGTGAAGCACTGTTTAGAAAGGGTACTTTGGTTTCTTTTGGCTAAAGGAAAGATACTAAACAGTTAATCTGTATGCTGTAATTAAATGGGGGAAAAAAAAGAAAAGGCAAAAAAGGAAACCAGAAGTGGAGCACATGTTAAATTTGCATTTGCATGAAAAAGTCCCTTTTGGCTCTAAAGTAAATAAAAATAAAAATATATGTTGCAAGGAAAAAGAACACTCAGGCACAAAAAAGACAAGTTTAAAATGTGTAGTGGGGTTGCGGGACAGCTACCAGAAGGTATTGTCCTCTTTCTGACATAAACAATAAAACCATCAGCAAAATATAAACATTTTTATAATTTGCTTGTTAGAGATTTATACAGAAAGGGACTCAGATGATCATGAGTGATTCCTCCTGACTTCTAGTAAGACTGTCTATAATTGTTCCAAACAAGAATCTGGACCCAGAATTGTTGACAGATAATAATACTCACATTTATACTACTATAACTGAACAAGCCCCAGGTTTGAACTCCCTCATAACTAAATACATCACCATGTTTAACATGGTAGACAGCTGAACACCAGCTCTCTTATTTCAAATACCAGACCAAGCAACAAGACAGTGATCCAACCCCCAGCTGTTGGACAACAAATACACTTGATCATGACTGCAATCAAACTGTACACTGACTGAAGAACAGATTACGTAACAGAAATTGCAGTACCTTAGGAACTCGGTGAGCTGGAGAAACCATGGCTGGCCAAACTACACTATAAGCAGTATTTCTTTGTCCCTGAAAGAAGAAGCATCTTTGCTGATGATTGCTTGAGTGCCTGTGCAGGTAGTTACGATTGCAAGAAGAAAAGATTATGTGGCAGCCAGTCACAGAACCTGTTAACAGATAAATTAAAAATTATTAGTATTTTTTCCTAGTTACACATTACAAAATGGAAAGTATGCAAAAAGAAGGGCACCATGTAAAACACAGCACAGAACTCACGTAGTTGCCAAGGGTAATTAAAATCTTGCACTGTTTAAGAAAGAGCAGTAAGAATGAGAAGAAATGAGAACAAAAAAACTTCCAAAACAGTACTTTGAAGCTTTATAAAACACCAAATCTGTTTTGGTTTGATGCATTAAAAAGCAGAATGGGTAAATTCCCCACAGTTTACAGACAGGAGTGATGCTCTAACTGGCTGCTGCTTGGAGCAATTTACACGGCTGCACTGTTCAAGGCTTGGCAAAGCAGTTAATAAGGGACAATAGTGAAAAAAGAGAAGAAAAAAAAAGATTTAATGTTATTTCAGCCAATATTTTCAGCTGTATTTTTGCAGAATTGGTCACGGATCTGAGCATAACAAAGCTAATGTTTCTCTTTGTCTTGTTGCTCAAGACACAAAGAACGGGGTTCATCTTGTTCAGGGGGCAACAGAAAAAACTTCAGGAGATATTTTTAATCTTGGCCAAAAGTAACTGAAGGGATTAAAATTTGTAATTTATTTGGAGTATTTGATTCAGATTTCCATTTGATTCACATGGGAATTTGGGATGAAAGTTTCATAGCTCAAACCTCCTTGTTGGGCAATGACACATTTTTTCCCCCTCAAAAAAGGAAAAGGGAAAAAAAAGAAAAAAGGAAAAAAAGGAAAAGAAAGGGCATTGGGGCCCAAAGGCTCTCAGAGACATCAAAACCAAAATAATGCACCACAAAAGACAATGCTAACATCAAAACCAGGAAATTCAAAAGGATTATTGACACTGCCCAATTACATTACAATTACACACAGTGTGTATTTCCACTACTCAAACGTTCTACAATCTAAACATAGGGGTTTTTTCTGAAACATAAGTTTAACATAACAGTTGATCTGCTTCTGAAAAATGTCATTATGTATTCAAATACAAGAGCAATCTTGTAGCAAGTAATCCAGATGAATAACTATTCTTCAGTAAAAAGTTTTTGTTTAAACAGAAGTAACTAAACATTTTTATATCACAGAAATAAAGAAATTAATCTACAGCATATTTTGCATCTACGCAAAAAAAAATTTTTAGAAGAGTTTCTTTCATATCTCGCATGTTTTTATTCTATTGTACCTTCCTTCCTTTCCTTTGAATGCATTTATCATATTCAGATGCAGAAATTATCCTTCCACATGTGCAACCTTTCACAGACAGCCCTCTTACGGTATTCCATGACATACAGAAGATTCGAGTTATGCACTGTTTTGGAGCCCCAAACCCAGACTGAATGAAATAGTTGCATCAGGTTCGCATTAGAAGTGTTCCGACTGTCTCTTTGCACGTCAGGGCTACATTTAGGTACCGATATCCGAAAGGTTCACTCAGGTGTAGAAACTTTTACTCAAGCAAATTTTTACTGGTGGGTTTTTTTTGGTGTTTTTTTTAAATTGTTAGTAAGCAACAAAGTGGAGCTGAAGGATGAGGTTCACCTCAAGTTCTCAGTATAACCTAAGCACCCCAATGGAAGCTGCCTGCTTCAAAACAGGAGAAAGCATCTCCAAGGAAGTGAAGCTGCCCAGTTAACAGGGGGATGAATTGGTTTGATAGCCTATTAATTAGAATTTAAACAGCAGCCTCATAACCTACTTTCCTAGAGTCTCCTTCACAAGAAAAAAAAATCATTGTCCAATTAACAAAAAACACCCAAGCATACAAAAAATAAAGAAAGGGTCACCTAACTTGCAACTGTAAGCACGTCCAGAGAACCCAAAGCATCCTACAAACTCCCTGTCTGGTTTGCTCTCGTTTCTGGAATTTGGAAGCACAGAATCTGTTGAGGCAGCAACTTTTGGGTCACCGGAAGCAGCAATCACTCTGACAGGGTAAGCCAAGTTGCCTCTTTTACAAAGTGCAGTTGAAGTACCTTGCTCTTACCACAGCTAAAGGTACTATAAATATATCAACATCCCACACTCACTGATGTGGTCAGCTAACATCCAAATGGACATCAATACATGAAAATATATTTCAAATGCTCTCCTTGATGCCCAGCATGCTCACTGGGCACCTTGTCAACTGTGTCACAATTTAACTGGGGAAGAAAAGGTGCAGTGTGCTTGTCAATTATTCCCAATGTACACCCCCCAAATACACACTCTTAAATACATTAAACCATATTCACGGGTGCATTTCTATTGACTAGCCCACATTCAGAAGGGATGCCTTTTTATTTGGAATAAAATTTTTACCTCTGTTCTCCCAAGGATACACTGCAAGCGTTGTCACAAAATAGCAGGATAATAAGGTACTGCAGGCTGTTGTTATTCTACTAACTACTCATTATAAACCAGATGCATACAAAAATACCTACTACTTGAACAGAAGGAATGAGACAAGCAAATAAGTATCACCATATTAAAATACAATTCCTAAATTATATCACACGAATTATAAACACAGGACAACTAAACCTTTATTTGAAATATAAAAAATTATAAGAGAAAACATTCTCCTACAAAGTAAAAATAAAATTAAATAAAATGGCATTAAAATATAATGAAGTTACTCGTTTATAATGAAAATCTGGACTCCATCCACACACTTCCTTCCTTAAGAAAGCCTTCTAATGCCTCCACAGCTCCTTTTATTTTTTAAGCTCCCATATTTCCAGCTAATTTGTTATAGCAACATCATCAATCACCCAAGACAGGAACAACTGTCTGTATTCTCCAAGTCTGGCTCAAAGATTCCCTCCTCCCCACCCCTTACACCCATCAAAGCTTTTCTCAGTGCCTTTATTTACTTCTGCAACACTGGTGCTCAAGCACATCCTTTTTGTTCAGCTTTCTGTGTATATTAATTACTGTAAGATAATTCATAAAATGGCATTTATGCATCTTCCAGCAGAAACTGCAGCCACCGGAGAGCGTGGCATGTGAAACTGGGTAGGCTGGTAACAGACCAGCACGACCACGATACGAAGTTGACCCTCTATGTGTTTATTCTGTACCCCAACAGCAAGGCTACATCATCTGCCACGAGCAACAGAATATTTACTATCAGCTGCACTAAGGAGAATTAGCAGCAGCATTACCAAATCACATCAGCAGCTTGGATGCGTCGAGCACAGAAAATTACTGACAACTGCTCCACTGAGCTGCCAGTGAATCCCACTGTGCAATCCGTGTGCGTGCATGTCCTGCTGGAGCCGCTGGATTCCTCAGCACACCTTCCAGACCCTCATTTGGATTAATAATATAAATATGCACTGTGAGCTCTTGTGAATTACCAGATTAATTTATCTTTGTGGAAATGACTTTTTTTCCTCTTTTAAATGAGTCAGTCAGAGGGGCTGAATATGGCATTCAAGAATTATGATGGGTGGGAGCATTTTTAAGTGACTGATTTTGCAGCACAATGTGCCCTATATTTATTAGCCTTTTACTCTAGGGCTATTTTAATTGTTATCTGTTCATGCATGTTATACTATATAATGAAATGCTCCCATTTCACTCATAGAGTGGAGAGTTTTTTATGTGTATCTCTATTAATGACCCTTAATTAAGTTGATTTTAGTAATTTAAATGTGATTTTCCTCTGGTCAAGAAGTATTTTTAATGGGAGATGTTGAAAATGAACTCTCACATAAGCCCTTTTCTAATGCTTCTTGTTTAACAGTTACAGCAATTTATCAAGCCATGTTTTCAATGAATGAAGTGTGGGATAGCTGTGCAAAAACCTGCTCATTTATATGATTCATCAAATGTGATTGTTAGCAACCCTTTTTCTGGTATTTATTCATGAAAAATTTCAATTTTCCAAGCAAATAACAAAAATATTACCAATGGATAAACTTTGTGACAGTTCTGAGCTACAATAAATAAAAGGGTACATCTTAAAAGAGACAAGAAATAAATTAACATATTTTAAAATAATTTAGTCATAGTATCAACAGAAGCAAAGTACCAGAATTATTTAGGATTACAAGAATTAACATCCCAAACTATTTAGGAAATAAAATCGACTTGCTTTCGATAAAGTTAACAACATCAAAAGCATTGTTCTGACAACCCTTTTCAAAATATGTGATTTAATCTTTCTTTTTAAACTGAAAAAAGAATGACTGGAGATTTTCTGAATATATACTCACTTGGAGGTAAAACACTAGAGATCTTTCATTTGGCTTGTCAGGTGATTTTACTACTCTAGCATAATTTAGCTACTTGTGCAAATATTCATTTTGCTGAAACTTCTGAGGATTGAAGTTTAAAATGAGGTATTAAAAATCACTAAGGGTAACAATACGTGGAATCCAGCCAAGTCAACTAGGTAAGAATACTTAGTTTTTTACCACTAATTACAAAATGTTCCCATTTTTCAATCCAAAATAATTGCTGTGGTTTGAAAGACCTTAACTTGCAATTGTAACTCTAACTGTCTAATAAAACACCGACTTTGTAACCCCCCTTGTTGCAAAGGTATGTCCAAGCTTCAAAAATAGGATGGGAAAGATTAAAGGTTCTTTCCAGCTCTGGGTAACCTGTGTAGCAGAAGAGCAGCTCACATTTCACATGCAATAACCTGTGCATTTGCTAAAAAAAAAAAAGAAGAAAAAAAAAGAAGGGAAAAAAAAAAAGAAAAAAACTCCAAGAACAACACAGGGAAATGCCTGAGGCAGAAGTTGAAACTGATTGGGCAAAGTAGAAGGACAAGAGCCCTTGAAATTAAACAAAAGCAAATTCATTCTGTTGACAGATGTTGATTACATCAAAGCCATGAAAGAACTTTTTTTTGTTTCTCTTTTTTTTTTCCTTTTTTGCAACTAATACCTCCACATTTTCTGTACATTACGGATATAATGTACCTTAATCAACATAATCCAACACATAATAATTCTCAAATTTGGTAAAAGTATATTGCAAGACGGTCTTAACAACAGGCTTCTCCAAACAAGAGTGTATTCACATGGTCATGTCTGCATACCCCTGCTGGTCACGCCATCATCAGCCCCTTACTTCCAGGGGTTAACTGCTCTGGCAGCCAAATAAAATACAGAGAGCGCTGTGTAATTATGGAGACAGTCAAAGGGCAGACTCTATTTTGAAATCTATTTGCACAGACAAGGTCTTCCAATTTTGCTTACAGGAAACAAGCTGGTAAAGGGGGTCTCCTCCTCTCCAGATGCTTTCCACACGTTTTTCCCACATCAGGAAATCGTGGACATGGACACCATGCAGCACTGTTTCCTGGATTGCAGAACTATGTCATTACAAGGAGAAGAGCAAGTCGGTGCTTGCGAGAAATATTTCCTCCTAATTGGATGTATTAGGGGAAAGCAAAACCCGTAAGGACTACTGAAAATGTGACTAGCAGCAATTTGTAAACAGGACGCAGCCACAGCTGTCACTGGAAAAGAGAAAGCAGAAATGAAAGGGTAAAAACACTCTGTTTTTAATAGCATGATTGGGGAAATGAAATATTCATCAGGATAGATGTGACTTCAGTTACGACATCAACACATTGGTGAAAACTTCAACAACAGCATGCTTATGACCCTACCCTGATAAATCGAAACACAGGCCAGTATGTTGCAAACATTATATTCTAACTGGGATTGTTTTATTTAAATATCTAATTTTTTTGGAAATTAACGACAGAATTTGTTTAGTTAATAAAGGCTTTAACAGAACTGTTCTTGTTACTCTCCTAAGAGGCAATGAAGCAAAGCAATGGTCGAACAGCGACCGACTCCAAGGCAGAAGAGTCAGCCCCTCTGCCAACATCAACATGACTCCTCCATGTCACCAAAAAAGTCAGTTTTGGCCCTCAGTTATGCTCCTTGCTAATTACAATTCTGGCCTTACTTCATACAGGGTGGAACTGGGCAATTCGTTGGCTATATGCCAATACAAATCAGTTTGTAAATTTATCAACTATAGGGAAACAGATTCTTGTTTGCCTTTACTTACTATGATCTGGTCTAGACTAACAGACTAAAATGATGAATCAGTGCCTTCTGGAATCGTGCTGTGCTTCTAATTCATTATTCAGTCAAACTTAGGGCCAACAAAATAGCTGTTCTGCAAGTTGGTAAACTGGGAAACCACAGAGAATCAGAACCCCTTCTATTTACAGGAAGGATGACAGCCTAAGGGTACTTCATCCCAATAATAACAACATTCAAGTACCAGTGCCCAGGTCATGACAAGCCATGACCCTCCCCACAGCTCCTTCAGGAAGCTGGCTCGATGCCACCTTTTATCAGCAGCAACTGACAGTACAACTTTAACAAACAAGAAGAAAAAATTAGTATTACATCCTTAAAACCTCCTTTGACCAGTTGAGCAGTTCTGTATATATACACAACACAGAGTTACACCAAGGCAGTATAAGAAATAAATTGAGTAAAATTCTGATATCATTAAACAGTACTTCCCCCTTTTATTATAGGATTTAAAAAATAAAGAGTACAATCTAACTATAGCTGAGACATATTCATTAATATACCAAAGGAAATGAATTGTCTATTACAGAACACGGGATCAGGCTGCACAGACTTAACTTTGGGAACAGGACACTGCAGTTCTCCAATAGAGCCTTCCATCCTAATGTTATTTCTACTACATTTTCTCTCTCTGATAGAAAAACAGAAGAGGAAAATAAAAAGACAGTGTTGTCTAAAGCAATATCTCCACAAAATGAGACAAGTCCAGTACAAAAGCTGGACAAAGCAATATTAAGGGTTTCAATCACAGTTACTATCAAGGGAATTTAGGCTCCAGATCACAGCATCTGGCAAGTTTCAACTTCTCTGACTAGCAGTAGAAACATTCCTCTTATGTTACTGCATTCCTTTATTGAGTAAATTAATCTATCATAAAGTGAATAAATTAGAATGAGAAACATATCTGCTCAGGCTTCCATATTTAAATACATTTTCCAAGCACTTTCTATCTATCTTTAGATTTTTTAAAAGCTCAGAGAAATTGCTTTTGCTTGAAAGATTGGTTATTGTATTAATTATTTTGATTTTGTAGGGAAGTAACAGCTATTGGAACAAGTTAGTTTAAAAAATAGCAGTTGTTCCAGATTAAAATAATAAGCTATTCAAACAGTCCTTACACACAGCACAATACCAAATCTTGTTGTTTGTATGCACCCACCCACAGCTCTAACATTCATTGAATCCTACTGGGTTAAAATCTTTTCAGGTGCTCTGTGAAACAACTGTTTTTCACCTGGCATATTTATGTCCTATATACATGCCTGACACAGTATTAAATGTTAAAAAAAATTCTACTTTAACCTCTTAAATTTCCACCTGAAATGGAAAAAATATGTCTGGATCACCATAAAAAACATTTCCCACCCTTTTAGTAGGCAAGCAACACTGCTCAAATAAGAGTAATCTTTGTGTAGGAAATTTAGGAATGCTCCTGAACATTGTATGAAGATGTTTTGTGTAGCTTGACACATGGGAAGAGAAAAAGTATTTGGTCTTTTTCCTGCAATAAGTATTTTGAATACACCTGCAGCCAAATCTCTAAGGACACATGATGATTTCTGAATCATAGGTCAGTCTTATCCCAAAATTAAGAAAAAAAGTGCACATGGCTAGCAACTTTGGGATGAATACCTTCATAAAGTAAGATTACATTACTACTCATTTGGTAAAATTGACAGCTAGTAGTAATTCTTGCCTTGTGTTAAAAGTTATTAATTACTTGTATTGTCCTGTTTTCACATGAAAACACAAGTTATGTTAGGACAGTAAGTCTTTACTGAGAAAACACATACGTGTCCTTTGCTAGAGTGATGAGTCTAAGGTTGGGGAATTACATTCTCTAATCCAGATTTCAAAATATATGAGCAGAGAGGTCTAAGAGTTTAGACCTTTTTCTGCTAAACTGCTGTGGCGGTGGTAGAAATAAGCTCTTATTTTTATTTCAAGAAAATGCTCTGCACAAGGAAGATGTTCTAATCAAGAGCTTGCTGCAGATAACTTGTAGCATCCTGATTAAAACATTTATTTTTAAACCTGTCAGTCATTACTATGTGCTATTAATGTGTAACTTGGAAGCTTATTCATAAATATGTGACATTTGGGTCACTGAATGAATTATAATGACAGAATTATGGATCAAATTTGGAAGAGTACAATATAATGTTTGGGAGATGTTTTAAATTATTTTTAAACACCTTTCACTTATCTCCTCGGTTAACATTTACAAAGACCTCTTTTTAGCATAAAAATCCCTGTTTATCAAACAGTGATACAGGAAGAAGTTGTTTACATTTTCAGAAGTACCAACATACATCACTTATGACAAAAAACCAAGCACTCCATAAGAAATGCTCAATCACTGTCAATCATACACACTAAAATATACATAAACCAAAGCATGTGGTATGAAATGTATTAGATTCAAACTGAACACAGAATTACAACTACAACAAACAAAACCCAAATAATTACTAGTGACTCACAGGCCAATTTACACATCTCACCAAACTATTGGAAAGGTAGGTAACCATAGAAACCTGTCAGCCTAAATTCAGTACTTTAAAATTTGTATTTAGTTTAAAATGCTGACAATTCTGTTTCTATTTGACAAAATCTGTATTTTTAAAGGCTACAGTTTCTGCTTTGGTACTTAAATAAATGCTTAAAATGATTTCATCTCTTGGTTACTAATAATTTTATTTTTGATATATTTTTTATATTTGATTTTACCCAAGTAAAAATTGCAGTTTACTGTTGGTAATATAAAATGTTAATATATTTTAATATTGCAAATTAATTTCTAACATTTCTTTAATGACTGAAATTAAATAACAATATAAAACAAACACTTCTGCACTTACTATTAAATGTTTTGCATATAGACTTTTTAAAGCTGCACACTAGCAGAAAAAATAAATTACTCAAATTAACTGTTAAAGCTGAAATGCTAATAGCCTTTTCAACTTATAGTTCTTTTTCACTGACAATTGCCATTTGCATGGCTTAAAATTTAATACTATCATTAGTACTAATGTCCTATATTTTACTTCATAATCTAAATGAGTAAAATATTATTTTTGTAGTTCACTGGCTCTTATACTTAGGCTATAATGTTCAGTGTGTATTTCATTATGTAGATGAGCAATGGATGTTGTCTAACATGATTTAAATGGGTCAACAGTATTTTCCTACTCACATTAATCATCCAGACAGCCACACACACAAAAAAATAGCCTTGAAAACTAACCTAGGAAATCTCTTTTTATCACTGACTCTTCCCACCACTCCAACAACAGCAAACACATGCTCCAGGAGACGGGAGCCTCGGAAACTGGGAAGCCAAGGCTGGGCGCTGCTCCCCTGGCCAGTGCACAGCTCCCGGCGCTGCCGGCCCCGCTCCCTGGGCTGCCCGCGGCCCCGTGCCAAGAATGATTCTCGTCCTGCGAAGTTCAATGGGAGCTGTGTGTTGACAAACTGAGCAAATCTGAATCGGCAAAATTCATTCTTGGCACGGGGACACACAACTGTGCTGAATGCAAAGGCGCACTGCCTGCTCCGCTGCGCTGGCAGCCGGCTTCTTCTGGCATAAACACACTTGTTAGAGCTCCCACTAAAGTCAAAGGACACAGGATGAGGCCATTTATTGCCAATTGTTTATAAAACACATCAAAATTAAGGGTTCTATTCTCAAGCAATGTAACTACCATCTACGGCCCACTTCATATATGGCATATTGCAAATAAAATGCCAATTTATAAATAACATAGCCCTTCTGTAGAAAGGGAAGCTGTTCTAATAAATGCTAAAGGAAAGAACATAAGTATAAAACAGGCAGAAAGTAACAGGATGATTGTGTACCAAACATTCAGACTCATTTATTAAAAAAATACATTATTAAGCTAAAAAAAAACCAAACCAAAACAAAAAACCCAAATCTAATTTCTGAACTATTTTCACGAGGTTATTCACTCACTTTGTACAGTTTATTGGACTATTCCACTGTCTGATTTTCTAAGCTAGATAAAGAAAGGAGTCTTTGCAAGAAATTAGGTCTCAAACTCCTTTTCCTAGACTGAAAAGTCTTTTCCTTTTTTCACACAGTCTTTTCTGCACAGATAGTAACTCTATAAGAAGAAATAAATGTTTTGCTTTCCACAAGATGAAGATAATCTAACTTGCCAGCTAAGTAAGACAGGCACTTCTCCTGAACATACTTAGCTACCTTGTCTGCAAAACTGGGCAGTAATCTATGAAATTCTCTATGGGGATGTCCACTTAATCAATTACTAATTTGTAAACTCAATTCAGAACTTTTAGATTCAGTCAATTACACGCCAAGAATCCTGCTGCACATTTTTTTCACATGGAAAATGTGAAGTCTGTTTCAATCTACATGCATGCCCTACTGAAAAGTGATGTGCCTGTGAATTTGAGTTTTACAGCCCTGGCCACAACTTTATAAACGTCAAGGCTCCTGATGTTTTCTGCATTCAGTAGGCAAAGAGCTACAACAAAGTTGATTCTGACATGGCTGTTCCCCTAGCAATGGCACAGTCATTGGAAGCGTTATGCCCATGCCTGGGCCATGCTTGCTCATCCTGCAGTGGTTGGTAGTCCATTCTCACTGCTTGTCACATCAGACAGGGCATGAGAAAACCGCTGCCTTTCCCCAGCCACCCCAGCTGATTGTTTTCATCTGGTTGAACTTTCAGCTGCCAACACCCCACCAACCCATTTGCAACATCCATCTGGTTCCCACAGCTGGGGATACTGTTGCAGCAAGCCCTGCCAAAGTCTGTCCACCAGCTACATCATTCTGTATCTGATTTTCTGAATCAGCTTTTACAGAAGAGTTATTTGGACAGAACAGCATCCAAATGAACAAAAACAAGACTGTCTTTATCAAGCAGATTTTAGAAACAGTCACTTCTGCAATCTTTGGTTTGCTCTGCAATTAAATTTTTGCCAGAAAACATGTATTAGTTAAGAAGAGTACTCTACAACTCAAAACTAACAGACAACATAATGGTACTACTCAGAAAGCTGCTGGGACAGAGCTATAACAGCAAAATAATTCTTGCTGGTACAACTTGATCTTTTTGAGCAACCGGAAAAGAACTATTCTCATGAGCTGAGCTTCTGCTGATTTAGCAGGGTATGTCAGAGCATGAACAAACCTTTGTAAACCCAGACAAGACCCACTACTTTATTTACTTCTTTAAAGAACACACATTTCTGCCATGACTCATAGGAATTATGTTAATAGTAATCAGTGCAGAACAACCAGAAATGGGTTGGAGAGGTGAGACCTGCCTAGCCACCCCACAGATGTTAGCTCAAAAAGCACATGGCAATGACATTAAGCCTTGTCATCACCTACCATTTCATTCACAAGGCATGGATGTGACTTGATGCTCAGATCTGAACAAATGACTGTGGGCAACACTTCCTCTCAGCGTCAAACCAGCATGTCTTTGCGAGAAGCCTATCCACTTTGTCCAGTGGAAAAGTCTACTCAACAAGTCTAGATGAGTTTACAAGCACACTCAAGAGCTGAGAAGTCAAGCAGAATACAAGCAGATCTGCAGTGACTGCACCATTTCTTACATAAAGCATCTCCGTTTTACAAGGAAGTAAGCTAGGAGTTCACTGTTGCTTTTGTCCAACTCCATCTTCACCTGTGTCTATCAGAAAATCTGAGACTCAACAGCTAGAATTCATGTGAGCAACAAACTTGTCATTTTCTTTCAATGTTATGCCACATCTGTTGACTTTCAGATTTAAAAAATACATAAGGCAGGACTGAATTTAAATTTATGTACAAGAAAGCATGAAACAGATAATCTGAGAAGTGTACACATTTCTGTAGAGAACATCTGATACGCTATAAGTATTAACATACAAATTTAGATCGTGTTCATTACTGCAATAGTTCTTCATGGTTCAAAATGAGCTTGATCTAAAATGAAACATAGCTTTAAACAGGTTTTAACAATGAATACCTGAAAATAAACATCTTTAAAATGTGAAAGCTAGAGACTTTATAGAGCTGGTTAGAGTGGCTGGATATTTATAATCTAAACTCAAAAGACAACAGTGCGACTTTCAAAAAAACGCATGGAAGTTTTCTCAGGCTGCACACTACAGAGTATGTCTGCCAAAAGACCTCCAAGGAACTCTGAAGAGCCCTTTATTCTCCTTTCTAAGGCTTCCATGCAGCAAGGCAGCTTGTTGAACACTTGGTTTTCAACATTCTCCTTTTTCTTCAGAAATTAAGAAGGGAAAGACATTACAGATTTGGAAAGGACATAATGTCTAAAAGGATAACGAACAAACTTTCCATACTTTGTTTCTATGTCATAAAACATTTCCAGTGTTTTTCACTCAAATAATTTTTTCAATATGAAGTATCTTGAGGGAATTAAAAAAAAATAAATTCAAACTTCCCTTGTACTCCAAGGAACAGCCAGTTATCATGCAGATAAAGCCCTTTGCCAATGAACAGTTCAGTTGGTAACATTTACCAATCATTTCTCCTAGATAATTTTAGAAACATAGCAATATAATATAATAACTATGACAAAATAGAGAATTCTGACACTTCTTATTATACTAAACATAGCCACATACTATATTTTCCTGCCTGAATTGCATCCAATAAACTACAAGACCTTACTCTGTGGTATGCAAATTTTCATGCATACTCTCCTGCATTTTACTCCTACAGTTAAAACATGCACTACTCTGGTTACATGACACATCTTATGAAGTGAAGGAGACTGCAGTTAAGTAATTATATATGACTGTGAATCTATTAAAGATGAGGCATTTGTTTCTTTCCCATCTCTAACCCAATGCAGCAAACCCAGACTGGGGCTAAACGGAATATTTAATTATCCAAATTGGACAGACTACATGGTGCTGATACATAACAAACAGTTATTTTCAACTTGTGACTTGACAAAACCGGGGAATTTGATAGCAAGACTTTTATTTAGAAAGTAAGTTCATTATCAGTTTGTTTCAGCTTCCTACATGGGAGTCCACACTGCCACTAGAGGATGCGTACAAAAACCAATGCTCAAAAAGCTTGAAGAACAGTGAACCAAGAGGTCACAGCTAGGGAGGTGTGCTCTCAAGCACAGGGCAGCTTTGTCCCTCCTGTTGTTGGGCAGTGTTCTTGCCTGCCTGCCAGCCACTTCACTGTGACATTTTTGCAGAAGCACCCTGCAGAAAAGCACCATACTGTGCAGCACTGGCTGGCAATGTGCATCTGGGGCAGGAGGTTTCTCGGGGAAGGAGTGCCATGGAAGCCCCAAAGTGAGGGATCGGTAGATGAAGGGCTAAGGAAACCTGTGTCGTGTGGCCACTGAGCAGAGGAACATAGCTTTGATGGCAACTGCAGACACAGACGTAAAGGTCAGGGAGAGAAAGTCTAAGTGTCAGAAGAAGCATTTGGAGAAACAAAAAAAGGCAGAAAATGTGGGAATTTGGCAATCAAAACACAAGTCATAAAAAGAGGGTAAAAAATGACCAACTGAGAAGAAACCCTTATAAAAAGCCCATGATTTTAATGTTTTTAAACAGTTCCTTTCAAAAAATCTTGAGTCTGTTTTCACTCTAGATAACACCGAAGGCCAGTGGTATGACCTCAACTGGTGAACAAAAACTATAAGTGACTTTTCCTAAATGGAAACTAGAACTTGACTTCATACCATGCCTCCATACTTAGTGAGTTATAAATTGCTTTAAATACTGGCAGGCAAACAGCCATTATGCACTCAAGAGCTCATACATAATAATACTTAGCATTTTTATAGAGCTTTTCATCTTCAAAGTGCTTTACAAACAACTCATTAATCTCAACCAATGCACCTGCAAGGTAGATAAATATCTGCATTGTAGGTGGAGAAAGACACACAAATTTCAGTGACTCATGCAAAGCCATGCACACTACCAGCACCAAATATCCCTAGCTCCTGGCTCCTAGTCCATGTAGGACCTGAGCCCCACTCTGTGTTGACATCATACCTTCTCTTCAGCCACACAGCCATAGGAGAACTTGTTTTACTGTGAGGCAGTGGCAGAGTGGCAGTCTAGCTGGAGACCCTCCCTTTTCCAAAGCTGGTAAGTTCCCAAAGACTGCTAGCTCCCACCAGGATCACCAACTCCAGGAAGTGGGAAGTCCATGAGATGCCAAAGTGAGATTCACAACATAGATTCTCAAACTGATTCACCACCAAGCAGTGAGCTGGAAAAGCCTCTGCACTGGCAGAAGCCTTTGCCTCTCTCCCTATTTATTTCTAACTGCTGCATAGACTCCAAAGCAGGAGATCCCTGCAAGTCAGACAACAGAACCCTGAAGCCTGTGGCCTCTGAGTATTGCCACAATTCAAAGAAACAGCTTTACTCCTCTGGTGTTCTCTAACTGTTAAAAACTTGTAATGAAATTTTGACTTCAAGAACGATAATTCTCTTCCCTGTTGGTGACTGAAAAAAAAAATCTTAATGTGACTATATTGCATGATAATACTTTTAACTTTTTTGAGTTTTAAAAATATATGATATCATTATTTTTTTAAACCTTGGAAATACCAGGAATGTCAAACTTGAAGCAGATGAGAAACGTGGAAGGTGTGAACAATACAATACCTGTGCTGTGCTACAGCAGACTTTATACTCCTTTACACAGAGAAAATGAATAATGACCTTTTAGTAATGACATCTTTATTTCAGATGTTTATTAGTCACTAGATTTAAATAAATAAATAAATTTGAGAATCCTTATCTGTTCAGTCTTCACATTTGTGAAACTAAAGCTTAGTAAGTTCTCCAGCCACTGTAGTTCCTCCCTGGGTAAACAGCTCATGTTTAAAAATGTAAGTCAGTCAGACAAACTGTTATAATAACAGAAAAACAAACCCCACTTTTTCTTAAGATATCAAAGAAAACAGTCTTTCTACAAGTAATGGTACAACGTGCTAAGCAAACATGAGCAGTAAAAGATAAATGAATGGCAAAAATGTATGAAGCTAAAAGAGCTCTGCCAGTCTGCCCAGCTGACCTGGGTATAAAAGATAGAATAAGAAGAAAGAAGCAGCCTTTAATTACTCTTCCCCACCTTACTGTTTTAAACTTATAAAGAAATTCTCTTCCCTGTTGGTGACTGAAAAAAAAAATCTTAATGTGACTATATTGCATGATAATACTTTTAACTTTTTTGAATTTTAAAAATATGATATCATTATTTTTTTAAACCTTGGAAATACCAGGAATGTCAAACTTGAAGCAGATGAGAAACGTGGAAGGTGTGAACAATACAATACCTGTGCTGTGCTACAGCAGACTTTATACTCCTTTACACAGAGAAAATGAATAATGACCTTTTAGTAATGACATCTTTATTTCAGATGTTTATTAGTCACTAGATTTAAATAAATAAATAAATTTGAGAATCCTTATCTGTTCAGTCTTCACATTTGTGAAACCAAAGCTTAGTAAGTTCTCCAGCCACTGTAGTTCCTCCCTGGGTAAACAGCTCATGTTTAAAAATGTAAGTCAGTCAGACAAACTGTTATAATAACAGAAAAACAAACCCCACTTTTTCTTAAGATATCAAAGAAAACAGTCTTTCTACAAGTAATGGTACAACGTGCTAAGCAAACATGAGCAGTAAAAGATAAATGAATGGCAAAAATGTATGAAGCTAAAAGAGCTCTGCCAGTCTGCCCAGCTGACCTGGGTATAAAAGATAGAATAAGAAGAAAGAAGCAGCCTTTAATTACTCTTCCCCACCTTACTGTTTTAAACTTATAAAGAAAAAAAAATAACAAGGCCACATAATCTGAAACAAAATGAAGAAACAACTCCTGATCACTATGCAGAAACTACAAGTTCCCCACATTTAGAAGACATTTAAGCTTATTATTTCATCGATTTAAAGTGAGCTTGTCTGACTGCCAACACCATGCTTTTAAAAAAAATGTGTCAAATCTACAACTCCCAATGGAAACAAAGGCATATAAGAGCAAACTAAAAATAAAACATACAGGAAATGCAATTAAATTTAATTACATTGAACACTAACATTCATTCTGCAATCATAAAAAAAGTCTAAAAACATTTTCTAAATTAAAAAATCCACCATAATATTCTACAGCTAAGATACTATGCAATCTTTATATAAGGCAGTTTTTCTTGCAGAACAAAACAGATTAAAGAGCAGCATACAAGAACAAAATTAAAATATGCAATTGTATCCACTAAACTCTGGAAGCCTAAAAATGATGATGCAGTAAAAAAACACCCAACATCATAACAGTACTGCTGCAACATTTGTTGTTATTTTGTTTAATAACGCGTCACTTCATTTGTACGCAGTAATGAAGAGATGTCACAGCAACTTCTGTCTCTGAGTGCTCTATTCTTTCCTGCTTCTGTTTTCAGGGTAGGTTAAAAAGAATCTTTTCTCCTAATCATCAGCAAACCAGTACCAGATTTCACTTGTGGTAAAGTATGCTACCCATCAGTACAAGGCAATGCTACATAAGAACAGCAAAGAAAATTAAAAAAGCAAGAGGCATGGTCTGAATACAGTTTTCTTTCAATTCCCTTGGGAATCATGGTTCTATAGGTCTTGAATTCCCAGGCAGAGGGGATCATGTTCATCAGTTATGGCAGCTCCTCTGGGCCTAAGTCCAGGTAGACTGCTTGTCTAAACTTGATGAAATATAGGCGCCATCAGGTAACAGCAGTGGTCAGGGGGACTCCTGAAATGTGTAACTGAAAACTAAAAAATGAAATTAAAACAAGGCTGCAGCTAAACAGCCTCTTTCTACAGGATGCAATAACTGTAAGGCAGAGAGTTTACAACATACAGATTGCTCCTTATATACATTCTCCTGCCTTTTCACATAGATAATATGAAAGTTGGATTGGGCAGACAAGCATATTTTAACAAACATTGATTTTAAATAGAAATGCTTACGAAAGAAACCACTGTGACAAATATACATGGCTTGAATAGACAAAACATTAAAAAAAAAGTCAATGCCCTGTAACCCACTCTCTGTCCCACAACATTACTTCAAAATATTTTCAAATTAAATTTTAATGCTAATAAGTATTGCTAGATCAACAGCACTGGGATGTGGTGTCTAGAAGCACTGCAAGCTACACATGATGGCACATCACCATGTCAAACTGCCAAAGAGAAGAAGAGGCAACAAGACTCTCACCAGATGTGCATTTTGAAGTGCTATAGGAATGTGCTTGTTTGGGAGTGAAGAAGGAAGGAGGAACCAAAAAAAAGGGGAATTATTCAATCCGCAGTTGATAAGATCATTTTAACTGGGTGTCCTACAGATGGTTTTAGCACAGAAAAGGTCTTTTCAGACTGCATACATGATCAAGCACTACTTTGAAATCACAGATTGCACTGGACCAGCAGGACTGTCACAGAAGAATGCTCAAAAGCTCCTAAGATTTTGCTTAAATTTACTCCTGATTCACAACTGTCACAATCAGAATCATGTCTGCTATATCCGAATATCATGGAAAGGAAAACCAGCTTAGATTTCATGACACAGACCTCCACTGCGGTTTTAGAACCATAACAGGTTCAAAACCAGAAGTAGCTTGTCTTCAAGGTGACTTCAGCCAAAATTCACATCTCTTCAAAATAAAAAAAAGAAAATACCATGACAACATAGAAATATTTTTTGGTAGCCTCAACCTTACACTCCAACTATAGCTATACATAGTAAGCCACACAAGAAATGAGGGTAAGTGTGCCAGACTGGCTCAATAGGGTTTCTCCTGCACAGCTAGAAAACACTCACGACACACAAAGCCCAAACTTTACAGATATGTGGTATGTTGTTTTTATGTGCACCTAAAATTCAGCTTCTAGTCTAGGTAGGGTAATTCAGTGCAAAAACTTGAGCAAAAGAAATTCTATACCTAAATCTAGACAGCCACTTTACCTATGTCCACTGCTAAAGTGCATTTGCCTTGTAACTTAGGAGCAGCAGGCACTAGGGCAGGCTCAGGCTCTGTTTCATCCTGCTGATGCTGTGCTGCCACAAAACTCTCCAGAAATTACTCCCTTGGTGCTAGAGTTTCTCCATCCATCAGCTAGTGCTCACAATTTCAGCCCCTTCTGTCTGCCTTAGCTATCTGCACTGTGAACTCTCAGAGCCAGAAAAATTGTTTTACTGTATGTTCACAGGACATTTGATCCTGTGATTTTAGGGAGTGAAGCTACCTGCTCTAAAATACAAGGTAATTCACTATTTGAGGTCCAGAATTTCTTTAGGAAGGATTCAATCCTTCATTCTTTCTCCTCAAATGCTATATATTACTCTGAACAAGCTTAGAGACCACCAGAGATTTGTCATATACTCTACCACTATTCTTGATGCTTTAAGTAACAGAACATGCAAGGACCAAGTAGCCAGACACGTCACAGTTTGATCGTGCACATAGGCTTGGCAGGGTCATCTTCCAGCATAGATTTTAGGAGCCTGTATTTTTGTTCCCTTTAATTTTACCTCTAAAGATTGTGAAGTGCTATCCTTCATTTCACTGATTTGCTGTATGAGTATAGAGGAGGTTAAATCAGTTATTTGGCTCTCTGCAGAACAACACTAAGCTTTGTGTTGGTTAACACTGCATTTGTGAGCCTGAAGAGTAGAAGACTGAAGAAACACCAAAAGGAGAGAAAAAGTTTGCCACCTGTGCTGCCCAGAGGCAGCACTGAACTGCGTATCTTGAATTAAAATCACAGACTGACTTTCCATTTCAGACTTTCCACTCTGTTACAGGGTATTACGTTGAGCCTTTGCTTCTACATCTGCAGCCAGGTAAGGAAACACCAGACAAGGACAACAGACTCTGGCAGGCAATGTAGAAGTTGTGCATGCAAACAGTCCTCGCTCACAGATATGCCCACATCCAACTGTGAAGACAGAAACAGCACTGTAAAATCCACTTTGGAAGCACAGCAGCAAGACAACTCCCTATGATGGGGCATCCCACTTTCTTGCTAGAGTCATTCCCAGAGCTTTCTGTTATTTTACTTCAGGATCAGTAGCCTATGCACAAAGCTGGACAATGACCCTTCAGCAAATCACCACACCAGGGCAGTGAGCTTCTGCAGATGGCGGAAAAGTGTCAGAGCTCTGTGATAGGAATGGAAAGAGGAAGTAGCTCTTTTCTGCTTAGGGGAAGCTCCAGGTGAGCTTTAAGGAAAATTCTGCAAAATGAAAAGTGATACATGCAAAATACATTTTCAAAGAAGGTCAATTTTGCCCGAAGGCTTATGGCTAGGCTTACTTTCCTTAATTTCTGGCATGTGAAAATGTACCTAATACATTTATCACAGACTAAACTGGCTGGGATACAGGACACTGCCTGGGATCTGGGCACCCAAGATATAAGGCATGCAGAGCAGAGAAAGCATTTGCAAAAAGCTGAAACTAAGTACTCTTCAGGAACTTGTA
Organism: Corvus brachyrhynchos; assembly: GCF_000691975.1. Classification (NCBI taxonomy): domain Eukaryota; kingdom Metazoa; phylum Chordata; class Aves; order Passeriformes; family Corvidae; genus Corvus; species Corvus brachyrhynchos. The sequence goes on from NW_008238358.1 coordinate 6,552,060, forward strand.
CTTAACTGTGTCTCTGTGTGGATTTTAGCTGTAACCACAATGGTGACGCCCCGGTGCCAGGTCAATGGGCACCTTCCTACAAAGGAGAAAAGACTTCTTAGTCTGAAATGAATGGCTACAAGAGTAGGTGTGGGTCAGTAAAGCTGTTGATGTGGCAGAAAATGTTGATCTTCAGCAGCTGTCCAGGACATCTGCTAATGACTTTCCTTCATTTAAAGGCAATCTTAGCTAATGCTGAGAAACCTAAGCTCACAGAGAAACCACACCCTACACATCCACCCACAGCCAGAAGTGATAGATCTTGTAAGAAAAAAACACAGTGTGCTGCCAACCATACATTACCTCTCAACTGAGAGAACAATTAAACACTTTATTGAAAGGGGAATATTTTTTCTCTCATGCCTCAAACCATGAAAGTGCATGTCTTCCCCAGAGCTGCTGCACAGTTGAAATGGGACTAATTCCCCGCCTGACTGATTATTTTCAAGACAGGGATGAAATTACCTTAGGATCATTAAAAAATGGTAAAAGTGTACTACAATCAAATGGTTTGAACTTCTACCACGCATCACTTGCAGCTCATAATGCTAATATTAAATTCTGGAGACATGAGTCTGTCTACAAATTAATGGAAAATGTGAATTAATATTTTCTACCAGCTAATTGCCTAACTCATATATTGCACAGTGCAGACAAGCACATTTGATCTTGAAAACTCTCTTTCACAAGTTCGAAATAACTTTTTCTCATTTGCCAAAAAACTTTAGAATTACAAGAAGTATTTAATTGTAAGTCCAGAATACCAGGAAACAGCCAAGTCTCCCCAAAACTGTTATCTGGATATTCTGTGGTTAATTTTTAAAAAAGCATTAGCTTAAAAGTACTGGAAGTTATTATAGGTGAGGATTAATTGTTTGAGTTGTACATTTCTGAATTTCTTTAAGAGTGAGGAAAGTACAGACGAAGAGATACTTCTACCATTTGAATATTAATAGTGCTAAGAAGACTTTTATGATTCATTTTTAACACAAGAGTAGTATGTAGTAAGCTGAAATTTGTGGTTTAATATTCTTATCAAAGAGCAAGCTACAACAATTAAAAAAAAAGAAATACAACTCCTGTTTCACAATGCACCATCAGAAGGAAACACTGATTCAGTAGCATATGGCAGTAAAAAAATCTGAAATGCATACTTTGATTTCAGGAAAAAAAAAGAAAATCACCTAATTTTGAGTCCTTTCACTTCCCCTTAGAAATACTGAAAAGTTTGAATTTTGTAAAACCATGAGCATTACCAAGGTCTGCAGATTAAAAAAATGCAAGAAATGAACTGTATCAGAAATACTGCTCGTAAAAGATTCAGTAAAGCAGGTACTTTATTTATTGAATCACTTCCCAGATGGAGACCCCTTGGCACACTTTTGTACAGTAACACGCAGAGTTCAACATAAAATGGCAATTTAAAAGTTGATTACCAGTTTTACCATCCTAAATGGCAAAGCCATGTCTGACCAGAAAGAAAAACTACGTAAAATGACACGTCTGCACTCTATCTAGAGCACATGAACCAGATCACTTCATATTGCCTTAGTCTCTTGCTACACCATCTTTTATTAGTCCAACTAAAGTTTCTAGCTTGTGTAATGCTTCAGAATAGTTTGATGATTTTCATAGAAATACCCTGCTGGAGAAGAGTTTATTATTCCTTTAATATATTCAATTTCAGCTAACCTAACTATGAAGTATAGACAATACTCAACCATGCATTACTGACAAGGCTTGTGAACCAAACTTGTGACCTATATGGCCCAAATAAGAAAAAAAAAAAAAGAAAACAAACCAGACCCCAAGTAATTTCTGATGAGATTCACCACTTCTGGGCAAACCTGAAAGTGTGAGGCTTTGAAGTTGTACTGCAACAGTATGAACTCCAGCTATGTCCCCCTGCTTTTATTAAAAAAAAAAAAAAAAAAAGTTTAAAACCCCATTTAGGTATTTCCTCCTCATTTTACTACCGAAGGGGAAAAGGTAACAGTTTTAGAAAAATTTTGAAAACAAACATCTCTAAAAGGCTCTGTAGTAGTAAAAGAAGAAGCATCTCACAACATCTCACATTCTGTGGTGCTGGAGACAGCAACAGCTTCGAGCCAGGTGCAGTTTGTGAACTACTAGCAGGTTTCCCACCGAGGAGCCTGCGGATGAATTCCCAGTTCCGCAAGGGGCTGAACGAGGCAGCTCAGCCCCTTACCAAGCAAACAGCCAGCCTAGGAACACAAACTACATATCCAAGGGATGTATCACACCGCGTCAGTCTCTACTGACCTGACTTTAAAAACCCGGCCCACAGTAAGTCACACAGATTATTACAGCATACTTATTCATCGTTAAGGAAGCAAGATCAGAAATCACTTATATCAGTATTTATCACAATAAGTAACTCATTTTACATGGGATGTCTTCTCATCAATTATTTCCCTGGGGCTCTAAGCCCTGAAATTTCATTACAAGAAATTAGGGGCTTCTATTCTACAATACTTTACCTGTATGAAATAAATAGATCTGTAAGAGATTACTATGCTTTAAATCATCTAAGATAGAACTGTAGATATAAATGCAGTTCTTTCATGTCTTCTACTTTATTACCAATAAAGTATCACAGATGCAATTATTATAACACCTGAAACTGTGATAATATCTAATTAGACCGTTTACAAGCCAGTGAACCAGCACACAATCCATACTATTTCTAACTACAAACTGTGACAGTGACTTGATGTGTCTGTGTTCTGGATGTTTCCTAGTTTTCTTTTACAAAACAGCAAATTTAATTCACACTTCTATGCATCACCTGTAAAATTATTTTTGAATACTTTTCAAGAAAAGGTGACAGCTAAAATGCAGTTCAATCCACTGCTAGTCCACTCTGAAATGTAGCATTCCAGCATGCAGAATTTCACAAAGGTTTGTGGAAACCACTCACACCCTAAAAGAGCTGTGTGCCTTCTTTTGGGGTTGAAAATGTTTGAATTCTGACACTAGCAAGGCAGAAACTATTCAAATAATTTCCCCATATGACTACTGAAAAGTACTTTTTAACTTCCTAATATGTTTCAGTCAAATAATTTTCTTTTTTTTCCTTTTTATAATAAAGAGCTTTTTTTAGGCTAGCCTAAGTCCTTCTGATACGTGGAGGAAGCATTTAACACATATACAAACTTCCAAGATCTCTCCTGCTCCAATGGACTTATGTAAAAACAATTCCATAATAAAGAAAACTTTCATCATTTATAAAAACACATCAGCTATATTAAAACAAACAAACAAACACACACAAGAGGCTATAAAAAAGTAATTTCGTTCAATTTAGGTAGAACAGATATCCTTAGGTGAACAGAAACCCAATTTAAATTACTTTCGTCTTTCAGTATTTGCAAATTAAATTATACTGAACTGTCCAATTCGGAGAAAATCGGATTTAGTTTAATCAGTCTTGTCTTAACTATGACAGTTTAGCTTTCTCAAGTCTCTGTAAAAGCATATCCCCTAGGGAAGCTCAACAAGATTCGATGCCTGAAGGGAAGGTAGGAAGGCTTACCAAATTTTATTCGCTTGGTTCTTTTAACTGGATGACAGACATTGGGTTTTTAAGTGCGCATGGGGCTGAAGACGGATGTAGGATATGGGCACATAACCTTCGCTTGTGAAAGGTTATGTGGCAGAAAAAGTGCTTTTCAGAGAACCTCAGGGCACGGGGGACAACGGGCCCTGAAAAGCCATTACACCGACGGGCATGCCAGCAGGTAAGAAGTTCTGCAGTTGAACGGGTTGGCAGAAGAAACACGTATACTTATGTTAGATTACTTCAGCAGCAGAAATCACCACAGCAAAACTCAAGCAAAACACACCAGCA
>NW_008238358.1:6556641-6559533 GCF_000691975.1 Corvus brachyrhynchos
CTGCCCTTCTGGACGGCCCCCATCCCGCTCAGCTCGACAACATCCCTAGCGGGATTGGTGACTGCACCTTCCGCCAGCGGCAGACATGGCAGTGAGACAGAACTGCCGAAAGTGGGACTCGGGCCCATGAGTGCTGGAGTTACCTCATAATTTCTTTCCATTAAAAATTAATCAAAACCCAACCAACTAACCAAGTAAGCAAGCAAGCAAACACCACCACCCTCCCCCGCAACTTGTACTTTTGTGAGTAAAATACTCACTAGTCTTTATGAGCTAAGAAGGGATCTAATTAATGCAAAGAAATGCCTCGAAGGCAGGTGCCAAGAGGATGGTGCCAGACCTTTTTCAGTGGTGCCAAGTGACAGGATGAGGAGCAATGGCCATAAACTAAAATACAAGTTTCACCTCAACATGAGGAAGAGCTCTATGTGGAGGGTGGCAAAGCACTGGAGCAGGCTGCCCACGGAAGGGTTGGAGTCTTCCTCTGGAGACATTCATAACCCACCTGGATGCATTCCAAAACGTAGAAGTTATACAAATATCCTTACATCCTCACACACGTAACAATCTTTGTATCCTTACATACGTGCATGTGTACACACACAGTGGTAACCTGTGGGATAAGTAAGTAAATTGTCAAATGAGAACAGAGGCTGTTTAGCTCCAGATTTATTTACCTCCCGGTAGAGCCATTAGTAGTTCTTATCTTCCGACGTACAAGTTTTATGATTCAGTTAAGAAGAATAGACTCAAAGCCCAAGGCAGATGGGAATGCTGAGCATAGTTACCTACAGGTACTTCGGAAAAAGCCCCCAGAAAGTATGAATTTAGAAGTTACACTTCAAGCATTTCTGATTTTAAGGAACAAATTTCAAGCATTCTCTGAAAAAAAAAAAAAAAAAAAAAAGCTGTGATCCTCTTAGACTTTGCTAGTAAAAGTGGACCTCTTAATCAGCTGCCACAACATGATAGGCAGCCTATCATACAGCTTATATCCAGACCACACAATAGTTTAAAGATCAATACAATACCTGGCACTGCCTCCAAAAAATAAAACATTCCACTTCTTATAGACACATTCTGCATGAACTGACATATTTCATCATCATTATTCAGTGAGGGGAGAATGATAAGATTTTGACAGAAATAAAGATATAGAAATAAACGTAGAGAAAGCGTTGCTAAGCTGATCAGTTACACCTCATGAGCACCATTACCCACTGCTCACTGGTGAGAGGTATGCACACATTTCATTCGCAGGGCCAAAATGTGCATGTCTTTACTTTGTTCTTAATTCTACAGTGTAGTATGGTCTTTCAGGAGTTCAAATTGCATTAGGTATCATTTTATCCTCTTTTGTATCTTGGCAAGGCTTTAGGAATCCAGACACTCAACCACTAGTTCTATAACAACAATGTGCAGTGTAAAGCAATCACACATTCTGCTGCTTGGCCTAAGCAACTATATATATATTCTCGAGTGGGTGTGCTTGTGTGTGCTTAAAGAGAACAGCACACTTCACATGAAAGCATCCATGTATGATAAGTAATTCCTCATGTTTTCCTCAACTGTCAACTAAAGGAGAGAAACTGAGAGGTCTAAGGTAGCCTAGTCTCACCTTTCTTATTTGAGTCAGCAAGTATTTCCTACTCAGTGGAATGAGGCCACTGTTAGAGAAGATGAAGTGAGTGCTTGGCTTTTGTCTGCAGCTAAAAGACCCAAATTCCTTATAGCAACAGCCTGAAAATTGGTTGATGGCATAAAAAAATAGAGGCAATTCCAGTTATGCTGCTACCACCTTTGTAATTAACTTGTCCTTAAGTGTCAGGCTATTTCACAAATACTTGTAGGTACTAGCTAGTGGTTAGATTGGACCAATTATTTTTGCATGCCAGAAAACAAGAGGGGATCAATCAAATTATGATCAATTACATTTCAAGTGAACTATGTAATTTTTGCAGTCTCTGGATGAATCTTAAATCTAACAACAGTCATTATTCAGTAGTGTCTAATTTATGCTTTTACTAAGAAATATAAACAAAGCATATAGTTTTTCAGACCTTTATAGCAGTAAAATGGGGATGAATATCTCTGAAAAGAGATATACCAGATCCCAACACAGCAAACCTGAAAAAATCATACTCTACTGTGTTCAAGTTCTGTCACCAAAAGAAAATCCATCACTTTTTTCCTCATGTGTATAATTGTCTTTTGGTTACGTTTGACATATCCCTTGAAATGTTTAAGATGGACAGTGATGTCTCAAGCTGTTATGAGCTTCAGGTTGAGAGGCAGCTTTGGAGAAACCACTTTTCAGCCCAGGGTTTATTCAACACGTCTGTGTGAAAGACTCTCCTTGAAGAATGCTTTGTATCCCATCTCACTTACATTGGTTCCGTCAAACCATTGTGCTGTTAAAGCCACCAAGCACTAAATGTAGAACCTCAACTTTATTTCCTCCCAAAATTGGCATATTAAAATAAGCAAAAGTGTACTAAAGAAGACACAAAGATAAGTTTTTACATGCAAGTTTCAAAGCAGTCTTGTAACAGCCTGTAAGACAACAGTTACATCTTATATACACAGGAAATCTTATATAGAGCAATATAGAAACACACTTCTAGTTGAAGTGTAGCAGCTGGATACTTCTGAGGTTAGGCTTAGACTTCCCTATTTAAAATTGTCTTGAAAGATCATTTTGTTCCACCGCAGCTTTTGCTGATGAGGCTGGTGCTGTTTGGGTCCTTGCTCTAATGACAAATAGGTGTTCTTTTTTTCAGCACTGATGTTCATCTGATCCAGGGGGAGACAGTTTGGACCCCTGAACTTGCAAAAACCCAGAAACCTCCTACATCAGTGATACAAATATATATAACCAGGGAAAGCTACACA
>NW_008238358.1:6559552-6568314 GCF_000691975.1 Corvus brachyrhynchos
GGGAAAGAAAAACGACGTATTTAGAGGTCCCTATCATACTAAATTCATTCTAGGCAAAGATTTTCTCTTTTCCATGAAACTATGAAGTTTTAAAACATGAACACCCCATATAGCTCAGAGAAAAGCCTACCTAGAAGAAAGGGAAGCATCTAAAAATAGCAGCTATTGAACATGGAACACCTTGCTTATTGCCCTACCATTTAGAAACAAAAAAAAGGATGTCAAGCTCTTCCCATTGATCTAGATTTTCTTTACGTTTTATCTCTTCAGCTCAAACTGTGCAACAACCACAAATGGAGCACATACCTCCTGTGTGAGGAATGTTTACAGCATTACATGTCCTTTATTTACTAAAGAAAGAAGCTAGTGCTACTCTCAGAAAAAAAAACCAGTGCACACACAGTACTGCTCCTGCTATATAGATTTTTTGTAAAGGCAAAGAGGGAATTCTGAATCCTCTTCCCAAGGCTTTGTCTTCATTGTGTTGTTACCTGAGATTCCTCCAATTTGGGTTCGAGCCTTATATGCGAAATGAGCTTTCAAGAAGCAAAGTAGGACATTTTCTTCACCCTTTTCTCTCTGCCTCTAGTCTAGAGAATTAAAAATATTTTGAACATGGAAATCTGAAAACTGTTAGATTAACGATCCTTTGTGCCATTCTAGATCTAAAAGGAAGCTCAGATGCACAGTGTGTAAAATTGTTTCTTGCAATGTGCGTTACTGAAGGCTTTAGCTCAAGGAACAAAGAACCTGGTAAGCATGCATGTATTTGAATGAGTAGCTATGAGTAGAAACTCGTATTTGTATTATTTTTTCTTTTTACATTGTAAAAAAGATGAGTGATAGGGAGGCAAGCTCATTCCTACAATTTTCCCACCAGTTATAAGCCAGTATGATGGCAGATAGCATGCCCTGCCTGAGCTGAACTTACATCTATTTGTATTGCTTTGTGTAATCGCCTTCCATTTTTACTGGCTGCACTAAATTTTTAGCCTCACAATTCCAAATATTGTCGCTGGTGTGGTTAACTGCCTTTTGTAAATGAAATGTTTTAATAGAAAGAACTCTGTTAGATTGAAATCTTTCTGATCATTGGAGAAAAGAGCTAGCAGTATAAACCAGCTGAAATTACTGACAACATGGGGAAAAATATTTCCAATTACTTTAGGCTTTTTTTTTTTTTCCAGAAAATGGAAATATCTGCAACACATATTTGCGTATGAGATACAGATGTTAATATTTTACTATGCTGTCTTTTTTCAAGTCCAAGTTATCCTAGCAAGCAATGTTTCACAAAGCAGTAGCATTATAGAATCATTTTAAATTTGAAAGCTGAAAATCCAAGGTTTTATACTATAGGCTTACCAATGTAACAGGTATTTCTAGTTCTAACAGTTTGATAATGAAGAAACCAGGTCAGAACTGACACTGCGAGGAAAGATAAAATGGCAAAATATGCAACATAAGATTTTCAAGCTTTCTAGTGTCTGACAGTCATCAAATACGATAAAGGAGAAGCATAAAGAGCAACAAAGTCTCAGTGAGAGACAAAAAAAGGAATTGAAAAAATCTATGTAAGCACACACAAATCCTTCATACAGACATTATGGGCTGCTTACCCTCCTGCTGACATTGCAGAGAGAGACAATAGGTCAGTCTTGAATTGCCTAAACTGCCACATAGCAGCTTTGTATGTTGGTTCGTAGGAGGCAAAGACATTTGCTGCCCAAGACACTTCCAGCAACACACAGATCTTTATTCCCCCAGCTACAGCAGTTAGTGTCCTTCAAATCCAGCAGCTTCTGGTAGTTTGCTTCCTCAATTCTGAAGCTATAGGTATTCTGCTGTATTTCTTGAGATTATTAGTTTTTGAGCAAGAAGTTGTTTCTTAGTATCTGCAGTAGGTAACTTTTATGTTTCAAAATACCTGAAAGGGAACAGTTTGACCCAGGTTTCTGAACATAAAACACTTTTCAGAGCTTTATTTACCTCTTAGGACAAAATCATGTATTAGCACCATTGACAATAGCTTTACATTGGAAAAAAACCACGTGTCTGCCAATTGAACTAAATTCACTCTTTTAGATACCCTACTGAATTTTCTTGAAGTAGATTCACTGTTGCTGTGGCTGGATTTGTAAGTGATAGATAGATACCAGAAGCATCTACAATGAAAAACTTTACAAATATACTTACAGATCTTATGCACATTCTGAAAAGAATATTCAAATGTAAAAAACTCTCTAAAATGCTTTATCAGTATGTTGTGCAAAATTTCACTTGAAATTTGAGTGAAGTGACTGAAGAATCTGGATTTTACCAAAATGCAGAAAAAAAGTCACATAAACCTATTATTAGTAAGACTATAATTAGTGTTTGCTTTAAGTTTCTGTTAGCTAGTAATAACTGAAAAGAACAATAGCAGCTTAAGAAACCTAGGATAACAGATTAAGTATTTGAACAAAAATATTTTTAATCCAGGATTACTTTAGCATCACATTGTGCCCAGAATAGGAAAGGGCTCCAATAGCATTCAGCTTCAGCTATCCAATTCTCATGCTCCCAACATCTACAGTGAAAGAGTTGCTACTAAGCCTCAGTGTTAATTTGTCAGCTCACAAATCCACACAATTGAACCCCTCCAGTATCTACTTGCAATTCCATACAGACAGCTGCTAGTAGCTCACAGGTCTTCTCACCATGCAAAAGTCAAACAACATGAGTAGTGTAATACACCACAAAGTATTTGTTTAAATATAGTAGGAGGTTCCTGTTCTTAGTTACATTAATACAAACATTACACAAAACTTATTAAACTTTTATAAATAGTATTAAACTTTTTATTTCACAGTATGACTCACTGAACAACTGGAGTTGCTGCTGTGTGTACTTCTGAGACTAGCATCCTGAAGCTCACTTGTAGGTGAAATTTATCCTGTTGAAAATCATGAACAAAATACCTGGACTGGCAAGCTAGGACTTCATGTAGTAGAATCCTAAGATCTGGGTATTTAGTCAATTCCACCATGAATGCATAGTCTCTAAAATGTTAGCTTGAACAGATGCACCCCAGAAGCCTACTGAAGGAAACTGGCATATGCCCCCCCAAGCAGTGTCAGAAGAGCTGTTGCAGTTTTCTAGCTGTCCAACAAGATTATTGCCTCCTTCTCTTTGCCAAGGGATAGTCCAGACTGTTAAGACCACTTCAGGCAAAGTCAGCAGCGCTAGTTTAATTTGCTGATGAAGATTGCTTCAGATAATTGACTTAATTTACTGTAATGGATTAGTGTGTACTCACACAGTCTTTCCTGGCAGCTGAGCTGCAGAAGCTGTAATCTGCTGCAGGATGGAAGGATTCAAAGTTTCTAGCCTCTAAGAGGCTGTTTATTCCCATTTTTCCTGCCAAGCAGTTTTGCAGTTCACAGGCACATCCCAACATCTGAGAATATTCCCAAGTCCATACTGGAATGAGAAACCACTAAAGGAACTGGAAGCACTAGTTCAAACTCTTTCAACTGTGCCAGCATAAAAAGAAAAAAAAATTCTGGTGCGTTATGAAAAAATATATCTGCCCTCCTCACTGCGTGAGAGAAGTTTCACTATTTGTGAATCGCAAAAGAAAATTGTGATTAAGGAAAGCAATTCTGTGCTTTCTGGCTCAGTAATTTCTAAGTGGGCAAACAGCCCATCAGGCAGTGTTTCTTCTTGTCACTCCTACAGTTCCTTAAATGGCTTAAGATCAGGGAGTGTTAGTGGAGGCTGCCCCAGAAGCACCGCAAGTATCCTGGATCTCTATGCAGGAACCAAATTTAAGCACAATTCTTCAGTTCCTCTTTCCCACTTCTGACTTATCACCAAGATCTGAACATGTTCAATAAAAAACCAAAACCAACCAAAGAAAAAAAAACAAACCCCAAGTTCCCCAACTTAGACTTACTACTATCAGGAAAGGTCTTTTAACAATTGTTACTACTGATTAATAGATTTGGATACTATAGTAGATGAAAGACATATCATACAGAAAAGATATCCTAATCCAGAAGTAAAATTTCTAAAAATAATTTAATAGAAAATACAAAAAATGCCACAGATTCTAAACACTTAAAAATTATTTCACTTCCTCCACATCACATCAGATAGTGGAGAACTGTCAACCTACAAACTCCAGTTTTGAAAGCTTGGACCTGAATCCCATTAGCACCATCAAACATGGTTAATAAATTTCAATGATCCTTATTCAGACTAAGTTCTCTAAAGTCTGAACTACCAGAAAAGATGAAAATTTTTTCCTTTGAGGGAGGACTGACAGGATCTTTAAGAACTAACCTCAGGTCTGAGAAGTAAGGGATAGCAGAATAGAATCAAGGAACTATATAAAGGCACTTGCTTCCTACAGATTTGTTTCTTTCACCAGTAGGAGTGCTTTTGGAGTCCTCACAAAGTCTTGGATGGCTCCCCAACTGTGAGGAATCTTCCTGAAAATCATAAACCTGAAAACTTGAGGGTTTAAAAAAGAATGTGCTTCAGGCACTTTAGAGGCTTAAACAGAATGGGTCTGTTAGCTTCCAGCAGCAGGATCCACTTTTAGCAAAGGGTAAAGAGTCTGTACACAGGAAACACCCGAGACACCACAGAACCAATCTTGTAACCTGCTCCTGTGACATTAAACCTGCACAGGCCATACACCGTACAATAGGATCCAAGGAGAACAGCCCGAGGAGAATCAGGTTAGGAGAAATTTAAGAGATTGCTTAGATTGATATATTAACTTGCTATTCAAATATATATTCAGTCTTGATCAAAACAAAAGGGTAGAAGAAAATTCATACAATTGAAGTAACACTGTATCTGAGAATCTACATTGTTTATTTCATCAAGAAGTGCCCCCAAACCTAAAGTACAACATTTTAAAATCTACAACACAAAAATAGAAAATATTCAAAATGCACAGAAACACAAGTCACCTTTAATGTGATTAAAACGTCACATGAGATTTTTTGCAGTTAAGTAGCAATTAAGGATGTGCTTTACAACACTGTATAGATATCTGCAAGTTTCCTGTACAGGTAGGATCCTCATGCTTGTGCAAGTCGTTCTAGGACTCTTCGGTAATCTGAAACAAGCTGTTGGAAGCTCTCTTCTAACTGTTCACGTTGCAAGCTTAGGTCTATTTGGTTCAACTGATTAGTCATCTCCTCTGGTCTTAGACACCTTCTCATCTTGGCAAGTTCTCTCTGTTTTTTCTAAGCAATCAAACAAATAGTAGTTTGAACACAACCAGTAATTATAAAGAATATGGTATTTCATTAAAATTTATTCCATTTCAGTATCTAGTTCTTTAAGATGTCCCTAATCCCAAGAGAAGCAGTAACAATGTTTGATTAGTAAATTTGTTCTATTAAAGGCTCATAGTTTCTCTATTGCCAATGAGGTAGTGAACGGAAGAATGGTTTCAAATTTTGTTCCAGGTAAGTCTAACAGTACACCCACTACTGAAGATGTGTGGCATGAGAAACTTGACTGTAGAAATCTGACCAGGATATTTAGTCCTACATTGACATTAATTACATTGGTGTCCCATCACATGACTGTTCAGCCAACTAATTTCCCTATAACTGACTATAAAAAATTAATTTTAAGTCTCCAGTACACAGAAAAGTTTCACAAATTCTTACAAATTATTCAAGTCACCAGGGACTAGCAGTAGCAGCACTGAAATGCAGTAAGATTATTTATAAGCATAAACATATTTGTACAGAAGATGATGAATTGTCCTTGCTCTGTGACATGTGATTTTTACCTGTTTCTTAAAAACACCTCAAAATACTTTTGTATTTTCTTTACCCAGATATACTTTTATACAGCTGATACTTATTTCTGAACTACTCAGTTCTTCAGGTACTTTCCATTCTTCAGTCTTCTCTTGCTTTGTAAAAGCAGAATATCATTCAACATTTCATTTAAAAAAATAAAAAAGCATTATGTATGCCTGGTATCTTACCAATAAATCTTAGCAATACCTAGGGAATCAGATGTATTAAAACAACAAAATTTCACCAAATTTTTCTATTTCTAACTGTCTCAAAATCAAAGCCCTTCTGTGCTCTAATTTTACACTTATGAACTATTTGTCTTCTTTCTGTGATTGATGCAGAGGGTCAGGAGGGAGGAGTGGAAACTACAGTAAACTGTAAATGAGTAAGACCAGAAAAACTTTTACAATCTCCCAAAGATTCCACAGATAGGCAAAGTCCAGTTCAGAAAAGGAGGTTCTGTACTTAAGTCCTGATGAGGCCTTCAGGAACATTTCTGGCCAATAATCAAGAAACCTTTCCTTGTTGAAAGGATGTGAAAAGCAGCACAGATGTTTAAATTTTAGATTCACATTAGCTCTATGTAGTCAAAATGAGTAAGGTACTCAAAACATATGATGAGCTGCCCAAATGAAAATAGAAATGAGTACCGTCTAGCCAAGCTTCTGTCACTAGAACAATTAAAGCTTTATTCTAGAATTAATTCAAAGTCTGCCTAATTAACAGGAGGTATCTGTTTAGGTTATAAACATTAGTTCTGAAAAAAGGGTGCCAGCTTTTAAATGCTCAATACATCTGATACTGTAGCATTAGGCCATCTTTAAGTTCCAGATTACTGCTAAAAAGCAAACTCTCTTTGCATGTTTCAGATAACCAGTCATTTCAATATCCGCTTCCCCGCCAAATATACTACAAGCATATCCAGGTACACAAGATTCTGAAAACTGCCATCAGTAACATTTTACCTGGGCAATTTCAAGAGGATGCTTTGGGAGCAAGTTGTTGGGCTGGGCAGAAAAGCATATTTTCTTCAAGTAGCAAACAAAGTATTACAATTAAGAAAAGCAGCGCAGCAGTGGTATTTACTTCCAACAGGGATGACAAGAAGAACAAAGACCTGATCAAGGAGACATATCTACCAGCACAGTTCACTAATAAATAGCAGAGTTCATCAGAAATGGAGAAGCCACAGTGAAACTGAAATTTCACAAGCTGCTCATCCTTTAAATTACCTTAGCATGACGCCCTGGTCACTAATATACCAATTCTTTTATTTCCTATATAAGTACTACTTATACAGAGAGCAACACATCCTTTTGCACCAGTCATTCCAGTCTAGTGATGCCACATACATAAAGGTCTCAGTATCTTTAGCAACCGCCTCCTTGCTAATGTAACAACTTCAAGGGCAGCAGAGGTATTACATGTTTTCCCCCCTGAGGTTTCTGCATATAGTTTTTTTCACTGCTAATGTTAGCCAGGAAATAATTCTAAGATGCAATACCATTTTTATTAAACTAAGGTAGTGTCAACTTAGAATTATTCTACATCTGTACAGCACTGTTCAAATGAAGCTATCCAACGGTTTATATAATAATGATACCAGTATTAGAGTATGCAGTAATATTCCTGATTATATGTTTATGAAGTTTGGTTCCCCCCACAAAATTACCCTCTCTATATTAAAAGAGAGTTTCATTACATTTCTGAAAAGTTTTTGAAAACAGCACTGGGACTAAAATTTAATTGTTTAAATGAGTGTATGAGTAAGCTATTTACTAAGTAGAGCTACCATAAACAAGATGACTATTTCAGAACACGAAATTTAAGATCAGGGAAAAAAGATGTTAGCTGCTTTAAGGATTCTTTTGAATCCACACTGAGATAACAAAAAAACTAAAAAAGCAATGTTCTAAAGTAGCAATATTGCATACTTAGCAATACAAAATCCATTCATTATCCATGCACTTATTGTGTGCAAAGGCTGAAGTGGAAACAGCTGCTAGAAGCACTAGAATTGAAGCTGCTTATGGAATTTTGGATTTTGCCTACAGGACCTCAGTTCTGAGTGAGTGAATTGAAATCATGCATTAGTCATGAAAAACAGTTGCTGAAAAATCACCTTATTTGTAGTGGACACTGGGTGAAATCTAGCGAATGAGACAAGACACTCGTGAAAGAGAGCGTGTTTTGATTAAGGTCCTGCCACTCAGCATGACATAGAGTTATCACCAGATCAGATAGGTACTTAATACAATGCTGGCCTCTCATTTCTACTAACAGCCCCTGTAAGCCCAACATGATTACAAGCACATTTTTGTTATTTTGGTGTAACAGGGTAAATGCTGCTTTAGGAAGGCTTTCAAGCTAATCGAGGTACTCATCGTACCCTGTGTAGCTTTATATAGAGGATTTTGGGTTGCTTGGCAAGTACTTAACTGACAACAGTAGCTAACATGCTAGTTACAGCAATAAACCTAGATTTATTTGTGGCCTTTCTGACTCTTGACACAAGGACTGATACCTTTAGCCACTAGGATATTATTTTTAAAATCTGTATCTCAAAGGGTCAGTTTATGCAACACAGACCAACCACACTGAAAATCCTAGGATGCATAATTAATAGGAACTAAGAAAATTACTTGGTCCTAAGTTTAGTACTTGCTTGAATTTTACTGCCAGTATTATTTTATATTCTATCTGCATGGAGTTCTATGTTGACATGACTTGATTACTTCTAGCAAGCTGTTTTCTTAAGACCTAGCAAAGAATTAGAACAGCAATCTAAACTATACCTAGTCTGCAGTGCAAACTTTACCTCTCCTCAAATTTCTGGCTTGTTGTTTTTAACCTCTTCAGTTAACTGACCATTTTCCCCCCCTTAAACCTACCTGGGCATAATGCCACTTGTAGCTAGATAGAGTAAGCTTAATAGTAACCTCCTGCTGC
>NW_008238358.1:6568360-6582595 GCF_000691975.1 Corvus brachyrhynchos
CTGAAACTGGGCAGAAAACAGTCAGGAGCCAAACACATGATCTTCAGTGCTGCTATGTACAAATGTCCTCTGCATCTGTATATATGTCAGTTGAACACTGCATAACTAATGGTAGTTGATTGGCAACATAATTGGCATCAACTACATTCATGGAAATGAAAGTAAAATCAAGTATAATTAGCCTTGAAATAAATTTTAAATGATACTTAAGTCATATACACCTTATAGGGCCCAATCAGTCTTCTTTTAACATCCAACCGATAGCTTCTGGACTGTTCTGCATCACCCATATTTGTTGCACGCAATCGGAGAATTTCATAAACTCGTCTTGTGTGTTGCTAATGAACAGAAAGGAGAATAAAAACCACATCTGAATAAAGAGGTCACTCAACAGAACTCCAAGTGAAGAAATACTGAAATATTAGAGTAATTCTTCATCTTATCAGAAGACAGGGGTATGGACAAATCTGTCCTCCTGTCTGGTGGGTTCAATGAATAAATATTTTTATTTTCACTTCAAAATCATTTTCTTCCATGCAGCCAGTGTCTGATCTTTCAAGTGCTGCACCAGCTGTAGAGGTACTTCAAGGACTTGCTCTAAGTGAACAGCAGAAAGTCCAGAAGCCAGAGTCCAAAAACACTTCTAAGAACAAGAACTGGAACTAGAGCGACATTAAGCAATACCAATCAGTATCCACTTGGCTAATTTTAATAATCCACATGTATCTACTGCCCTTCACAAGCCCCCCTGAAAGTTCTAAATATGAAAATGAAACAACAATATTTAAAGTTTTCTGTTTACTAGGGAAGAAAATTCAACAGTAAATGGAAAAACTGAAGTGCTTTTGGTATCAGAACCAGAAAGTACATCGTCTAGGGAGAAAAAAAAAATTATGTTGATACTATATTAGTACAAGCTGTATCTGTATGAAAACAGAATTTAATACGAAGTATTTTTTTGCTGAACAACAGAACAAAAATAAAGTGATTTGTTTGCTACACTAGCACATGTTTATATAGTGTTAAAAAACCAAATGAAACTTATTTATCCTTTCAGGTTTAAAATACAGAAGGCTGCAGATGCAGCTTCCCTATATAAGCTATACCATTTTCACGAACACATCTGAATATAGCTTCACAGTCCCCATCCCTCAAGGTTTAAAGTCTTCACTAAACCACATTCAAATAATTTTTAATTAAGCAACTCTGCTATTTCACTATCATACACAAAAATGAATAACTTAAGATTACCAGAAAATTTAATTGTTCAATTTAATTCTTTAAGTATTTAGAGTTGCATTAGTAAGGTGTTTGCCACTTAAGCATTCTGCATTCCCAAAGCAACACTTATTTGCACAAATACTCTTGAAAGAAATCAAAACCATGTCAAATTCTATTTAAAACAGAATTTGTAGGTAAAAAAGGCATTTATCTAAAACCATGAGCCACGTATCTCCAGATATATCCTTAAGAACTGTCAAAATAAGCCACAGTGTGTAAATTCCATGTCTCCATCTCTAAGTTTAAATTGCATTGTACTAGTTTGATAAGAATATGTCCAACTACAACTGATTTAATACCTTATTTATTTTCAATTTTTGTTGAGCTTCCGTCACCATTTCTTGACTGAAACCTTGCATTAACTTCACTGGGGAAAAGCAAAGCAAATCTTGACAGAGCTTTACAAGAACAAAGTCTCTAAGCTTCACATAGTTCTCAGATGGATCTTCAGCTAGAAAGAATAAAAAAAGCTTATCAGAATTATTTGTTTTCTCATCTCTGGTATGTAATTACAAAGAACTATGGAAAACAACAGCAGACACAGTATTCATCAGTATATAAACAGCTGTGCTTAATTGTAAGCACTGTTATCACAGGTTTAGATGTTTGACAGTAGACTCAAACAGGTCACAGAAACTTCTAATATTTTGTGTATGCAGTGCTGTACAGTATTATGAAACTGACTTGTTTAAACCCATTTAATTCATTGGGAAAAGAAGACTAGTCTATAAACCCTTTTTCTTTTATCTTTAGTCTATTCTATATTTGACAGTGGTAGAACTACTAAACACAAACGAAAGGGAAAACATGGGAAAAGATTGGTGAAAATATCCTACTGTATACAAATAAACTAGCTGAAGTCATGTATTGACCAGGAGTTAGTCTTTGTTAGGAAGGAAGGAAGGAAGAAAAAGGTATGAGGACCCAACAGACAAGATTATCCAAAATAAAAAGGTTGAAATGACCTAAGCAAAAGCTTAGATTTCAAGTTACTTAAAGACAGCATAGCTATCAAAACTGTTGCTTCAGAAAAAAACCCCTGAAATTGAGAACTAGCCTCAGTTAACATCAATATGAGCCCATATGCAACTATTTAACGCAGAAGGAAAATATGTACAACATTGTGAATGTATTTTCTTTTCCTTGCTTTAGACAAGCTCACTACAAAGAAGTAGCAGGGCCATGCTTCCCTTTCAACACTCATTTTTATGGGAGCTAGCACTGTGGAGTTTATTGCTAACCAGGTTATATCCCAACTGTATTTTCCTTTAGTTTTGAGGTACACTGTAAATAGTTAAAATTTGCAGTTTTAGGATGATCAAAAGCAAAACAAAGTTACCAAGAAGGACTAGGATAGAAGCTTTTGCTGCATGTATGTGGCACCGCACAACTAACAATTTATTTTTTGGGTTGGGTTAAAATGTATTGTGCATAATCTTGCATGGCAAGCCTTATAGCATATATTCTGCAAAAGAGATTGGAGAAGTGCCCTAAACTAAATTGATTCATTCTTTTGCACTCAGATTAGTTAAAAGAAGAATGAGGCAGTTTCTGTCCAGTAAGCACCATCAGCATATTTTTTGCTTGTGTCAGGATGACAAGGTTTAAGCCGAACAAAATATTTGTTGCAAATGTGAAATTCAGAAGTAATTTTAATTTGTAAATAATTAGCTTTTTCAAAGAGATTAACTAGATTGTCATTTCCTCTTTCCAGAAAGGTTAAATGCTTTATTTCACAATTTTAGATGATATGTAACTAAATATCCTGGCTATATTAAAATTGTCCAAGCCAAATGTCCCCCTCAAAAAGGACAATAAATAATTCTGTAAGAGCCTTAACTTTCATAACTTGAGTGCTATGTAGAATATTGCAAGCTTTCTCCTGCTTCATTCCATAAAAATTGAACCCTATTTTAGTGCAGATTTACTGTTTGCTACAACCCTGCACTTAAGGCACTGAGCCATGAACATGTCATAGGATTTATGCAGTACCATGCTAAGACTTTGTTCATCCTCAATTATAAAAGCTACGTAAAGGCTTGTACTATTAAAAGGAAAAAGTAAATAAATACATGATGCACATGAGTTCTTGTTGCATAAACTAAGTTATACTTTCTTAGGTTCCCACGAACTGGATTGAAATGACAAGGTGGATTACTTTATGATGATCTTGCAACAACGCATTATGAAAGCAAGTGGTCTATTGGATTTCAATTAGAATGGAGAGTTATTTCTAACCAAGATGAGACTACACACAGAATTGAATGGTCAATGTGTTTGAACTGCATTTCTTCCTACACTAGACTTGAAACCACAGGACTGATGTCATGCTTATGGCAATTTTTAATGTTATTTTTCTTATGCACATGGACCCTTTACCTGCCATTTCCACAATCTTTTATTTTTAGATATTTGCGCACACACACCTAATATCATGGATACCTTCAGCCAGCAATACGTGCTCCTAGAGCACAAGTTCTCTACAGACTTTTACTGTCTGTAAAATTTCAGTTTGCACACTAATCTTAATATGCTATTTTAGTTAGGTGTGTTGTGTCCCCCCCTCAAGTTTGAGTTTTGGCTAATGGGGTAAGTTGAACAAGGAATTTGACAGAGCTTGATCTCTTGGCAAACTCAGCTGTGTCTCTCACAATAAAATAGTTAATTAGCTGGTAATCCATTCACGCTAGGGATTGAATTTTCCTGGTGTGCTGTTCTCTGAGTAAAGTATTTAAGAAGCTACATTATATACACGTCTGTAAACCAGGGTACCATTAATCCTGAACTGAGCAGAAGCTAAATCTTCAAAAGGCTTTAAATTCAGACAAATGGACATAAAGTTAGCTTGTGGGCTAACAACCTGTGAAAGCTACTTATTAAAAATTTAACACAAACCTGTTATATCAAGTACTGTAGGAGAAGACATATAGTATCTATGAACTGTTTCAAGCATCTGAGCACCATGGCCTTCTCCTTGGAATGGTGGCAAGATCAGCATCTGGCTACAGACAAAGGAATGCCTTTTCAGTTCAAATGCAAGCATTTGCAAACATAATGCAAAGTCTTAAAAATAAAATGATATTTCATTTTAGATTAAGGCGCGTGCCATCTTCATGTTAAAATGTAATTTTTAACAGAATCTTAAAATTGTTAAATATTCAAAACTTGAGATTCCCTCTCCTTCAAGAAGGGAACAATGAAATAAATCAGTGCATAGACAGCTAATAATGGGGATTTTTTTAAACAAATCAACACTATTATAAACAAGTATTGGGAACTTCAGCAGTTCCCTCTTCTGAAATAAAAGGCAAGGCACGAGTTACACCGCCAATTACCTTACACGTGGCCGGGTTTTGTCTGGGTACACATAGTAATTATAGACTGTCATGTAGCCTACGGTCGCAAAGAGCGTAGCTCCATCCTTATTATACTTCTCAAATCTGCAGATAAAACAGAAAGCCAAGCAGGTCAATTACAGTCGCGCTCCCATGCAGTGTCCATTTTCTTTTCCATTCTCCAACTGAATTTTCAGTGTCAGCAAGCTACTCTGTGAGGGCCCAATGGGTACACCTGCTATGTTCTGAATGTACAATTCACTTAATTGGTGTGCAGCAACTTGGATAAATCAGACCTCTTTACAGCACTTCAGTGCACTTGCCTATTATAAAGATGAATAGGTGGCAAGTAAAAGAAAACACAGGCAAAGCTCATTTTACTGTTTAAGCCTACATTCAGGGCTCTAACGGACAACAGCATTTAATTCAGCTCTATTCTCAAGCTTTCCCAAAGCATAATGGAGGAAAACTCAAGCCTCACAAACAATAGTTTTTCTTTCCTGGGAAAAATATCATTATACTGCTCCAATAATTGGCCAGCCACAATTAAAATGCAGGCTTTGTGGAGGTAATAAGGTCCACTGTTGCTTTAGAACTGTACTTACACTAGAAAGTAGTTCCATCTTTCATCATCTACATCAATAAAGCTAGCAGTTTCAATAAACCACATCAAGAACGTCTGAAGCCTTTCATGATATTCTCGAAAGCCTGGACATGTCATGTCAGCCTAGGGAAAAAGCCAGGAGAAGTCAGGTGAAACCTATTACAGATGCAAGAGGAAAAAAATATGCAAAACTTAATTAAATTCTCTGACATAAAAAAGCATGTTGATGATTAATAAATGGGTAAAATTATAGTATTTACATATTACAGTTGTATCACTACAGAAGGTGCATTTCTGCAAAATAAAATTTAATTTGGTCGCTCAAAACCAGAAGTTTAACTTAAGTTTTCATACCTTGTAAATCTGGTATGTTATATCTTCACCGGCTTCCTCATTATGGATAGAATATGTGTGTAGCAGCACTCCAAAGGGCTTGAAGTTGACCTCCTTCTCCAGCAGAGACACAAAGTCATCAGTGTTTGTGCAAAAACCAGGCGGAATGATTTCTCTAATTTTACTTTCAACATCATCTGCCTGGAGATTACAAAAAGGGGAAGGATCAGTGGAAGATTAGAAAAAGACAGCATTGATGTCACGGTTGTGCTTAAGAAATGAATATATGAGACATACTGTATCTACCAGCAATTTAAAGAAAAAAAAAGGGAAGAAAAAGAAAAAAGAAAAGCAAGCATTCTTGTTGTTCATTCATGCCACAATCCAGCCATTGTAAGCATCAGAAGGCTCTTGGTTACAGCCTAAGTTCATGAACATTTTTATGTTTAGAGATTGTTATATTTGTCCAAGTTTGACTAAGAGCATTGATAGCTACTCTCTAAGTGCAGCATGTTCAGAAACCAAGACTTTCCAGACACCAACTCATGAAGACTATGCTATGCTACACAGCCTTGTAGAACTCAGGTTCCCAAACAAGCAGCTTACAAGAGGTATTAGGTGATGCAGAACTAAGTAGAGAAAAAGGGACAAAGATCAAAAACAGTAGCTCCCAAATAGGAAAGTGACAGCTAGCACACTCTTGCATTCTTATGGCCCCCTGCTTGAAATGCCTGTCTATAGAATCAGCTGCAAAACACAGTACAAACCCTGACAACCACATCCTGCATTCTAATAAAAGAAAGTTTTGAAAACAAAGTTTGACATAAAATAGTACAACTTATGAATACTGTCAGCAAATCTGACCTGTAGTCTAACATACTGTGGAAGACAAAATATTCTGACACCAAAATTTAATTCAGAGATTACTCTTTTCAGATAACCAAAGTTAGAGACCATCAGCTGAGCAGACTTCATAATCCTTTTCAGACCCCCAAAAGACCACTTGATTGAATACATTTACTACTTCTTTTTAACCATGAATATTTGATGAAGCTTCACAATAACGTATTACTGCTTCTCACCAGGCAATAAAACTTAATGAATTGGTCTCAACTTAACAAAACCATACTCCTCAATACAACCCCTAAAAGCCTGACATTACATTCAACAAAATGAGCTTACATTCAATTCAAACTTTCTTCTGGACAATGAATCCAGGTTTTTACTTAATGGAGTTTGCCGTGAGTTCAGCTGTAATGTTTGTATTGTATCTATTTCCACAAGGACGGACACAAGAACACTTTGTGTTAACTTACTAAGCAGCTCTTTCACACCGTTTACATGCATGATGGGTATTAGTTCAAAACCAAGACCCTTGCTACTTAGCATTCAAAACAGGGAAATTAAGATGCTTAGAACAAAATACACTACAAAAGGCTAATACAACATGCTACTAATTCCTGTCCTTTCAACCATGGGT
Source organism: Corvus brachyrhynchos (assembly GCF_000691975.1). Lineage (NCBI taxonomy): Eukaryota > Metazoa > Chordata > Aves > Passeriformes > Corvidae > Corvus > Corvus brachyrhynchos. The sequence goes on from NW_008238358.1 coordinate 6,575,394, forward strand.
CCTTAAGCAGAAGCAATGCACCTGCAAATGAATAGCACTTTAGCATTCAGTTACATTTTTAGTGCAGAAAAAGATAGATTTAGTTCAGCACAAACAAGTTTTATTCTTAATGGTTTGGTACTACCAACATCTATATTTATATTTAGAGAGAGAGCTATTAAGCAGTTAAAATACAGCTCTGCAATACCTGGTGTAAGAACTCAGTTAAAACATGTACAATCTTTACAATCATTTCATTCTCAAAACAAAGATAATTTGTTGGAGCCTTTGCTATTCTTCATAAACCAGTATTAGCTAAAACACATTTTCTTTACACTTATTTAAGGGCATTACACAAACCCAGCCACTTATTTGGAATCAATGAACTACATTAAAAAAGGTGTTTTTATGAAACACAAATTGGAAATGCCTTTTTTTTTAAATTGTGCAAATGCATTGTTTACACAGATCTTAAGTCTGCATTACTGACAGAGCTGTAGGAAACCACAACTAAGAATCCAGAGTGACTTGCATTTTATATAGCTGAATAAGCACGTAAAAATAATCTAGAATTAAAGCAGTATTTCCAAGCAACAGTACAATAACTCAGACTATGTGGATGACATCTAAAAAGGGTGAATATACAGTAAGAAGTACTTATACATAATGTTTAAGTAATTTTGCTTCTCCTCACATTTGTAAGTTTCTTCACTAGTGGTGAGAAGGAAGCCAAACTGTGACCTGCTCAAAGCCTGTAAGGTTTCCATCCATCACTGGCTGCCACCACAGAAAAGTCTTGTTTTCAATACAATAGAAGAATTAAAACATGACAGCGGCTTAGCAAATAAAGCACTGGCTAATACATCTCAGTTCTGTATGACCACAACATATTTTCACCTATTGTCTCCTAAAAATTCTCTCCCCTTGGAATGGCGTCTGACACAAGAAACCATAGTCTTTAATGACTTTTACAGTTAACAGCATCTCTCCTCCTTAGAGACCAAATCCCAGAATCCCCAGTTTGAGCAGTGGCAGAAGTTTAAGCCATGCAATTTTCATCTAGTAAGACCTGGAATACTGTAATCTTGATATATCAACCACCTAGAAAAGAATTTATTTCATTAATACCCGGACTTTTTAATGGACACATTCATTACTTAGCAGGTCCTTTCCAAACGTTTCTCTCTCAGGTGCCCATAATCCAAGGAGCTACCTAAATGTGTTTACTGCCTTTCCTTGATCTTTTCTTTGATATTGGTGAAAGGTTAATTTCTTTTATCAGAGCAAGATACTCGTATGGATGCACACAAGTTTCTCTTCAAAAAAACAATCCTGTTGACTACTGCAGCAATGTTTAACATAGGCAAAGCCACTTACAATAAAGCATGCAAAAACCTGAAGTAAGCCAGCCATGAGTTGTTGAGCTTATGGTTCATGTAAGTGCTGCCTGTAATGTATGACCTTCACAATCAGAATCATGTGAGGTGATGACAAAGAGCCTGGTATAGGCTTCTAACTACACTTGATTTGTAGTAGGACTGCTTAAGTGTGTAATGTCTCTTTGTACATAACATTTAACTCTGGGTAGTTTTAATACAGAAATTATTCTTGTACTAATAGGCAGCTATGACATTTGCACAGCATGTAGATGCTGTTTCAAAGTGATTTAATTTAAAATAACTATAGAAGCATATTTGAAAGTTGGATTTCTCTAAAAATTGTATGCACATATTTCAGTGGGGAGCAATGGAGAGATCAGCGGTATTACACTAAAAAAGCACCAAACATTGAAAGAATACTTTTCAATTAACTTTTGTAGAAAGCAAATGTATAGACTAGCTGCAAAGCAAGATGCAAAGTTTAGTGAAATAAAACTTTACCCCTACCCCATCATAAAACACAGATGAAAAGGAAGATACTGGAACAGCTGCAAATCTCAAAGCAGCAAGCAACTCAGAGGTCATTGCTATTAATATTTACACTGGAAGAAAGCAGTTTCTCTTCAGTTATTTGAAAGAATCAACTCAATTCAAGGGATAAACTCTGTCTACTTTCACTAAATGAAGTGCGAACTTCTGTTAAAAACATGATCATACTTTGCTGAGCCTTCCCCAATAATATCTTCTTAAAGATGGACCTAAACCATGTTAAGATGCATAAATATGACTGGAGTTCTGCCTTTTGACATTTCAGGATAGTATCACTTCCTCATGTTCAAAAAGATCTTGGAGGAAAAAAAAATAGTGGCATTGGGATAAATATTTCTGTCAGTCCCTAGCAGAGATAGTAGCAGCTGCTTTAGAGATAATGAAACCAAACTCAATATTACAGAATAAAATCACCTGCTGTTGAACGGGCTTGTATGGGTATTTGGATAAAAAATCCTAAGATGTGAATAACTTCATGGAGCACTAATACCAACTTACTTGTAACCAGTTATAGTAAAGGCAGAAACTGCTGTCCTTTCCTAAACCCCATCTATTCACAGCACAAGATTATCTGTCATGTGTGGCGGATAGCCTGCATCCTAGTATAATTATCATCAAGGAGCAAATAGTTAATTTAGAAAAATAAATGTTAATATGCATTCAAATCAACATCCTGCTGTAATGACAGCTTATGTTTCAACCTCTGCAAATGCCTATCTTTGGGTGGTTAAACTGATGGCAAATACAAATGCAGAAAGATTGACTACAGCCGTATCTTTTTTCCTACGTATGTTTAGATATAGCAATACAAGCAGCTTATTTGAATGTACAGTGCTAGTAACACTAAGGGAAGCACAGGGAAAGCAACCACATCCTTCCCCTTCAGTCAAAGCACGTAAATGCTCTGGAAAGCATACAGAAGTGTTGCTCAAAAAAGATCTTTTTTGTCCCCATCTTAATCCCTTAAGGAATTGGAGGAAAAATTCAGTATAGGAAACAGGGCTTGAAAAAAGCAACCATTCTGAGAAATCAAAAAAGTTGCGGTGTGCATAGGGCAAGACTGACCTTGTTTAGACCTCCAGGAAAGTAAATTGGGTTTGCCATTTGTACGGAAAATAGACAAAGTAAAAAGCTGCTATGGTGCAGATTCCTGTTCTGACTGTTTTGAAATTATACCGGTGAAAGGTTGGACCATTTGATTTTAATATGTTTACTACATTGCCAACAGTCTTTCCTTTTTTCCCCTTATTTCCCAAAAAAAGCCTTCGTAAGATTGAAGAGCATGACCTTTCACTCCTGAGACATGTTGCTCCAGCCTCCAAAGTATTTAAGACATATCCAGGATCTTAGCCTGTTGAACTGAATATAATCAGAATGAGGAAGGACAAATCTTTAAAATTAATTTAATGAATTAATTCCAATGTATTTCTCCTTTGAAAATAGGCCTTTCCTTGCAATTATTTAAATAAACTCCAATGAATGTGAAATTACTAACTTAAATACAGCCTGAAGTCATATTCAGAGAGCACATAGACAGTAGGAGAGGAAAAAAAAAAAAGCTCTTCTACAAGTATTCTGTAAGCTTAGAAAACCTGCAGGAAAAAGAAAAACCAACCAAACAAAAACCCCCTGCAGGTAATTGTATTATCACATTCCTTTAAGTAAGATGTAAAGCATACATGACACCCATGCAGAACTTCACAATCTGTTTTCTGCCTTACTTTATCTCCACATGTAGAGAGACACAGTCCAGCCTACTATCTCATGAAGTGCTTACAGAAACCTCCTTTTCCTTCTCACTGAACTCTCTCAATCATAAACTCCACCAATGCTAGTCCTCCTCCTGGTCACAGTTAATATGAAAATATAGACATGCCAAGTTGAGGTTTATTTTGTGGAACTGGTTTTGGTATCAGCTCCTGACATCTGACTGTTCTGTTTGACACAATTTTGATTGTACTGTAGTGAGAGAATGGGAAATCTGTAGATGAAGTTCAAAGCTTTTTGTTAGCTTAGCAAAAGGAAGCTTTGTTTGTTTGCTTTTAATGTAAATCACATTTAGGTGAGCTAAATCTAAACCTAGAACTCCTGTCCATACCAAAGTAAACCTTATCAATGTTACGTTAAAGACAGAAGCAGACCTGCACTTACCTCCACACAGTCAAACTTCTCATTTACTTTCGAGGTGTATTCAACGCGGAAGAGCGTTGACAGGTTTCCAGCAATATAATACAAGAGGATCTTCAGTCCCTTGTAGCCAAAAGCAACTTCACTGAGAAAGGAGAAAATAACAACCAGGAACTCTATACATAATAAAACATTCACAAGACAGTGGTTTTATTTCATGTGACATTCACATAATCCTTCCCAGTAAGGTAAAGTAAGCTTCCTAGTAGGAAAAGGGAGTCAAACTGGATGTGCACTGTCTAGACAGAGATCATGCCTTACACTGCTTGTACTGTTTCGCTCCTTTAATGGAAATATTCTAAACTCAGCAAGGCAGTGACTGTGTCCTTACTGTGATAGCTCAGGAGAGAATACCTGAAACAGCTAATACTGTGTTTATACTTTTTCAACAGCTTTAACTCATTAACAGTTATTTACGTTAATTGATCGCTAGCATTTATTAAAAATTACTTTGCAGTGTAGTATAATATTTTGGAATAAACTACTTCAATTTATAGCATACGAAGCACATATAACCAGGTGTAGCAATATGTAGACAGCTTTTAGTTGACAGTTTCTATTTAGTTATCCAATCTAACCAGAAATTAGTATATGCAAAAAAAGTATAGAATAAAAAAGCCTTTTTTATACTTTGAAAATATGAGCTGCCTGAACACAAACCCTATACTCTTATGAAGAATAGACAATTTCTTTTCTGAAAAAAAAAATCCGCATAAAACAGTAATGTTCACAAAGAAACAGGCCAATTTTTTTGCTATTTTAAAGCATAGCTAAAACTTTTTTTTTACTGGGATTTTTCTTCTATGGTAGTACATTCATAATTTAAAATTTGAAATATAAGTGCCTGAACAAGAATTTGCTTGTTAGCTAAACTAACAGATCGGAGAGTCCTCTGCTTACTAAAATTATAATTATTGTCAATGATAGGTGCAGTTGATATGCAATAGTGTAACTAATTTATGACATTTAATATAGGTAGTTCATCCTAATTGGAGTACTTAGAATGCTTTCAAAAGAAAATTGAAATTAAGACACATAACTACTTAAAGAAGTCCACAGAAACATGCAGCTGAATTTTCCTCGATATTTTTTTGTTGTTACTGTTGGGTTTTTTTAAACTATGCCCAGATTGTTGAATATCACTCTACTGAAAATAATAAATGACACCAACACTAATTAATTCAGTATACTCAAAATAAAAGAAAAAATACTTTTCTACCTACACTTCAGGAGAGACTTTGATATCAGCATTCTCCTGGAGAAACTGGCTGCTCATGGCCTGGACAGGTGTACTCTTCACTGTCTGGATGGCCACACCCCAAGAGCGGTGGGGAATGGAGTCAAATCCAGCAGGCAGCTGATCCCCTGTGGTGTTCCCCAGGGCTCAGTGTTGGGGTCAGCCCTGTTTAATGTCTTTATCAGTGACCTGAATGCTCACTAAGCCAGACGGCAGACAACACTAGGCTGGACAGGAGTGTTATCTGCTGGACTTGGGTCACAATGACAAGTAACAGACTTGGGGAAGAGCAGCTGGAAAGCAGCCCAGTGGAAAAGGAGCTGGGGGTGCTGGTCGACAATTGACTGAACATGAGCCAGTGCATGCCCAGGTGGCCACGAAGGCCAGTGGCATCCTGGCCTGCATCAGCAAGTGTAGCAGCAGCATCAGGGCAGCACTTCTTCCCTGGCACTTGGTATTAGCAAGATTTCTTGGTTTTTAATGATTTAAAAGCGACTTTCTTCTTCAGGACCTATTAATTTGAATCTGGAAACTTTAACTTACTCATCTCCAAACACTTGATGGCTATACTCAGGATTAAATGTTGTGTTGTCATCCTCCAAATCCTCAGGAAAGCGAACTGAGAAAAAAAAAAAAGAGCATGACCAAATCGCCATCTTCCATTTGTTTATCCACATTGTTTTATGCCCTGCTAGCTGTTCATGGACGTTTCCACTAGTCAGACAACTTCAATTAAGAAACTATGTTAGGGTGGCATAAAAATGAAATCAAGGCATCCTGTACAACTTAGATGCATGTTATTTGATCTGAGAATATCATATCATTAATCAGACTAGAACTGAGAAATTGACCCAGATGTATACATGTATATATTTTATAGGAAGGTACTAAAATACTTCAGTATCATTTGTATAATATTTAAAAAGCGGTATTACCTAGCTTCAGCTGAATTGCTTCATTTGTATTACACTTGTATTCAGCCAACTTCTTCTCCATAGCAGTAAGTCCTGAAAAAAAAGGGGTTTTTTTGACAGTTGAGGTGTTCAGTCTGTCACTATTACTCAGACTCTATCTTAGGAAAAGGGTCATAAACCAAGAAAAAATACACAACACAAAACTGCTGAACAAAATTTTAAAAAGCTACAATATGTCACAACACATCAATACAGAGAATAGAGATCTCATGCAGTTTTCTTGAACTAGAAACAAGAACTAGAAAGCATACAAGTATCTCTTTTTAGTTTCTGAGAATTAAAGTCATTACCATAAAAATATTAAGTATTCAGTTATTACGAATTAGACATATATTTAAAGATACAAGTAACAAAATACGAATTCAGTCTAACATGTTATTAAAGTAATGTGTCAGGACATTTCAAGGGTTTGCATTAAGTCATTTTCATAAACAGGTGTACATCAACTACAGTGGCACGTATACCACTAGCAATTATTTAGCCAGCACTCCTCTTCCAGAGCGGAAGTGGAAGAAAAATGCACATAAACTACAATTAGTCTGTTTTCCACAGCATAATCCAGGAGAGAAGACATGTTTCACTTCAGGTATGTTCCAAATGCTTTACAAGCATAGCTCCCCTTCATTCTAAAAGTATCCTAAGAAAGTTCTTCTGTATCTTACTTCAGGTAGGAAACTTTAAGTAAAAACATTTTCGTGTTTTCTATTCCCTGTCCACCCCCAGCAAACTCGTGGACGTAGACACGGAGATACACTCTGGTTTAACACTACCAGATCGTGGGGGCCGTGAGGGCGAGGACAGCAGCAGCAGCAAGACCATCAGAGCCGGGGGGCAGAGAGTCAGCCGCGCTCCCCACCCTCACGCCCCATTCCCCCCCCACCCGCGCCGACCGCCGCG
>NW_008238358.1:6582943-6584374 GCF_000691975.1 Corvus brachyrhynchos
CCGGCGTGACTTAGCCTTCCTCTGGCTCGGCAGCGGCCTTCAGAGTGGCTGAGTCCTTCAGAGTGGCTCCGCTCCTTCTTCACCTCGTTGCTCATTGCTGCAGTTATGCTTTAGCCGAGCAAACAACTGGAGCTTTGTCTTTAGTAAAGAGGAAAAAAAAGCTATATGCTGAACCACTTGCTACAGCCGCTGTGGGAAGGACCATGGGGATTTCTGCAATTTTCTTTCAAAGGGCTGGCTTTTGATGCACATTGTTACTCTGTGTGCTGGTTTGGGCTGGGGTAGAATTACTCTTCACAGTGCCTTTTATGGGGGTGTTGGATTCGATCTTTGAGGGTCCCTTCCAACTCAGCTTATCCTGTGATTCTGTGATTTGTGCTGAACACAGGGTGGATAATGCAGAGATGTTTTTGTTACTGCTGAGCAGGGCTTACATAGAGCCAAGGCATTTTCTGCTTTTTGTACTGCCGTGCTGGTAAGGATTTTGGGGCTGCATGGGAGGTTGGGAAGAGATGCAGCCGGGACAGGTGTCCCCAAGTGACAAAGGGATATTCTAGACCTTTAGGCATCATGCTCTGTATATAACGTGGGAAGAAGAAGGAAGAAGGGAGAGGATGTTCGGGGTGATTGCATTTGTCTTCCACTTTGCCTACAGGTGAAGCCCTGCCCTCTTGCAGATGGCTGATCGCTTTCCTGCCCATGGGAAACAGTGAATTAATTCCTTGTTTTGCTTTGTATGCGTGGCTTTTGCTTTCCCTATTAAACTGTATCTCAACCCACGAGTTTTCTACTTTTTACCCTTCCAATTCTCTTGCCAATCCTGCTGGTGGGGGAATGAGTGACTGGAGTGACTGTGTGGGGCTTGGCTGCTGGCTGGGGTTAAACCACGACACTGCAGCTAGCATATATATGTATGGATTTGCTGAACAAGATGCTTTGGGTCCTTGAAATAGCACAGCAAGACAAAACATGTAGTATTATTTAAGTCAGATTTTATAAGCACTTACTGTGACTGAACTGTTGAAACAAAGTATAAACTTACCCTTTCTTAAGGTTGTGACCTGCATGCTGTTAATTTTGAAGTATAAAGTATGTGTGTGCATATAAGACCCTGTCAGAAGTTACTGAATTCCAGCCAGATTTTGGCCCTATGGTTGTACGTTTGAAATACGGAGCTACAACCAATTTGCAGCCAAGCTGCCAGAATATCAGTCTATGAACAGTTTCGGCACTTGAAACCAACAGGTACAGCTTTGCTGACCGTCAGGGGCTGCATCTGTTACGCCAGAAATGAGATTCAGCAGCATTTTAAAAGGCTCAGTTTTGCACTGTGGAGGTGCTACCAGCAACCCCCCAACAAGAACCCACACCCGCGCCGCCGGTGTTCTGGAGGGGGGCGGCCGCGGCCCCCACCCCGCGCTCCCGCGCTGG
>NW_008238358.1:6585167-6620551 GCF_000691975.1 Corvus brachyrhynchos
AGGTAAAAAGATCTAATGTCATTTGAGTGACAGACTTCTGGTTTTTGCCCTTCCAGCAGTTTGCCATGGCATCAAACGCGTGGTGTGCTGGTGGGACACTTAAAAGTTCACTTTGTGGGCACAGTGTATTGAAGGGACTGTCAGGTGTTGAGGAGAAAACTGTTGCTGGCACAAATCGTGATAACCATTCCCAAATTATAATATTAAATAATTTTCTGAACTATTTTCTAGTTTTCTATAAAACAAATATTTATGACCAAGTACTGTTTTTTTTTTTTTTTTTAATGCACCTTTGCAGAATCCAAAAAAATTCTTCTTCCATGACTGTATGTTTTGTCCTTAGGATTTATATGTGTTCTTATGAATGGAGCCGCTGGCAATGTTTTTAGAACTTAAAATTAATTTCTCAAGATTTATATATTTTGTAATATTAACCTTTGCAGGGCCTTAGAATTAACATATATAAATAACGGTATGAAGGTTTTTCCACTCCTTAGTTCCAGTAAAGCATGATCAGAAAGGAAAATCCAGTCAATCCTAAAACTTTGATAATAAAGTTTGAATCAGGCATATGGAATAAGAAGAACAAGAACTATGTTTTAGGTCCATAGTTGGGCCACTGATATTTCAAAATGACTGAAATATCTTTTTTCCCCTAATGTTGAATGTTACACAGTATATTCAAGAAGCTTTTCTCTATTTAAAAAATAAAGAGTATAAAATTAGAGCTAATACCGTAAATAATAAAGTCCATTATTTAACTTTTTATATGTATCTTCTGGTTCTACTATACCATCTGACAATTTCCATATATGATAAGTAGTCAGAGACACCTTTTTGCCTGACAGAGAGGAGTTATATCCCAGCTGTAATTTTGGTGGCCTTTTCTTTTTTGTGCTGGATTACACTGTAGCATTGCTGGAGTGCAGAAATTTAGAATGCTGGCATCAAACTGTGGAAGCTCAACATTTAGTTTCTAGTAAAAAATATTCCAACACATGTTTATTTTGATTGACATGGCATTCAGCTTTTGTAGATAAAGATTACAGTAGAGTATGTTAATAAAATTAGCAACATGAAAATATTATTTTAAATAATATATATTAATACAGTATAAAAACATGATTCTAGGACACCTTTTTCCAACTTTTTGCAAGATGCTTCTGCACATTTGGATGAAAATAAGTGAAATGAGGTGTCAAAATACTCTATTCAATTGTAAATGTGAACTCTTTATGATTCTTGACATCCAATCAGTAGAAGTTATTGCTTCTGGAAATAAGCAGTTAAAGTCCTTGATAGTGGTCATACAGAGAACAGTGGAGAGGAAGAATATCGTACAGCTGGTTGTTGAAATTTTCTTTCTGACAGTACGTGTTTTATTGACCTAAAAAAAGAGTCTGTCTTTGAAAAACGGCTTTTTGGTCTTCTCCATGTCTGTCTTGTTTTCTTCAAAGAAACATGCAAATGAAGTTGTGGATTGTTTTGTGCTGTGAGGAATGAAAAATATGAGAGCTGTCCTCTCTTCCTTTGACTATCTGAGATTCTGCAGCAAAAAAAAAAGCATAGAAAAAGAGTTTGTATTTCTTCTGCATTCTATTTGATCACAGTTGAATTTGAAATTGTATTTTTGTTTGATGGTTAGAAATCAAACTTAGTTGCAGGCTTTAAAACAAAAGAGAATCACTCCTTTCAGAACTAAGTTGTAGAAAGTCTTATTATGAAATACTGCAAACATCTAGGGGTCAGATGTGTTGTGCTCTTTGCTGAGAGTGCTGGCCTCTTCTGTGAGCTTCAGCTAAAGGTCGTGCATTCCTTCCTAAATTTGGCTTCCCTTGGAAACGGTTAGAAGGGAAGATTTGAACTGTAGGCCTTGTCACCATCCACCTTAATCACAGAGAGTGTACTTAAATTTCCTTCTGTTCATGCATGTCTCCTAATGTGATAGGTGCCCTCTGGCCATGCAGTTTATGTTGTATCTTAAAGGATAAACGATATATACCTTCCTCTTCAGTATTTCTGAAGTGTGCTATCTTCTTCTTCTAACTGTTTTAAACTGTTAAAAATACAAAGTTCAATTTGCATTAAAAAGATGTGCTATTTCTCTTAATCCTGGAACTATGAAATGCAGGCATTGAAATTTCTTGTCTGTGCACCATCAAATAAGTTACCTCTTAGATGTTTGCTAACCACAGACTTCAGTAACATTCATAAAAGAACAAATTCCGTAACAGATTATCACAGAAGGATAAAAGAGTTAGATGGAAAAACAGTTACCAGATTTCTTAGTGAACCTTCGTTCTTTTTCTTTGACAAGACACAGTCAGCTTTTGGAAAATATAGTTGAATTATTCCCTGCCTGTTGAATTAAAATGTAACCTGTTCAAGCAAGGTGGAGAAAGAAACAAAAAGAAATTCCCAAACCATTGTTTCTGAAAGTGTGGTGATACCTAGCACCAGATTGTAAACTAGAGTGGGGGGTTTGTGTGTTTGTCTTATGTGAGGATGCTTTAAAGAAAAGTCTCATGGAAATTCATCAAGTGCTTACCTGAGACAATCTGTAAATGTATACTAAGAATTTTGTGTTATAAAGTAACAAGAGTTCAACACTGAGAGGAACATAGATTTAATTGATGTGGTATGTTTTACATTGAAGTTATAATTTGAAATTGCTTATTTTGATCAAAGAGATTCTTGACTTAATTTATATGGTGAAAACATAGGACTAATGTATTTACATGCAGAGCTACTTTGTTAGGCTTTAATTTATTGACTTGCTGCCAAACTCTTCCAAAATGCCACGACCTTCTCATATGGAGCTCAATGATTATTTTTATCTCAAAATTTTTTTAACAAAACTTTGCCCAAACAGTTTTTATTGTGAAAGGTATTATTATGAATTATTATTTATGATAAACTCCAATAAACTGGTGTCTGGAGAAAAAAAAATGGTGTTTAGATTTTGACTGTCTTCGATATGCACTCTACTGTCATACAGTTGACTTCAGTGATTCTTGAAGATATGGTCCATACTCTGCATGTTTGGTGGTCCTTCATACATAATTTTCTTTGGATTTCATGTCTTGCGTGTCTGTGCTTTGGAAGGCATTTTTCAGTCACTTGTGTGTACAGCTGAGAAGAAAACCTTTCAGAGCTGATTCAAGGAAGCCACAATTTCATTGTGCTGTCATACTGGCAGGAATGCTGAATTAAGGGATTCCTGTCCATTGCTTTGTGTTCCTGTTTTAGTGAAAATACTCTTATTTTAGTTCTCCATAAATTCAGTAATCTTGTTTACAATGCAGTCTTGCAAACAGCTGTCATCACAGCTATAGGGTGGAAGAGGGAGAGCTGATGAGGTGCTGTGAGGGGCTGATACTGTGGAAGAGATACACGAGATGGTGAAGCAAGCACTGTCTGTGTGTGTGAATTTTTCCTTAAAAACATTAGTTTAAGGATAAAAATTACTCTGAACATTTATTTCTCACAAAAAGAGAAAAGAAGTAATATATATTTTCCAAAATAGTCATAATAAAGATCAGGAACAATTATTCAGAAGATATCTGCTACTAGAAATTGTAAGAAAATTTATGAGCTGTGGTTTCAGTGTAGCTACAAATGGAACGCTACAGCATGGTTGTAAGTTTTATAAATTTTTGCAATTACCTGACAGTTTCTGAAATATGTAATTGTCTTTTAATTAGAAGATACTGGTCATTATGTGACCATAGCTATTGTACAGGGGAATCTGACTGTTGTTAGTATAAAACTAGTACAGTAACACTCTTAGTTTAATCTAGCCCTTTAATTTCAGAGCAGTTACGTGCAGACAGTTGTGCACCATTTTAAGTTATATTCAGTAAAGATACTAATTTGGTAATTGCCAATAATTAGCATCTAAATGGATTAATTTTTGTTTGTGTTCCTTTGGTTTTTTATTTTTACTCTAGTATGCAAGTGTTGAGAAAGATGGTGAACATTACATGACCCCAGAGGATTTTGTGCAAAAATACCTAGGACTTCATACAGATCCGCATCACAATCCTAAAACAGTGCAGCTGTTGGCTGGAGTGGCAGATCAAACTAAGGATGGGTGAGAATTTTGCTTTCCATTTGAAACTTGTAGTGCATAGGTAAATGTGTGAGTGCATGAGTTTGATAACTTCATCTTCTAAAATACATTATTGATTTTATTACACTTTAGGTTTATTTAAATGAGAAGTTTTTTTCACAAGTACAATAGACTATACATTTTTGAAAACAGAGAAAAAATGGCAGTGTTTGACATGGGGTTTTTTTTAAGTTAAGAATTATTTTGATGATATTTTGTTAAATTCTACAAAAGCTGAGGAAGTTGAATGGCAGGTAAGTTTAGTGTAGTAGGGTTGCCTTGGAGAAGTTCTTTTCTGTGTGTCCGCATCCATCTTTAGGTACTGTTTAGAGTCTTCAGTACCTGTAATTAAACATGAAAATATGGAAGAGCTTTTTTATTTCTGTAGTGTGCAATTCAAATCAAACCACTGAGGTCTTTTTTCAAGTGCTGACTTAGAGACAGTAGTGACTCTGTGGAGGAAGAAGTTGTTTGCTTAATCAAGATCAGGTCACACTGCATAAAGCTTTTCCAGCTCCTGCTTGCTTTTAGACAGTTCTCTGAAACTAATTTACAAAATGTCTGCTTCGCTGAGGTAGTGACCTCTAACTCATTTGTCTTCCAAGGAGCCTTTTCTTCTGCTGTATGTAGGATTCTAGTTTTGGCCTTGGATTGTAGTAGGAGGCATGGACATTGTTAAAGTAAAGTGAGAAGGTTAAGATGGATCAGAGAAGAGGTCAAGAATGCAGAAGTGAGTAGTTACTTTGTAGAGAAGAAAATGCTGTTAAAATACAATACATTTGTAAATATAAAAATGTAACTTATTTTAAATTGACAGCTCCTTGACTTCCTTGGTTACTTAAATTTTGTTTTTGTTCTCCTGCATTCTGCTTTAGAACATTTTATTAGTTTGCTTAGTATCTTGAGCAGCTTGCACAGTATCTGTGCTGTAGAAATGAAATTGTATGTGCTGTATACTTCTTACTCTAAATGACAAATATAGGATCTCCTGTTTGATGTAATGCTACGTGATTTTTCTTTTCATAAAACTGCAGCACTTTGATAATATATTTGATTATACATACATTTGATAAATTTAAGTAACCTGTCTCTGTTTCCAATACATGGCTGCAGTTTGTTGCTTTATTATGGATTGAAAAGGTAATTTTGTATGCATCTGTTCAAATAATAGTTTAATTGATAAAGTAAACCAACATGCTTAGCATCTTGTTTCTCTGAAAGCTGTTGGTTATCTTTTATGGTATGCATTTCTTCAGAAAAAGTCTTACAAAAGGGTCTTTCTTACAGTAGGAAATCATTTGTTTTACTGCTACAACAGAACTTTCAGGCATTGCTTTTTGTTACCTTCCCTGTGAATAAGATTTTTGTTATTTTTGTTTATTGCTTTTTTAAAAATCTGGGTAATATTTGAAGCGAGATAATCAAGTATGGGTAAGTGTGCTTTATCACCTTCTTTATGGGATGAGTGGGATTTTTATTTTGCACAACCATCTAGTTCGAAGTGTATAATGCTTAATTGTTTGACTACTTCTCTGAAACTTTTTTCTAAATGTTTTAATCTATATTTATATTTAATCTATATTTAATCTGAAGAATTTATTATAGCTCCATTATCATCATCATTTTTTTTATATTCACATTCTTTTATTTGTAGTGATCTGTAATATATCAAAATCCAGACTCTAATAGCATGAATAATTATTGTAGTCTTCAACTGAATTCCAGGATGCATTGCATCTTTCCAAGGACTTAAGGTTACTTTATGAAGTCCAAGGAAGTATCAGTAGTCCTGTTCCATGCGTATACCTGTACATTAAACGACAGCCCAGTGTCATGCAGCAAGTCATTGAGAAGCTTTGGGTTCTGTTAGAAAATTTCATTCCTGTATCTGCTATCATATTCTCTTAGCCTTGCTTGCCCTTGAAATAAATACTCAGAGGGTTGGTGACTGCTTCCATTGTTAATATTTTTTTATTTCTTTTAGGTTTAAGTTTGGCACTTTACAGAAACAGCACATTTTGGAACTGGCTCTGTATAGGCATGTGTTTAAAAAAAACATGTTTTTACTTTTTTTCTAATGGTAACTTGATCCTTACTTAACTGTTCCAGAGAACTATTGCCTTCTCCCATTACTGCTGTACACGAGTGGTTTGCTTTAGTGGAACTCGATAAAGTAGTTCTTAAAACAGATGACTGTTCACTTCCAAAATGTTTATTCCTCATTGTTACAAGTGCATATTCTTGTGCATAAAGAAATTTATGTGATGACCTCTAAATTAGAATTTGGTTTAAACTTGCCTGTTACCTATTTAGTACAATAGGATTTCACTGATGCTGAAAGCACTCCTGTGTCTTCAGGTGCAGGCACTGATTTTGAAATTAGGATAAATACCCTCTCTGAAGAATATACTTACTTATATATTTATATGTGTGTGTGTGTGTATATATATATATATATGCCAAAACTAGGTAAAAGATTTTCTTCCCCCTTTGAACATCAAAATTTCACAGTAGTAATTCAAAATTCTTCATTTTAACTGATTGTTTCTGGGTATTCTTTTTATCATCACATCGTTCTTAAATCTGGAAATGTGTTCTTAAGTGAAGTCCCCAAGAAAGAATTGATATTTCATATAATGGAGAGTCACAACAGAGCTATACATAATGTCTAAAAAGCTATGTTGTGTGGGAAAAAATGAGAAAAGTAGTAGAAAAAAGGAAAGAGAAGAATTGCAAACACGTGGGTTACTTTGTATGCTTTTGAAAGGTAGCAGTACAGAAGAAATCAGAGGAAAAGAATTTTTTTTAAATGTTACAGAGAAAATGAAAAGTGAGTGATTTGATACTGTTATGTACTCTGTAATGCAGTGGGTTCACAGGATGATACTTGAGTACTGAGTGATTGGGTGGGAAGCTCCATCATTCTGTTTAATCCAGCTCCTGTTATGTCCGCCCTAATGGCTAATGGAGGATCACAGAGGATATCCCTGCTCTTAGGCATTGGGAGTTGAATATGTGGAAAGGAAGTTGAATGTGTCTATCTCCTTTTGCTGTAGGCACTGTTATAGTGAGACCTCTGAAGACATCTTTCAGGTTCAGGCATCTATGAATGCATTCTCTAGAGATCAGCACTTGATCTTGTCAGTTATGAAGCTTCCTGGTTAGGAATCAATTTGTTTCAGCTTTATGCTTGTGTGTAAGGTATATTTTGAAATGATAGTATTTACAATTATTTTAAAGGAACATTTATTTCTTTGATACAAACCTTTTATTTATCAAGATCATCCTTTGGATGGAATTGACTTTGCATGTGAAGAACCATTCTCATATCTCTGATTTTTGTGGCTTAAATATGATAATTTTGTATTTTCCATATCTTAATTATTTTCAAAGTCATTAGGTTTTTCTGTATTTCCTGCACAGTGCATATATACAAGAATGTTAACATATTTAACCTCTTTAAAGTATCTCAATTCTGCTTCATGTGTACTTTGACAGGGAAAAACTAGATAAAGTAATAATAGTGTGAATACTGTGATTTTTCTTTTTTTTCTTGCAGGGAACAAAATTTATACTTGGCTCTTTAGCAGTAAGCAGTAATGTTTGAAGTAATCACTATGAGCTAATGATTTCGTATGATGAGTACTAAGTTCAGATCAATTATGTACATTTTCTAGGTAAAGTTCTAGGAAACAGCGATATTCTCTGCTTTAACAGCATTTACTGATATATGGTAAATTTTTTGTTGAATATAAAAAATGTAATTGAAATTCTTATTCCCATTGATTATTTAATGCTAAAATATATATCCCGTCATCTGTCCTGTTATTTTCTTGTGCCAGCATTATCCTTTATCTGCTCTTAGCTTCAGGTTTATCTTTCTGCAGCTGTTCATACATACAACATTAGGATCCCTTCTAAAGGTTTTTTTTTTTGTGTTGGTCAGAATAAGCAGAATTCCTCTAGAAAAGCTACTTATTATTATCCTAGTAAGTTATCTATGCATACATTCAAGTTTGAGTTTATACATTGGTGACAAGGACTTGGATTTACTAGTGCATCCTGAGTTGTGCATAATGACTGTCTTGCATACACAGCTCAGAATCTTGTGATCTGCTGTTACACTCAAATCCTTCCCTGCCTTGTCATGTCTGTCCTTGAGTCCAAATATATTTATGTTCCTTCTTTATTGGCCCCGAGTACATGACTTGGCGGTTCATATCACATTTGAAGTGTAATATCCTTTCCATATGCATAGTAAAGTATAACTTTTTCTGAACCTGTTTGTTTTTTATGAATGTTATGTATTGTTTTAAAGAAATGTATGTTTTATAGTGTATTCCTGTACTTGCATTACAGTACCTTAGTAGAAATACATATGTGATACAATGACAGACCTGTAAATTTCATGGTGTTATAATTTTTGTGGTGTTTTTATGTCTTAATTTTTAAATGCTGTCTGATTACACTTATAATTACAAGTAATAACTTGTAGGTGTTCAGTGAGAATTGATTGTATTTTGGTGTTGATGGATAGGAAGAATTCCGTCGCTTCATAGAGGAATAAACTGAGTTGCATAAATGTTAACTACTTGAATGTAACATACTTTTCAGTCTCTAGAGTGTTAATTATTTTAAGTTAGAATTTTATTTAATATTTGGATCAAACTTTTTTCTAGAGTATCAAATGCAAATTATCATTGGTACTATGAACAATTTTAAAAAATCTTTATAACTTTTCCGTTTTCCTTTCTAGGTTAATTTCCTTCCAAGAATTTTTGGCATTTGAATCTGTTTTGTGTACTCCAGATGCAATATTCGTTGTTGCTTTTCAGTTATTTGACAAGAATGGCAGTGGAGAAGTAACATTTGGTAAGAATACCTAAAGAAAAACAGTTTAAGAAAGTGATTATTATAATATCTGTCATAATAATGGTTCATGATGACAGGTGCATAGAAATGCATTTTGTGCAGTACTGTACTTTTTTCCTAAGACTCTGCATGAGTAGAACTTTTTTTTTCTCTCTCAATTCAAGCTTAAGAAGTATACAGAGACAAAATACATTTTTCTCTGTCTTCTTGAATCAAGATTTTTCATTTTCCTGAAGTAGTAAATACCATGATGTTCAGTGTCATCCTAAGTAAAATTCAATACCCTGGATTTCAAACTCCTTCAACACTGAGGGAGTTTTAAGATATGTTCTGGATCTCCACATATCTTTGAATAATTGTCATTTCATACAGTAAGAGCTCAATATAGAAATTAAGGAGGTCTAATAATTTGATTTCCTGTGGTAGTGTTCCTTTTCTTGAGGAGCAAATCTTACTTTAATGTTATGAGTGTAACTTACAACTAGATCATATATTTGCAAAATTAGGAAGAAAGTCTGGCCTTTGGTTTTGTTACCTAATCACGTGAGTTAGTAATCAGACTAAATTCTCTAGGCTAACTATACTGCTTTATGATATTGCTAAATAACTGTTGCTAACATTGCAGTTCAAGGAGGACTAGGCTTTATTTTTAAAGCTTCATGTTTATGAAAATTAGATAAATCAATGGTAAGAATTTTAATAATATGAAATGAGAATTAAATGTTATTTCTATCCAAAAGAATAAAGCACTCAATAAAGGAAATACAAACTATGCTTGCATTTGTAACCAATTGCTGTTTGTACTCTTTCATTCTTATGACAATTACTGTAACTTGTTGGGGAAAAAAAAGCAAATGTCTTTTTATGGAAACGAACTGTTTGACTTAGGATGCCTGTCAATTTACATCATTAACTGAAGAGTCAGGTACTAAGCAATTTGGATGCACAACATCTTGAAAAGAAAATATTTTAGAATTTAAATAAAAGTGAAGTCAGTAAATGCAGTCATTAGGAATTGGACAAACCACTACAATCAGCGTGACCGTGTTAACGATGGTTTATTTAATAATCTTACAAAATGAGGTTTGAACTTGGTAGCTCTCATGAGCACACGTGAAACAGCTGGTTCCGTAATTGAACAAAAAGCCATTTCAGATTATATACAAATTCCTCAATCAGACTGAGGATTGTTATTTTTATATAATTAAAGTCTAAAAGAAAACACAAATGAGAAATTGTAAAGTAGAAAATTGGTGGTTTTCTCTGTATCTTTCTTGCTGAATTTTTTTGTAAGGCTGATAAATCTTGAAAAGGAAATTCTTGAGGGAATTTTAAATTTACTATTGGTTTCTTGGGGTGTTTTTGCAAAATTAATTATATTGCAATTTAACATTGTTATTAACATAACATGGTACATATTTTTTGTGCTACTGTTCCCACATTTAGTGCTGTTTTTTTATCTTGGCTTGTTTGTTTGTTTGTAACACGGGCTACTTATTTTTACTTAATACGCATATAATACATATTAATACAACTGTGAAAAATGTTAATGATGATACATGACATCTTCAGAATTTGGTAACCCTGCAGTCAATTTCCAAGTCAGTCTTACGGCTGTTCTGTAAATGAGACCTGCACTCTTTCATTTTCATGCCACAGAAGCAGAAAGGCACAGAGTTTAGTTTCATGTAAAAACAGGACAAAATAGAAACACAAGTTTTACAGTTAAAAGTTTTAGTAAATTATTAGAAATATGCTGAAATGGTGCTAAGTTTAGCCAGTTGGTGTGAGAATCACTATCAGACAAGTTAGGTTTTTTATAGACTCTGTAATGTATCCAGTCTGAGGTAAACCGTGTTGGTTATGGGAGCAAACATGAGTCAAGATTCTCTAGCTCAGATGAAACGCTCTGTGGATGTGATTGCATTGATGCCAAAGCTATCTCAAACCAGTAAGTCTTGCCAGAAGCAACATGGATTTACTGAGGTTTTCTGCACTGTGCATCCAAAGCAAGGGACAGAATCAACTTGGGTCTGTTAGACCAGTAACTTGAACCAACACTGGTTGTGAGGTAACGTGTTCTCAAAAAATATTCTCATCTACTCAAGTTTTCAATTATCTGGGGGAAGTTAAGTATGCTTGTTGAATTTCAGAACTGTCGCTGTTTTTGGAAGCAAGCTGCTCTAGTTGGGTTCACTTCTGTTTAGGATTTATTTACTGACATGATTTTGAACCATTCTCAAGCACTTCAGCATTTTGCAGTCCTCTCGAGCCTCAGTCTGCTACGAGTCTCTTAAAATACTTAGCTTCCAGCTCTCCAGTGATGAAACTATTAATTGTGTCACAGAAGAACTGTCTTAGAAGACGACTTCAGGAACTATTTTGTAGAAATACTTGTATGCTAAGCTAATCAGTGTCTTTGCAATATCAGATGTTGAAACATGAAACCTTCTATCACTTTAATGTCATCTACTACTTTCTTACTGCTTTGGGACACTTATCCAGGAGCTTTGGACATGCAGAAATCCTGTATGAATGACTGCCATAAATGTGTAGTTGGTATTCTGCAACGTTTGTAAAGTAGGCCCATGTAAGAACATGAAACTGGACCTACTTTGTTTGAGCAAACTGCACAGCATGCTCAGTACTCACTACGTGTTTCAGCTGCACTGGACTTGCTGTCAGCTTGGTGAATAAAAAGCAGTAAAATGACTATTTTCGTAACCCATTGATATGGTTGTAGTTTAAATAAGTTTTTAATCATGGAGAAATAGAGAAAAAGTATATATTCCTAATCAAGTGCTCCTACATCTTCATAAATGCTTCCTAGGTGAATATTTTATGCAAAATGTGTTGCTGCTGGGCCCATACAATACCGCATTATCCATAAAATATTTAAATGCTAGCAGCTAAAGCTGATGAAGACAAGTGATCTTTTTTCAGGTTGTTGTCTGTAGCCAGAGAAGACTGACAAGCGCTGTGCTCTTTTGATTGTGGGATGTATTGACTGTGCTACTTAACATGAGTGAAATATTCAAAAACACTCCATAAAATTAATACTATTCTACTTAGGAATATTATTTTTATTTCTGTTCTGTGCAGATCTTTTGACCTGAATTCGGGTTAAAGCAAACCTGAATATTAAATCTGCTCAAGCTATTAGTTTTTTTCCGATGTCAAAGCAGATAATCCTTACTGTGTTTTGAAAGGTGAAGTCTGTGATTATCTGCGAAACTTCTCTGAAAAATAGGTTGTCTAACTGGGAGTAAAAGGATTCTTTGTAATTTATCTCTCTGGCACACCACACAACGATCTGGATTGCATCACTTTTAATTGGAATATACAGTTTCAAGGCATTTTCCAGCTGTTCTTCCTGGTAGAGTCACCACAAAGAAAGCCATTCTCTGATAAACTGGAGAGTTTCAGAGATGCTTTTTCAGTTAAATACACTTGCTGATATGGATAGAAAGATAGAGCTAAATATGTTTGCGATTCTTCTGTATTCAGAATTATTTTGGAGATAATTGGAAAATATTTATGGAACTGAACTTAAGGCTTTTAAAAACATCCTGTGGTCAAAATCTAATTACAATTATTTTGCAGAGTATAACAGCATCTTCTTCAAAGGCATTGGGGGAAGGAAGGTGATCAGATGCCTCCTAATGCAACTATGTGAAAATTGTACAATATTGGTGAATTGAAATAATAAATAACGATTTAATAGTTTCAGAATTTGAGTATACAAGGATACTGAAGTTTTGACCAGTCTGTTTTCTTAGACAAATTTTCATCTGATAAAGTTCAGGTTTCCCTTAATCAGGACATAGAGTTTGAGAACACTGGAAGAAGATGAGCAAGAACAAAAGAAAGGAGTTGTATTATACAAGCTAGTGCTTTGCTTATGAGTATTACTTTTCAGAAAACAGAGAGCACTTCTAGTACTCACTTAGTACTTCACCATTTACAAAAGGGCAGCTGGATTGAAAATGCTAGGATTTGGATTTAATCTGAAAAGTTCTGCTTTCTAAAATGGTATTGGCAACCATAAAGACTGGAAACCTTTTAAAATGTAAACAGAAAAGTACTCATAATCACATGACTACAGATGTGAGGATATGAGGGAAAAATCCAGGTTTTCATCAACTGTGCTGTAAACCAGAACTGCTATTTTTTTTGGCCTCCTGTGAGCTGTACATTAGTTGCCTGTTTTCAAAGTGTCTTTTGCTTAACACATGCAATTAACATAGGAAACATCACTGTTAGGACTTCCTTTTTTCCTTTTTTTTTGTTTTGTGTTGTATAATTCTTTTCAGGCTTAAACTATAGTTCTAAATACTTGTGAGCAATGCAGAATGGGATGGGACCCCCTCCTCTTAATAATGATAATGATAATTTTTTTTCAAACCATGCTTCAACAAGTGGGAACAGAAAAGGAGAACTTCATGTTAAAATTATATGTATTGACAATTTAATGTGGCTGTCATTCATCTTTCAATAGAATCACTAATCTTTTTAAAATAAGAGTAGAAATAAAATGTAACTATATCTAGTTAAAATTTCTCACATAAAAGTAATTATTGTATTACATTTGGATTACCCAATATAATTCTGTGGCATGAGGTGCTACAAAAATATCTTTCTGCCTTTAACTGTGGTTCCTTATTTTGTGCTTCAAAGTGAAAACATACTGTTAGCAGAAGTAGTGAAAAATAGCAACATGTAAATGTTAAAATTAATTATGTACCTTAGGCCTGAATTATGCACAAATTGGACAGTGGATTACTGAGTAGACAGATTTTAAAAAACCCAAAACAACCTTGTTAAACAACAAATCTTTACCATACTTATGCTGCTGCTTAAAACTTACCACTTTCGTATTTTTGTGCCCCTAACAAGTGTGATTGCTTTTTTATCACTGGTGCATGGGAATGGCAAACTGTTAACAGGTTGATGGCACTAGAACTGTATGAGCTTTCCACTCTGCTTCTTGGGGAGCTGATAAGTCAAAATAAATAATAGGTACTGCCTCAAGGTTTACTTGGAGTATTGAGCTCACCCCCACAATGGGCCACCAACGAGACATCATAGTGTTTATAATTTAAAGTATTCTTCCTCCGTATATGACATTGATTATTGCCTAGAATCTTTGGGGTTTTGTATCGTTTTTCTGAGCCTGATAGGTAACAGTGCTTGATGGAAGTTGAGCCAGTCATGTGTGTGCTGCCTGCAGATAGCTGCTCCAGGCATCTATAATTTGTTTAAAATGATTGGGTGGGGAAATGCTGAAGCAATCTTGAGAGAATGTGTGTCGCCTTGGAGGTAATGTACTAGTACACTAGAGTAGTAGGTTTATTGTTCCTGGGGCTCATGGTAAGTTGAGTATGTCATCAGGCTGCTGACTTGTATGCCTATCTGAAAAGAAAATGCATTACTATAAGCCTGGAAAGAAAGTTATCGGCTCAGTAGGAAAGAATTCCACCGCAGAAAGGTGAGCAAAGAGTAGAAGACATTAGTAAATGAGCAACATGTATTGACAGGGACATTGAATGCATTCTGTAAAATGTCAAACTAAAATGAAAGGCTTGAAAAATAATTTGCTGTTTGCCCCCTGCAGAATAGCTCTGTTGGAAATTTGAAACACGTGTAGTTTATCTTAATTTAGAAGCATTACTAGGTTTTGACTGAGGAAGAGGAAAAAAAAAAAAGGCAAAGCCAGCATCTGTACCTTAATGTTGCCTGTTTTCTTTGTTGTCAGTGCTTTGCTTCTACTGTGAAAAAAAAAATTAAAAATTAAACATTTGATGATAATTCAGTGGTGAAAGTGTAGCTGATGATCACGTTGTGTATAATTTCTGCAATGTTTGCATTGGCTGTTTGCTGCTTCTCATCATAAGTTACTGGCTGTGGCGATGGCTGTTTCCGTTAATATAATAGAAGAGCCAACAGAGTTGGATTATAAAGGTAGTGTTGATATATTGTGAAGAAAGCACCCCTGCTCTTGGGTAGATGTAGTAAGTTTTAGCACCTACCAAGAGGCGCGTGAGAATCTCAGGTGGCTTTGGAAAATTGTATTTAATGTTTCCATGGGTTTGACTGGGGCAGTTACTTTACTGTGAGGGTGGTGAGGCACTGGCATAGGTTTCCCAGAGAAGCTGTGGATGCCCCATCCCTGGAAGTGCTTGAGGTCAGGTTGGATGGAGCTCTGAGCAACCTGGTCTAGTGGAAGGTGTCCCTCCCCATGTCGGGGGGACTGGAACTAGGGGATCTTTAAGGTTCCTTCTGACTCAAACCATTCTGTGGTTTGGTGATTTTTCAGAACTAGTGCACAGTTTTGCCTCTCTACCCCGAGTGTTTCATAAACCAAGCCAACATGGAATTAATTGTTACGTACAAGAGCATATGTTCAAACTGAGACTATTGTAATATATGCAGAATACGTTACTGCATGTGAGAGGGATTGCCTGGGAAAGAGAAATGGATAAGGCACCTCAGTTTTCAGAGAAGCAACAAGCTAGTTTGGATACCATTTATTAAAGCTAGTTAGGCATTTCTGGAATTCATCAAGTACCAATACACTCAACTATTGAATATAAATTTATTAATTAATTTAACTATTATTTTTATGTGCTGAAGAATCTTGAGATATGTTGATGAGTAGTTGTAAATGTTTTTATGAAGAAAAAGATTGAGGGTAGGAAATTGATTGTTTTTGAAGTATATACAGTTAAATGCTTGAGAGTTATGAGAACATCAGGGGCTTAAGTCTCACGAAAAACAAGTGAAAAATATGTCTCTGTGAACATGGATGGATAAGAAAATAAAATTTCTAAAGAAAAAAGGTACTGTTTTTACCTTTCTCTAAGGTTAAGAGAAGCAACTACTGGAAACAAGTGAAAATATGATTTAAATTTTCTGGCTGCTTCAACACATTCTTTTCTAAGTTTTCATTAGGGGAGCTCAGTGTGCATTAGATGTCAGTTTTACATATATGCAGGTAGTAGCCAGTTGGCACCCTTGTTTGTACATTAGTAGCCAAGCCAATAGATCCAGTGAAGCAGGCCTGTCTTCTGCTCTGTTCACAGTTCATTGCCATTTTTCAGGCTCCGTAATGACCTGCACTGACCTGTTTGTGTTTGTAGTACATGGAGACTCTAGCTTGGCCAAAAGCTGCAGTGAATTAGTGGTGAGTAGGGAATTGAAACGTGCATACCTTGATTCCTTGATCTGCAACAGTGATGTAAAACTCTATTGCAGAGGGAATTTCCAAAGGAAGTATGGCAAAATAAAATAGTTGAGCACTATGTATTTGGTGCTTTCTCTCTTTTTTTCTTAACCCTCACCTTGGATATTGATACTGATGAGTAGGTATGAGTAGACAGTTACAAACAGTCAGAGTAGTTTTTAGGTTTCTTATTGACCCTAACAAATCCTTTAGCCTACCTTGCAGTGGAAACTGGTTTAAACTGTAGGGTTTTGACTCTTGTGTTTGACCTTTATGTAAGGGTTAAATCACTGGCCATAATCTGCCATTTGAATATGTAATCTCAGTCTAACTGTGAAGGAAGTGATCTAACCAAAGAATCCTGCTTTGTGCACCCCTGTTTTGACACATACATTCTGGACATTTCCCTTTCTTTCCTCACTGAAAAGATAAAACCATACAGTGGATTTCCTAGATTTGATCTAGAACTAGTAGAAAGACTATAGAATTGAAACAATGAATGAATCAAGTAGTCCTTTAGCATAGAAAAAGCATACATTTACTTCAAGTAAACAGGTCTTGGTAGAGTTATCAAATGATAATTAAGGTTCTTCTCATTGCGTTTTGTCTTTCAGCAAAACTGTTTAAACATAGAAAAGAAGAGGCGTGTTATCAGCTAAAACATTTTGTATTTAGTCTTAAATTTAAGCTCTATGCCACATTTTATTTTGGTTGTTAGCAGATTCTAGGTTGATAAACCACTTCAGGTACTGTGAGGGCAATTTTCAAAAGTGTTCCTGTGGTATGGGTAGATGTCCTGTTATACAGTTCATGTGTTTGATAATCTGCACAAAAAACAGGCTTGTTTTGCACCATGGCAATGCTGTGTATGAATAATGCATGCTGTTTTTCAGATGAGGTTTTTGACTGAATTCAGATGGTATGTTTAGCATTGAGATTTCAATTGTACAGTATACATGTGGAGAATTCCATAATCTGAAATGGCAGGTTTTTTCTTTACTTTATTTAAAAGAGAACATCTCTATCTTCACTTATCTTAAAACATTTTAATAACTGAGACTACCAATTATGTTTTATAGGATTTGATTTTTGTGCTAAGGCCTTATCAAAAGCATCTAATAACGTGCTTTCTGCTGAGTTAATGATATGTTTTAGATGTCATTTCTTATACCTATCTTCAATAGCCATATTCAGACAGTGTGATTGTAATAATCAAGTTTCAATCAAACCATACCTAGTATGACAAATATTGCCTGAGATTGTAGTGCAGGTATTCGAGCTCTTGATAAAGGGCTTAATTTGACTCCTGGCAGAGACAGAGAACCACTATTGATTTTTATATCAGAATGCAAAATAGCTTTTATTTGTCATGTATGAGGGAAATTGCTTCTTAATTAAAACTAAATAAAACACTCACTCCAAGGTTTTATGCAATAATACAAAAAGTATCATGTCGTGTCTCAAATGTGTTCTTTTACAGGTCTGTAAAGGTTCGGTTAGCAATTATTCTTAACAAGCTAAAACACTTCTTAAACAGCTGCTGAAATCTTAACTTTTGTAACCTTCCTGGAATGTTTGTAGATTTACTGTACCCCAGGGCTCACCTCTTGTTTTTCCCTCCCCAAAGCAAATGTCAAAGAAATATTTGAACAAACTGTTACTCATCTTCAAATCCCGTTCAACTGGGACTGTGAGTTTATTCGACTGCATTTTGGACATAACAGGAAGAAGCATCTTAACTATTCAGAGTTCACTCAGTTTCTTCAGGTCAGTTGTTAACCTTGTTCCAAAGTTGGAACTGAGATTCATTTAACTTTTAATAATACACTAATACCATTTAAAATTTTGAGTTTGTTCTGGTAGTGATAATCCTTATCTGATACTAATCCTGACAGTTAATGATGAACTGTTATTTCTCTCTACCAGTTTTGTAAGCAGTGTGTACTCAATGTGCTTTAACTTGAATACCATCCTTTAAAAGAATGGGACAAAACACACTGTTTATGAAGTTAACCATTTTACTGATCGTTGTTAAACTGGGTTGAGGGTCTACTTTTTCTGTCATAGGCATTTAATAGCAAAACTAAACTCTACGAGAGAAAGTTAGCGTCCTTAATATAGCCAGTTGTTACTGACGATAAAAACTCCCCTGTAGAGGTTTTAGGTTATGTAACATTTCTTTTAGTTTTATAAACATTCTAATACTTACCACTTTTTTTCTCTCACTGGCATGCATGCTACCACACATATACTGGGAGTTCAGTCTTAAATGCAGCCAGCTTGCAGGAGATAAATCTGATTTCCTGAGATGTTGCTGAACTACCCTTTAGGAATTGGGCTTTAAAGAATTTCACTTGTTGAACTGCGCTTTATGCTAAGACAAAAAGTTACAGTTAAAACATGTTATGAATTGAACATTATACTAGAAGGAAGAAAAGGAAAATGCCATCTAGAAAGGATAGAGAAAGAGCAAAGTAGCAGAAATTTACACTGTAATTCATGGAAAAGAAGTTCACAGAGTTGTTGGTAATGGCACTGAATTCCATAAATTACCATACAGTGACCACCTTGTGATGTAACTTACAATTGCCTGTCTAGTAGACGTGAAGAAAAATAGATTATGCATTTCTAGAGCTCCCTTCATGCAATAAAAGTTTTGTATGTAGTGTCTTAAAAGTAAGGAGTGATAGATGTGCTTTGACGTAATCTGTAATTATTGTCCAAGATAAAAATACCTCATAGGATCACAGAATATTTTGGGTTGTAAGGGACCTTTAAAGGTCATCTAGTCCAACCCCCCTGAAATCCGCAGGGATGTCTTCAACTAGATCAGGTTGCTCAGAGCTCTGTTCAACCTGACCTTGAGTGTTTCTAGGAATGAAGCATTTAGCACCTCTCTGGGCAACTTGTTGCATTGCTTTACCATCCTCATTTGGTTTAAAATCATTACCCCTTGTCCTGTCACAGCAGGCCCTACTAAAAACCCTTGTTGCCATCTTTCTTACAAGCCGCCTGTAAGTATTGAAAGGCTGCAATAAGGTCTCCCAGGAGCCTTCTGTTTTCTTTTCCTCTCCAGGCCAAACAGCCCCAGCTCCGAGCCTTTTCTCATAGTGGAGGTGCTGCAGTCCGCTGTCATTTTTATGGCCCTCCTCTGCACCTGCTTCCAAAATGGTTTGTTGGGAACTCAGAGCAGAGTGATAAATATCTATTCTGGGTTTATGATTTTTTTCCCCAAGATACTGCCATGTAAGATACAGTAGCTTCTTATTGTCATCATATGATAAAAACCCTTAGTAGGGCAGACTGGTACGGGTTGCAGTAATTTCAGTATGTACACAAACTGGATATTTTTATGCTTCCTTTTAGATACAATTGTTTTTCTCATTTGGTCTAACGCCATCTTTTAGGGTTGGAGACTTGGATCAGAGCAAGTTTGTTGTACCCTGATCTAGAAAACCTTGATCATGAGGTTATGAGAGCTGAGAAATTACTGTAAAGGTGATAGAAGCTAGATGGTTTGCCCTCTTCTTATTGTCTGTCAGAATGTGGTTATTTTTTTCGCAGCTTCTAGAGGTCTGAATGACAGCTGAATGTGCTTTATTGTTTGCTTGAATAAAAGGAAACAACTTTTTCTGGACATAGAATTTACAACTATCATTATTATCTTGAGGTTAGGTTACCACAGTGATCTTTGTATGAAGGTTTTTACAGTCTGTATAGGAGTTTTAAATTGTCTGAAATGAGTGACGATTTGTGACATTATGGGAGATAGCTGTTTGGGGCAATCTAAATCCATATTATATCATTTTCACTGTCCTCCTGTTTATTTTCAAGTACTTTCCAATGAGTTAGTATATAATAGCCCAGTCATACTTCATCTTGGATGTGTGAGAGATCAGCTCACTTTGCATCTTGAAGATCAGTATTAGAAGTTTTTCTAGCAGTTAAGTATTTAATTAGGAATAGATAGCAGGCAGGACATGGGTGTGTGAAGTTCATTTCTCAAATGATTTAGTGAAAGTGCATATTTCCTTACAGTTAAATTGAGGCTTTTCTTTGACAGAGGAATGAATCTGTGGATAGAATCAGTATGCAGACTTCTTATTTTAGTTGAGCTGGCCTTGAAGTTTTAAACTGTAGTTGTGCTATTGTCTATGTGCCCAGACCTAATGGAGCATAAGAATATGAAATTAGTGAAAGTTTTGTGAACAATGAGTTGCAGAATTTGCTTCTAATATGCTATCTCTGAATATTCATTCTAGGAGCTGCAGTCAGAACATGCAAGACAAGCCTTTGCATTGAAGGACAAAAATAAAAGTGGTCTGATAACTGGGCTGGACTTCAATGAAATCATGGTTACCATTCGCTCCCATATGCTAACTCCATTTGTAGAAGAAAATTTAGTTTCAGTAAGTGTTAACCAAAAGTGCCTTGAATTCAGTGTTTAGTAGCTGTGATGTTTGAAGATAGTACTGCTTCTCTCTGACTTTGTCTTCTACTTGTTTATCACTCACTGCCTTGGTGCTGGAGTATCAGCTTTGTATAGAGTGGACAGGGGAAACATAGCAGCATTCCTTAGCTGCAGTAGTGAAAAGGTTGGCAATCTGGTTTACATGTCTAAAGTGCCATTGGAAGCAGTTTGAGTTAGTCTGCTTTACTTTTCACTAGAGCAGGGCAAATGACTTGGTACAGGAGGAATCATAGAATTGTAGAACCATGAAGGAAAAGACCCTTAAAATCACCAAATCCAATGGAAGTCATCTAGGGCAAAAGCATCCAGTTTTTATATTTCTGTATATGACATCTCAGGAGCTGGAGACTACTTACAGTTTTGTCCTTTTATGTACTCTTGCATTCTTTTCTTTTTCAGATCAGAATTTGGAAAATCAGTATGTAGATTCTAGAGGTAGAATGGTTACAGCTCTGATAGTTTGGCAAGATCTGTAGGTAATGACATACAAGTTATAATCTGAAAATATGTAGTATGAAAATTACATAAGAATGAAATTTATATAAAAGATCAAGTAATAATTTTTATCTTACTATCTTACCTATAAATCTTGCCTTGTCTTACTCATAAGGCATACTATCTTCCATAAAATTTATAGTAGCTACTAACTTTGGACTTTGAAGTAAATGGTCATTGGTGTATGTGATGCAAGAAGTCAGTCCCTTTATCTAAAGGAATTTGCATTTGCATGCATTTCTGTTTTAGAAAATTACTCAGTGACACTTTTAATGTGTCTATCAGATAACTTGAATATAATAATCTACTTATATGATTATTTCCTAATCGTTTCCTAGTGTTTAATCCTTACCTCAAAAATAGTATCCTGTCTAATAATTCTCCCCTCATGTTTCTATTAAAAATATCTTAAAAGTTACAGGAATAGAAAGATATCTTTAATTCTTTCATAATTTGCTGAAATGAATGTTTCTGTAATTGTAATAAGATGATGTAAAAGTGCTTAAGGCACTTAACTGTTTTCATTTAATTTTTAAAGGTAGCTGGTGGGACTGTTTCACATCAGGTCAGCTTCTCCTTTTTCAATGCATTTAATGCCCTTTTGAATAACATGGATCTTGTTAGGAAGATATACAGTAATATAGCAGGTACAAGAAGAGATGTTGAAGTCACAAAAGGTAAGGTATATTTCCTACATTTTATTAATTTTTTAATTCTGTCCATTTTGTAATTGGGGATGCAGATGGTTTAAGGTGAGTCAGAAGTGAGGTTATTGCCACTGGGAAAGTGTTTTTTTAGCTGTGGGTGATTTTCATCCTCACAGGGTAGTAAGTACTTTCAATTAGCTCATTAAGGAGAAGGTTCTGGCAGGAGTTGTGTTGGCCTTACTAGTTTGAATGAGTAACTGCAAGTCAGTATAATACTGAGGATTTTACAACTCCTTGAAAGAGATGCATTGTTGCTTAGAGGTAGGAAGTTCCTAGGGAATGTAGTGGAATGGGTTAAGTTTGAAAATCTGAGTAGTTTTATATATAGATTATGCTAGTTAGTATATAACAAATGGCTGTGCATGTGAAAGGTTGCCGTATTTCAGTCTTGACACATACATAAGCAGATTGCTTTCGTAGCCATTTTATGACAGATTTTACCACCAATTTTACTACTTGTATGGATGAGATCCGCCAAACCATTGTATGGCAAAAAGCATGCCAAGTTCTTTTTATTTTTTTTCTTCTTCTTTGTTTAGCTTATATGCTCTGCATATTTTTCCCTAGAGGAAAGCATAAAATATCTTTCCTCATCCTCCAAATTGTGCTAACAAACTGCCTAGCAATGTTTTTGGGTACAGAGGCATAAATACATCTTGCTTGGATTTGTATTGAGAAAAAGGGCTGCTGTGTTTTCACTGCTCAGACTTGTTAGCTGCAAGTTGCCAATTATGTCATGAACATGTTGTTTAATTTCACCAGATGAATACCTAAGCTTGGGCTCATTCAGAGCTAGCAGAGGAAGAAGTCTGGACGTGATGGGAATAGATGAGTCAGTTGTCCTTAAAGTTGTGAATAATGGACCATTATTCTGTTCTGTTCTGTTTTGCAGAACTTCAGAAGCAAGAATCACAAATTGTGGGTGTCATTTTATTAAGCTTGCTAATTTGAGGATTCTTGTTGTCTTTGGTGAATACTTACCATAAATCAGAGTTGTGGAGTCAGACTTGATCTGTGTTGGGAAGGCCTGTTTTAGGATAGATGTTCTCCTAAAGATCCTTTTCCCTTTGCATTTTGGATCTTGCTTCTTGGTGATAGACTTCATTTTTATGATATTAAAGTTATTTGAAAGGATTCAAAGAGGCAATTCGATAAATAACACAATTATTGTATTTCTCTTTCCTTTTTAAATCCAGAGGAATTTACACACTCTGCAATCCACTTTGGACAAATTACACCACTGGAAATAGATATTCTCTACCAACTTACGGATTTATACAGTGTTACTGGGTAACATAATCATGAATTTTATCATTTTGCAATCATCATTTTTGTGTTTCCTGTGTGGCCTCTTATATTTGTCTTAATTTTAAAAGGTTTTGTGTTCCATTATATTTTGTTACAGTAATTTATTCAATGTAAACTGATTTTGTTGTGTGCATGGGTTTTGTAAGCGAGTTGTGTATGTCAAGCACAATTATTAATTGTTGTATTATAGGTACACATATGAAGTAGCAAAATACAGTACTCCTAAAAGGCTGCAATGCACTGGTTGATGTTTTGTGTAGATCTTTAATGCATGCAAAATCTTAGGTCGAAATAGCTAGAAGTAGTTTAATTTGTGTATTATATTTCTTATTACTAGTAATGAAGAACTTAACTTCTGAATAATCTGTGCTCCCTTCATCTCCAAGCACACTTTAATGCAGTGTAGCAGACTTCTTAGGTGTGCATTCAAGTGACAAGTGTCTTTTTTGAAACTCAGATGTAGCTTGTGGGGTGTGGCCAGGAATACTGTACTGAATATGTTTGATGCTTTATCTAATCGTAATTTGCTTTTCTCTGCCTTGTGTAAAGGCGCTTAACTTTGGCAGATATTGAGAGAATAGCACCACTGGCTGAAGGTGCATTACCTTACAACCTGGCAGAACTCCAGAGGCAGGTGGGTAGAAGAAAAAAATAATTGAAACTGAGTGAATGTTTACATGTACTTGCAAATGAAAAGTAGGAATAATGCACTTTAAACAGATTCCTGACAAGTGAAACATGCTGGGTGTATTGCTGTAAGGATAGAAATGGGGCAGGCTGTTAGACACTGTATGTGTCTAAACAGGGTATGAGATGTCCGAATGGCCTGTTCAGATATGAGCATGTATGGATACTTGGATTCCTTACCGTGAATGCATTTGTTCACTCCTGAGAAGGCTTTTCACAGGACATAGCTCTCCATGAACTTCTCCAAAATGAGTCCTTCCCATGGACCCCAGTTCATCAAAAACTCCTCCAGTGTGGGTCCCTTCCACGTGGTGCAGTCTTTCAGGAATAGATTTGTGTGGGTCCTCCATGTGGTCACAGCCTCCTTGGAGCACATCCACATATTCCTGTGTGGGGTCCTACAGGGTCTGCAGGTGGATCTCTGCTCCACTGTGGACATTCATGGGCCACAGGGGCACAGCTGTTGCATCGTGGTCTGCACCACAGGCTGCAGGGGAATCTCTACTCCAGTGCCTGCAGCACGTCCTCCTGCTCCTTCAGTGACCTTTGTACCTGCAGAGTTGTTTCTCTCACACGTTCTCACTGCTCTCTCCAGCTGCCATTGCACAGGGTTTTTTCCGCCTTCTTAAATACGTTATCCCAGAGGTGTTACCACTGACACTGATGGACACGGCCTTGGCCAGCGGTGGGTCTGTCCTGGAGCCAGTTGGCATTGGCTCTGTCAACATGAGGGAAGCTTCTAGCAGCTTCTCACAGAAGCTACCTCTGTATCCCCCGCCCCTGACTTTGCCTCACAAACTCAATACAGGTAGTAAAAAAGGTAGAATTAGAAGATGAAAAGTATTGCGATAGAATGTTAACTCTTTATTTCACCAGAACTTTACATTTATGTTTGCTAGCTTTGCTTTTATCATAGCATCCTTAATAAACATTACACATGTATAGTACAGCATAGGAGTTCCAGGCCGTGCAGTTGGATGTTGAATATAAATTGTTTCTTACCTCAGTGGCTCATTACAGTTTAGCTGTAAGAACTAAAGATTTAGGACCAAATGTTATGCAGGTGTTTAACTTACATTGTTTTAGTTATTGTTACTAGAGCTGAATTTGATAATTTGGTTCTCTTTCAAACAAATTAGTCTGAAACACAGTGTCTGCTCTGTTCTTTATGTCACCGCTCTTTTGTGCTTGGTTGTCCTTAGGCAATTAAGCATATCTGAGCCAATACATGTCCAAAACCTACTTAGTGCTAATGGTCTTCCTATGGATTCCTGATGACAAGAATGATGGAAGGGAATGACCCAGAAATGTGGATACAACGTTTATCCAGGCTATTAAGTATTTTTGATGAAGTTTGGTAATGACATTCCACTGCCAGTTTTGGTTTTAATCAGTGTCTTAGTACTCACCTGTCTGAGTAGAAAAAAATACTGACATATTTTACTTTTGAGAGCTACCTTTGTAGCTTGGCACTCTTTTAAAACAAGCTTGCTGGTAAAAGTTTCACTCATCACTACAACAGAATATACTCTTTTCACACTCTTGAAGTAATACATTATATTTTCATCTTATTCTACATTCTGTGTTAAAACCAGACACCAGAAAACAAAATAATTTTATTTTATTTAGTTTATAAGGAACAGTCTTTTATTAGACCTTATCCTAAGTGAATGCTATATTAACAGTAAGTTAAGTGTATTGACGAAATGAAAGATATCTGTTCATGAAGAGAAATATCATCCCAGTGCAGTCCAGCTGTTCCTGGGAAATGAAACTAATTCTGTAATCAGTTTTATATGATTTTAAAATCCCTTTGTAAAGAAAAATATAAATTTTTGCATAAAATCACTCCATATAGATTTGGTAGAAATGAAAATTAGCCTGCTTTCAACCATATTTACTTTATTGTCAATTTTTTTTCATTGTGTAAGATTTTTTTAAAGCTTAGCAGCTGAATATCCTATGGGGATGACAGCTACAGTAATTTTCTCTTTATAAATATTCATGATTTGAAAGCTATAGCATTAATTACATTCATTTACATATCCATCTGAACACACAAGTAAACTGAAAACTTTGTGAACACTTATTTAATAATATAAAAGTGACATTTCCTTCAGAAAGAATTTGATTTTTAACATTCAGTCATGCATTCGCTAAGATTGATGTCTAAATGCAATGATCGGATTTTGATGAGAATCGTGTGAAGCTTTGAAAAAAAAGAATAATCTTAAACCAGCTGAAAGGCAGCAGGTGTGCTAAACTAGGAGAAAATATCAGTGGAATGAAGAGCTAGTTCTGCTTCTAAAGCTTTTTGGGGTATATTATTGCATGTGTCTTTTATTTACATGAATCAAAAGAAATATATCTGAATTTTAGAATTTATTTTTGTGGTTATTTTGTTTTTATTATCCTTTGGGGGGTTTTGTGTGTGGTTTTTTTTTTAATAGAAAATCATAGTGGTTCTACAATAGTGAGGATATTCTTTGGATTTATTGCTTCTATTGCTTGTAAAGGGAGTACAGTACATTTGATTTATGCTTTTTTTATGCTGGTCCGCATGTGCAGTGTGTAATTTTGGTGCTACCTAGAATTTCTCTATTCTTGTCTGTTAAGCTGTATTGTGGGGGAGGAGAACGTCTTGTGGAGGGAAGTGGGTTTAGCTGTACCTTTTTATTCTGTGGAAAAATGGTATAAAATATAATCCATGGTTTTTTAAAGGTAATGATCTCATCTTGACCTCATAGGCTTTTCTCCTATATTGTGTATATGCTGTGTAGCCTTATGCAATACAGGCAGGTTTTTGCACATCCCGTGTAACACCCATCCAAACAGAGTAGCTTGTGCTGAGGTAGGCGCTGTCTTCCTGTGGTGCTTCAGTGAGCTGAACGTGCCTTGGCTGGGTAGCCTTGGTGAGGGAGCTGAGAAGTGTGTGTGTGGTAGTCTTAGTGAAAATTCCTAATCTGCATCAGTCTGGAGTCTGTAGACATTCCAGCTGTGCTGTCAGCAGCACATCTGCTAACAATACAGGGTACTTTTAGGAAAAACAGGTTTGTGTTTGGAAAATGGACTTTAGTATCTGCTTTGCTGTGGAATTTACCAGTTAATATCTTGGCCCCTTAGATAGCGCAGGCAAGTTATACTGCATAATATCAATTCTTCTCTACTGGTCTTATGCTTGGAAGAAAATTCAGCCTGTCTTGCATACTTTATAGTGCAAGTTTGTGAATACATCTTGTGAATCAGTTACCTTGTTTCTAATAGCCATTTAATAATATGAGTCTCTGCAGATATTTTCTGTGCAGACTATATTATTTAGAACACTTAACAGATTTATAATAGTGTATGTAATTGAAAGGAGTGAGGTCAGTGTTACTCTCTAAATTAGCAACTGCCTGAAAAAGTCTTGTGGAGAATACTTTTAGGAATAATTAACATTTTGCTTGTTTTGAAGACATGAAATCTCATGTTTATGCTATGCATTAATGGGTGTGTAATCTTAAAATATGTCCTGTGCTGATAGAGCCTGTCTGTGAGATATTCTGTGAACTCCTTTAGAGATACTGAGTTTTATTTGACTCGAAAGGGAGTTCCATGCCTTACAAATACAAAGGCAACAGAATAGAAAATAGCAAAGTTGTTTAGAGTTTCTGTCTCCTTTTTCTTGAACATCATTGTTTCAGTTATACCAGTGTGCTGGTTTTGGCACAACTAGGAATATGTAAGGAATATTTTCTGAAAGGAGTATTTGAAAAATATGCCTCATTCATTAGGCACAATAGACATTATCTAGTAATTATTTTTATTTCTTCCTCCTCAACATAAAGCTACCAGTTTTTACCAGATTCTTTCTGTAACATTATAAAAGCAATTCACAGATGCCTTTGTTTTCCTGTGCAGATTTTCAAGCTTTTTTTCTTTTTTTTTTTCCTCTCACACAGCAATCTTTTGGAGAATTAAGCAGACCTATTTGGCTCCAAATAGCTGAGTCAGCTTACAGGTTCACTTTAGGCTCAGTTGCTGGAGGTGAGTAATATTTCTGCTTCCTGTTTTCAAGCTTGGGTTAACTTAACACTGTTTTACCAGACTAATTGATCTCATCTAAGGTGGATGTTTTGGTTATACATGTGTAAAATTGGATGCTGGAACCATTTTGGTTCTGCTATTCCCTTTCATTCCTTATCACTTGGCTTCTAGAATCTCTCTACAGTTCTTTGAAACTGCACCAGTAACAAATTTCCTTAGTGGTAATTCAGATAGGTGTTCATTCTACACACCTTGTTTTATGTAACAATGTAATTCGTTCTCCTTGAGACTTTTTTTTCTAAACCTTCATTAACGTTCTTTCTTACTTCCAGCATATCAGAGGTCTTACCAGCTTATATATTCTTTGTGTTTAAATAAATGCTGTAGAAAATCATCCTGATAATTATATACTACACCAGCAATGATGTTGCAGAAGTAATACTCCAAATGCTTTCTTACAGCTGTTGGTGCTACTGCAGTCTATCCCATAGACCTGGTGAAAACTCGTATGCAGAATCAGCGCTCCACAGGTTCAGTCGTAGGGGAGCTGATGTATAAAAACAGCTTTGACTGCTTCAAAAAGGTTTTGCGTTTTGAAGGCTTTTTTGGTCTTTACAGAGGTAAGTGAATTAAAAAAAAAAAAAAAGTCAGTAATTTTCTGCCCCCTTTTTTTGTTTTAATACCCCAACAGCTAGTTTCCTATGGGAAAACCAGGATACTTGATAGCATGTCTAATTTTGCGTTCATTTCTGAGCTCAGTATTTATCTTCCATTGTGCACCCTTCATCATAAACAATTGCTGGGAAAAACTGGGCTTTTTTTTGTTGCTATTGCTGATTTGCTCCTTGCTGCTTAAGTTGTTTAAAGACCTAATTTTTGGGCTGTAAGTGTTGAGGACATAATTGTAACCTCACAAAGTAAGGATTGCAACTTTTGGCTGGGGTCAGACATCAGGAGCAGATTAGCATCTGAGGAATAAAGATTCATTTTACAGCAAATATTTTTTGTTAAGAGACAAAAGACAGTAATTTTGAAATGTATCTGTAAGCTGGATGCCAGATCATATGCCTCATACTTTTGCAGGTAGTGGGACTTGTTTTATAATTTTGTCTGGTGAACAGAAGTTGCATTCTGCTGTTGAATTATGTTGCTCTATTTTACTTGAAAATATCACCAGTGGAACTCAGAAAACTGTAATTTAAAGAACAAAACTCTAAGATACAGATTAAGAATTCAGCTTTTTATCAGTTAGGCTGAAAGCTATCATATGTTGTTTTATCTTGGAAGATTCTGAAAGAGTTTTAATCACATTGGTGATTTACATGCAGGGTAAATGCTTACCAGCCCTCTGAAATAGATACTTAGTTGAATTCTCTATTTTTAATTGTAATTTCACATAACTTTATGAAGTTCACAATTATCATAAGGATGAACAAAGTATTTATTAATTGGCACACCTGTTTCTTTAGCTGCAGCAAAGTCACTCACTTATGTGATGTCTACAGCATTTTGTTCTGCTTTGTGATGTTTTCTGTCAGTGAAGACACTGGACAGTGTCCTTTATGGACAGTATCTAAGAAGTTTTTGCCTGTGAAAGTCTGTGGGTTCTGGCTAAAGAGTGTTTTGTAGTCTTGCAGGATTTTGCTATGAAAGTAAGTAAGGGAAGGAATATGTTGGTGCAAAGTTGATGAAATAGCTGTAGTCTGTGTAAATTACGTCTTACTGGTAAATTGTTTTCTTTTTTGGATGCTATATCTTTCACAAAAGCAAATACTCCTTGAGTTACATCTGTGAGACTGATTCTTCAGTGCTGTTCTACAGTACTGTTTTCTTTCTCTTGCCCTCCCTGCCCCATTTTTGCACAGCAGCATCTAAAATAATTTGTTATTTTATTTTTGTTTTCTGACCTTTCACAAACACTTTGAAATCAAGGATGATTCCATTGATGAGTTAAAAGCAGTGGTTTACACTTGAAAAAAAAGTTCTTGTTTGAAAGAATGTCAGTTTGCTAAACTTTTTAATAGCCTGTTTAATAATTGTCTTCAAGATTGCTTAGGATAAGAAGTTCATGTAGTTGTTTTGAAAATGTTACAGTTAATGGTCAGCATGTTACTAAGATTTGGACTCAGAGATTTGGATGGTCTGTTGGAAGTATGTTAAACTAAACAGCAGAAACACTTACGGAGTTGGCTGTGGGTCTGTTACTGGCTTCTTATATTCCTGAGCTGGATTATGCTAATTGTATTGTAATATAACTGCATCTATACCATAATATAATGGTACAATATAGTTGTTTACTGCACTTTAAAAAATAGAACTGAACACAAACTGGAAATGTTATAATTCTAAATAAAAACTTAGAATTTTTGGTCAAGAAAATAAAGACTCTTTTGAGTCTTGACATCCACCTTCGGAGCTAATGAAGTTTCTTCTCAGGTCCCTCACTAGACCATGCAGAGTCCCAGGTTCTCTGGCACACCAAATGTGGGTGCCCAGTGAGTTCAGCTACGTAAAGGGAGTGGGGGGATTGTCTTGTGGTGTTTTGTCTGGTGGTTTTGGTTTTTTTAAGTGTAGGCATTGCAGAACCAGATTGTCTTTTCATGGTAGATCAGAAATTCAGGCTGGGAGGGCACCATTTCTTTTTGTTCCTGTCAACCTTTCTTTGTATTTAATAACTACCTTTCCTCAGCATAGTAAGTCTGTAAATCGCACAGAAAGTACTATGTTGGAAGAAAACCCTACACTGCATATATTAACTGCTGCACTTTCTATTAAGGTACCTTTGTTTTGAGCTTCCTTTTAAGGAAGTAGTGTAAAAATTCTGCAGACTGAGTACTTTTGGGAATTCTGAACATTTAACATTTTTAGCTATGATTTCTTTATACTTAACGAATAGTGGAAAGCAGCATTGATGCAGTTTTGTTGCTGTGAGGTTTTTAGTTAGTTAACTGGCAAACACTTTTGACAAAATGATATTCCATAACCATGGAATAACATTGGGATTTGACCATATCTAGTAAAAAAACCTTTCTTTTTAAGTTTTATGATCTATACATGTGCCAGAATGACTGTGGAGAAAACAGATTTAAAAATAATAGATGGCTGTTATAATGTGTTGTGGGAAGTTAAGACTGCCATCTACTGATTTTTTTCTTAAACCTATTAGTTCCTAGAAAAGTGTATGTGCGATTTTCAAATGACAGTTCATGTTGATAGTAGCTATTTTCCCATAGCAAGGACCTTGCCAAAATTGGTTTCTGTCCACTAATACCTCTTTTTAGTGAGATAAAAAATGCTTACTACTAATAGGATTTAAAGAAGTTCATGCTACCATGTTGAACTGAACAAGAGAAAATCCTTCATACCCTTAGTTGACTCGAGTCTTCAGAAAACTCAGGTTAATGAGTCAAGTAGAAGTGAGTTGATAATTTATCATAGTCATGTGTATATCTCACAATTACTATCCTATTTTAAAAAGTGATTGCAAGCTTTATGGGAAATGATGCTAAGGGGCTAAAAAAGTCAAACAAACACTTATGTAGTAGACATATCCAAGGTATATGTTTGGTCATTAAACTTTTTTCCTTCTGTACAGCAGCAGCATCAGGCTTGACTTGGTTGAGGAAGGCAGATCTGGTCACACATTTCATTATAATTTTCAACAGATAATTGTAATATAAAATCGTACTTGTAGGAATATGCAGTGCTCTAGCAGCATCCCATACTTAAATGCCTCCCACCTCAAAGGATGTCCCTTGTGCAGAAAGGCATTTCTGAACAGCACTTATAAAATACTAGTTTTTCTATTAGGAAGATAATGTTGCCTTATGATGTCTTTGTTTCTATAGGCTTGTTACCACAGCTGATAGGTGTTGCTCCAGAAAAGGCTATTAAGCTAACTGTACGTATCTTTTTTTTTTTTTTTCTCCTCCCTGGCATCCTTTTGTTTGTTAACATGCACAGGATTTATTTCCTAAAATGTGTGAAAGATGACCACTTACAAGCATTCTAATATATATGGCTACAAATGTACTTGATATGTATTAGTAAGGAGGAAAAATACCTTAAAATAGTGTGTAATATATTGTATCTTTATTAGGTTAATGACTTTGTCAGAGACAAATTTACTAAGAAAGATGGTTCCATTCCACTCCCTGCAGAGATCCTTGCTGGAGGCTGTGTAAGTATCTGTCCTGTATTCCTAGGAAAAATTGATTCTCAGTGATGTCCAGAATAGTTGGAATGACAGTTAATGGGTGTGCTTTGTCGATTTGAACAGGAGTACTCTTTTTTCCCCCAGTTGCAGGAACTAAAAAAAGTACTTTGTCTGTTTGGAAAGCTTAGCATACTTCTGAGTTAAGTTCCCTTGAAGGATGGGCTTAAACAACTTGTTTTGGCTCAGTTTGCAACTTTCAGTTTCAGCAGTGGTTTTATTCACAAAGTCCAAAGAAGAGGGTGCCTATTCTCCCTTTCTGTAAGTTCTGCTGGGTTGCTATTCATCATTAGTGTGGGAAGATACAGGTACTCCTTGAGAATGGGTTATAGGCATGATTAAGTTTCCTTCAGGGGTGGGATGGAGATGTCTAGAATGGTTTAAGAAAATCTATTTCTTGCTGATGATTTTAAGAAGGAAAAGAAAGAAACTCTTCAACTTGCTGTATGTGAAATTTTTACTGTTATGAAAATATGGAAAACATGAACAATATAGCCTTACCTTTCAGGTAACAGGTATGAGTGAATTGTCTGTTTAAATGACTTTGTATAAAATGTAGCTATGTTAGTCCAGATGATAATTACAGCCCTCATCTAAATATAGTTAAAAAACCAACTGTGTTTTTGTTGAAACTGAGGGCTGTAATTCAATTGATGTTTTAGCAATCTGTAAGTGGTTTGAATTGATACTGATGATAGATTTCTTTTGGTTTTGCACGTTGGCTAATTTCATTTGTGGGATTCCCCAACAGTTGTTAACCCTATAATATGCTTAAGGCTTGAGTTGGGTTTCTTTTGTAGCAGAGAGCACTAATAACTTCCAGTTGAGTAGGCTGACAGGCTGGTATAAAACCTCCTCAGCTTACAACAAAACCTGGGGCAGAAAGGTTGTTGACCTCTGCAAACTTTTAATTCAAAGAAACAGCCCTGAAGGGAGGCTGCTTATAGTTCTGCCTGATTGAATTTGGCAGCCTGGTACATGCTTGAGTCTTCACCTGTCAGTGTACAAAGTTTATTTTCTGAGAAATGTGAGAAAGAGCTCCAATGTGTAGCTAGCAGAAGACTAACCTTTTTCTGGAAAGCTCAGTAACACAGAAAGCAAATGCAGGTCATTTATAATGGAAGAGAATATAATTCATTAGTATTTGTGTTGTGCTTAAATTCATAACTAAAATCAAACATCTGCTAATGAATTTTATTATTTTACATTATTTTGTACTGAAATATATAATACTAAATTCAGTCTACATTAGAGGCTTTTTCATGTCCTGCTAGGTACTCCTTTTTTCAAAAGAACTTAATTGTCTTACTGTAGTGAACATGGAAAAATTGGAGATAAATTGAGCTTCGGATAAGCTTTCAGAGATTTGGATGTTTTTTTGAAGATGAGCAGATTTGTAGTCTGTCCAAACACAACACCTTCAAGCTGACTGTCTTAGCTGATACTTTCATCTCCTTTTTCAAGATAATATTAATCACAATCTGGGAGAATTTTAAAAAAATTATAGAAGTGTTGGTCACAGTTTAGCAACCTGAGGGATGTTTCTTGGTAGCTTCATCTGGATCATCTGATATCTTACTCGTTGAAGATTTTTCTGTCTGTACTGCTGCTTAGTTCAATTTTAGCAATTCCTCTTCTTCCTAAATAGCAGAATCTTTGTTAGCAAGCCAGTAAGGTTAAGAGTCTGAAAGTATCAGTTGGCTAAAGCAGGAACAATTTGATACTAGTCTTTCTTTTTTTCATCCTCAGACCTTTTCATTCTCGTTGTGACTGCTCTTCTCTATGTTGACTTGCTTGGAAATAGTGTTGGTCTTCATGCTTTCGGTGTTACTGTGTTCTGTTTTTCTACAAAATACTGTGGGGTACAACCAGCAGTTACATCCAAGGAAGTGCCACTAGTAAGCTTAGTCCTTTTCCTTGCAGGGGCACACAAGGCTTTCTGTTTGGGTGATGCTGCCTTTCAGTTTTCCTTTTTTCTCTTCCTTCACTCTCTGTTAGTACAAAATGATGGGTTAATGTGCGAATGTTTGGATTTTATATATGCCAAAATTATTTTCAGCATCAGGATTTGGGTACCTTGGTTTTTTGTGGCTTTTTCTTACTGTTCAACACTTAAATATTTTGCTAATAGTACAGTATAAATCTAGGCTAAAATTAAAACATATATTTTCACCTTGTCATAATATCAGAAGAAATAACATTATGCCTGCATGTAGTTCTCAGAGATCTACATATTACTGTCTCTGACTCTCACTTACCTGTGTTTAGTGCTGAACTATCTCCTCATTAACAGGAATAAAGCAGTTTTTGGTAATTTCTGGTATGGAGCTGTATTTTCATCCATTTTACAGAGTTTACAGTAGAGACCTTCCATGCTTTTGAAAGCCTTCCCTCTTGCAAGGTATACAAAAGCACATTGTGCATGCCACAGTCCTCAATCAAAAGAATTCTTGTGAGGAAGTGAAGGCAGCTTGGGAAAGGTTCCAGCAGACATGGCAAATTCTCCTCTCTGGATGGCAGTGCTGTATCAAAGCTTATGTATGGTGTTACAGTCTTCTAAGACCCACACATAAGAACAGGTGAAACCTCTGACATTAAGACAGTAGTAATTCAGGAGACCTTGTGTAGGATGGTCAGTATCCTCAGCTCTGGAGTACCTGCAAGCAGTGCTGTACTGTCCAGCAAGGGGGCCACTCACAGGTGTGTCCCTCCTCCAGAAATGCTAATGCCAGGAGACTGAATCGCTTTGGCCAAAATCTTACTTCTCAGGCTCCAGTTATTCTCAGCTTCTGTAAGAATATGGAGTAAACTCATGTTCCCAGTAAGAGGAAACATCTTCATTCTCACAGCAGTTAACAAAGACTTCCGCCCAGGCAGTGCCTGTTTATATGGTTAGCTGCCTGTCTGTTGTCTTTCCTTCCTTACTGCAGGGCAGGGACCTCCCGCAGGCAGCCCGTGCCCTGTGCTCCTTTAAACCTACCTGCTGGCTGCTGGGCAATGCAAATGTCACTGGGAAGTGTAGGGTCTGGTCTCTCAGAGCCCAAATACTCCCAGCTGCTCTCAAGCTGTAGCTGTATTTGAAAACTGCAGAGCAGCTATGTGGGGCAGCTCAGTTACAGCAGTCAGGTCATACCTGTCAATGAAAGGGCTCTTGTCCCTGATAGATGAAACTGATAGCCTGTCTTCCTACCTGCCTGAAGTATGCTGGTTTGTTAATCATTAACAGCACTATCCACATTTACACATGTTCAGAGCAAACAATTTCTTTCCCT
>NW_008238358.1:6620567-6631161 GCF_000691975.1 Corvus brachyrhynchos
GTAATAAATTGAATTACTTTTCATTGTAATTCAGTGATTATCCTGCATTCCTGCCTTTGAAGTTTTCAGCTACCGTTAGCTTTGAGTTGCAGGGAGACTGAGTGAGGCTTTGGCAATGCTTTCCTCTATCCCGACAGAGGCCTGGGAAGCAGAGAGCGCATGCCTGATATGGACAGTGCTTCCCAGAGGAGCTTACACGCATGACACATGTGAGTACATCGTGAAGGGCAAGGTGCTGTAGGGCAACTGCTCATTCTCAGATGGGAAGCAGTGTTGAAGTAGACATCTAATGCTATGTAAATGATTCATGATTACTGTTACAGTAGACAAAGATACTGTGATTTTTAGGCTGTAATTCCTATGAGTTTCACAGGAAGAAATGGATTCTTCCCGTCCTGTGCATGGTGCTTAGCATTTTGAATGGATGAATTGTGTTTCAACAGAAAGATGGTTTTGCTTTATGCTGTAGGGAGGAGGACAGTGCGGGGTGCCAGGCAGAAAGGGTCAGAGAACCTTTGGAGGTGTAGGCAATGCATCTGTTGATAATTAGAGGTTGGGATGTGTGTATGTGTGTTTGTGTTTGCACATACATTCACAGAGGGGTCCAAACTTACCATAGATCTTGAAGCTTTCATAAACATTAAATCTAACATTTAGTCTAAATATTTTTCATATACTTGTGAAAAATAATTTTCATACATGTTTATGCATATATACATACATACACACAAACATGTATATAGGTTTATCAGGCAAATAGGACTGTGTCAAATACTTATTTTTGAAAAAATAATGTGAAATGTTAATGGTTTTGTTTAACAAACACAAAAATATAGAATTATAGATGTCAGACTGCTTTTTCCTTCAAAACCCTGAAGATACTCTGCTTCTTTTATTATACTTTGAAAAG
Organism: Corvus brachyrhynchos; assembly: GCF_000691975.1. Classification (NCBI taxonomy): domain Eukaryota; kingdom Metazoa; phylum Chordata; class Aves; order Passeriformes; family Corvidae; genus Corvus; species Corvus brachyrhynchos. The sequence continues at coordinate 6,621,478 of NW_008238358.1, forward strand.
ATAAATACAGAAGCAGAATTAAACTTTACTGCTTTATCTTGATTTCTATTGTGGACATTTCAAATCAGGGAGAAAATGATTGTTTAATAAAAGAGACAGTAAGCACACTGTAGGTTCATGAACAGTGTCAGCTTTGCCTAGAGAAAGAAGTGCAAGTTCTTTGATGTTTTTAAACAAGACTGTTTTAAGTAACATCTTATTTTAGTTGCTTCTATGGGACATAGTTGTGGTCCAGGATGTGGTGGTTTCAAAAAGGAAGGAAGGAAGGTCTTGAAATAGGCCTCTCCCCTTTGGAGCATATGCCTCTCGGGTGGAATTGGAAAGGGCAAGAGGTCTCATGTTGCAGGGTCATTTGTGTATTTCCTTCAGCCTTTGGCATGTCATGGGGCGTTTGCTGTGGGATCTCAAACTACATCTTTTCTCTCATAACCTTTGCTGTCAGATTTAGTTCCTTTATTTGCTCCTTGTAGAGTTATTTTACATGACATTAAGGTTAAGTAGAAGCTTTTATTACTGGTATTTTTGATGTGTATGAATAACCTCCATTCAGGAACAAATTTGTCAACCTTTTTTAAAGTGTCTGTTGCAATTTATGTGTGAAGAGAGGTTTTTATGGGAGAGAAATCTAGATTTACTGCACCATCTCCAAAAGCAATTCAGGGACTGCAATGTATACCTCTGTGTGCATATACGTGTGCACGTGTATTTAACATACATAGCTGACAGCTGAAGTAAGAGACTTTGAAAAAGAATGATGCTGATTGCTAATGATTTGCACAGGAGCGTGGAGATTTGTACTGCAAACCTACATGCTTCCAGTTCATTTTTATTTGGAGATCCTTTGTGTCATTCTCCTCTGCATCCTTTCTGTGGAGTGCTCTTCTGCTCCCCAAGGCAGCACTCTCCTCTGCCTCACACATTCTTTGTCAGATAGACAGGCTATCTTTTACTTAAATAGAAAACACTGACAAACTAAAAACAATGCTTGCATTCATTCTTTAAAATATACACAGTGAAAAAGTGAGTTTTCTTGTGTTACATGTTCTGTATTAAAGTCAATGCTTGTCCTGTCTGTACTTGTGATCTGTTGAGGGACCTAACTCATTTGTGCCACTCCACTGAATGCAGCGCTCCTCTTCGTGTGAATCAAATCACTGCTGGGCAGAAAAGTTTGCCAAGCTCCAAGTAAAACAGCGTAAGTCAAGACTTGGATAGAAGGACATATTGCTAACAGGGAGTATTTAACTGGGTATCTAGGTAGTTACAGCTCTTTTTGAGAAAGCTGCCTGTTGAGAAGTCTGTCAACACTGTAAATACTCAAAAGTGTTGATGTAATTAAAGAGCTTTTCAGTGGGTTTTCTACTGATAATATAAGCATAGAGTTTTCCGTATTTTATTTTTCTCAATAACCTGATCACCAAATCATACTCTAATACTGTTGGAATACATAGTTCTGTGTTAACTATATAGAATTTGTAACATTGTATGTCTGATTAGTGTTGCTGCTAAATTATTAAAATGTTTTGTGTTCAGAGTCTTTTACTTTCTGTATCAGAAGAGGGCTATGGCTGATTTTAACAGAAAGGTAGGCAGCTGTGCACCTAGGAGAGGAAAATGTTAATTGCAGGAAGATTGAATTCAGGGCAGAAAATAGAAATGTTTACAAATTGGCCTATTTGTGTTTCTGTGGTAGGTGTTAAGCAAATAGGAAGAGTTATTTTGGCTGCTCTGTAGGATGTGCTAATTTTTAACATTAAAATAAAAAATGGAATTTCACATATACATGTAAACAAATAATACATATTTAATAGGCAAGTAGCTGGTAATTGTCTAGAAGGAGTGAATTTCTAGCTTAGTGTTGCAATTTAAAGTTACTTGAATTTTTTTGTGTGGTCCATTGTATTATGTAGCCAGAACACACTGCTTAACATTTTATCTACCAAAATTATTTTTTTAAATGATATAAGGAAATTCTAAACATTTGAAATTGGTTTTATGCTTAATGCAATGTGAAAAAAAAAAATTAGTTGTTTAACAGAACTTGCCAGATGCAACTTTTATAAATTTTATTTAGATTGGAACTTTGCCTAGCAAGACAGCCATTTCATCTTGCATGCATAGGTGTGTGTGAACTGGAAAAGAAAAGATGAGATGAGAAGTAAAGGGAGTCTGAAGAATGCCTTTGGACATGAGTGGTGTCAGATAACTGAGTAAACAATGCAGTAAGTCCAAGGAACAGAGAAGATGGGAATCACTTTGGCTGGTCTGGGAGTTCTGGTGATCTTCCCGATGCTTGCAACAAATGTCCACAAAAATGTAGGTTTTGATTTGCTTTCGGAGAGGTGAAGAAGTGAGGGAATAAAATTAAGAATGACTGTATGGACTGATTATTTGAGTAGGAAGTGTTAAAGACAGTAATTACTGCAGTGGAGATAGTTAATCAGAAGCAGTGGTGGATCTCCCACTGTTTGGGTCAAGGTGCTTAAGTAAAGCTGGTGCAGTGATGATTTTAAGTGTCAATATTGAGTGAAGTTATAAATGGGGCTTGCAATAAAAGGCTGTCAGTGCTCAGTAAAGGCTCAGTGAAGTATGGGATGCTTGGTCAGTGGAGGCATTGATGCTTCTTGTCCCCAGCCCATAGGTACTCCTGAAGTGCTGGGCCATTCTCAGTAAGAGCTGATGAGGTTTGCAATGCTCTGTTGTCTCTAGGCTAGAATAATGCAGATTGGCAACTTCTAAACTGTGCATCAGGGCTAATCTCAAATTTATTCTGCCTGCTGCTGGAGAGAAAAGATGGTGCTATAGGCAGAAAGGGTTGGTGTTCATTAGTTGTGAATCAGTTAGCAGAGAACACCATGCAGGCTGTCCAGGAGGTGCAATATCAGACTATTGGGTTTACTTCACCACACCCCTGTATGCACACCCCCCTCCCAAACCCCCAGCATCACAAAAAGGGTTTATTGCCTGGGCAATGTAGAAGTGGTAAAATGTTTTAATTGCAGATGTTCTGCATTTATTTACTTTATTAAAATTTGATGGGTTGGAGGAATGGATCAGAATTAAGAGGAGCTTTTATATTGTGCAAGAAATCATTTTTAAAGTTGGCTGTATTCAAGTGGTTATATGCCACAAATTTTAAGGAAGTGGGTTTAATTCTTAAATGAAAAAAGGTGGCTTAGGAAGAGGGGAGGATAACAAGCTTAGTAAAATATAGCTGGTTTGTGATGAACCACACACTTCTTCAGAAGTGAATGGTAGTACCTGCAGCAAACCGGGGAGAAACCTAAACATGTCATTTTAAATGGGTTTAAAACCTCTGAAACTGAACTGTCGGGTTGAATCTCTCTCAAACCTGAGATGCAGTTCTTTGAAAGTCTTTGGTTAAAGTGCAGAATCAAAAGCTGCTTTACAACACTGCTGCTGGGAAGTTTGCAAGGTAGTCCTTCAACACTGCCAAGAAAGTATTTCCTGCAAGCAAAATCTGTCACGCTCAGTGCAAAGATATGACTCCTGTTTCTGTCTAGTATCATATTTTGAAATGTTAGTCTTCCTATTTGAATTTTATATTTTGTTTCCACTTAGGATTATTACTGACTGCTAAACAAAACTCCAAACACCTTTTCTAATAATTTAAAATTACACTGTAAAATGCAAATTTACCTTTTAAACAGTATCACTTCCAAATGCAAATAACATGTCTACACATTGGTGATGGATTATTATTGAATAAACATAAGGTCTTTATGTGTATTTGATGCTCTCGTAGCACAAGTCTAATGTTTATTATAGTTTAGTATTTCCTGTAATATCTGATAGACTTTTAAACACAGCCATGACTTCCAGAAAGCAATGTCAAGGAGAAAAGTAGAGACAAACTGAATTAATTCACCTCAGGGGACTATAAAAATATAGATGTAAAAATCTATATTTGCAAACCTATGATTTCTCATCTGGGGCTTTTAACTTCCAGACAGGTGCTTTATTAAAGCTCTCTCATGTATTTTTACATGAGAATATCAGCTAATGCAGTGAGAAGTAAAGGCACTCATCAACTTGCAAAGTCAGTATATCACCACATGCTCTAGGTAATGCAATTTACTTTCTTTTTCCTTGGGTTTGCAGGCAGGAGCTTCCCAGGTCATCTTCACCAATCCTCTGGAAATTGTAAAGATTCGGTTGCAGGTAGCAGGAGAAATTACTACAGGACCCAGAGTCAGTGCCCTCTCTGTTATAAAAGATTTAGGCTTTCTTGGTCTTTATAAGGTACGTACTTCTGCTTTGAGTGCCTTCATCATTTTATGCTAAACTTCTATATTGTTCAGACAAAAACTGTTAAAAACAAAGATGTCTTCTGAATTTAAAACCAATCTCTTCCTGCAGGGCAGCCCCACAATGGAAAACTGAGGAAAACTCACTTCTATATTAATGGCAGTGGGATACCAAAAAATACTCCCCCATTCTATCCTTTGGGCTTATATGCCAAGCTACAGGGAGTCCTGTATTGCAGACCTCCTGGCTTCTGGCACTGCTCATTTCATTTGGTGGGGTTTTGTGAAAAGTTTCTTTTGCTTTCCCTGTGCGTTCTTATATTTATTTTGGATCTCTGTATCTCTATTGTTATCTTTGCAGCAGGATATTCTCTTTGTCTTAATAATTTGATGGCAGTGAAACAGTAGTAAAGTTTTGTAGGATTCAGATTTTTAAGAAGTTAAGTGGTGGGATTTGACAATAAATTCCACTGAAAAAAGCCCGTTCTGTATGGTACTTCAGCAGAATGCCAGTCAACAGATTCCTTCCCTGCAGGTATACTTACTGTCATCATTACAGATCAGGTGTAATGGAGCAGAAGCTATTAGTTTCCTTAAACAAGAAGAGTGTTTCTTCCTGTATCTTCTGCCAGTGCAAGGGTAATACGTAAATTCAGCAGTTGTATGAGCTGTGCACTTACAAAACATTGCTTTATGTGATTTGCCCATAGACCTGCAATAATAGTATAGACATGTGCACATTTACTTTTAGAGCTGAAGCTTTTGTTTTGAATTTGGTAGATGAGATTTGTGACCACTGTATTTTCTTATTAAACTGCACTGAATCTGCAGCTTTTTTTTTTTTTTTTTTGCTAACCTTCAGTGCAGCTTCTTTGGTCAACCAGATGATGATCAGTGTGAGGTCTTACAGTGCTCACTGGTATTTTAGTAGTGCCTTTGTGTTTGGTGGAAAAAATGGCCTGCAGGGACTTGTCTTGCTGCTTCCCTGGTTTTCAGAATGACATAAGGACTCATCTTTGCCACTTCCTTCATTGCCTTTGGACACACTGTGTGTAAGAAGTATTTATCCTAAGTACCGATGTCAGGATTGATGTGTATAATTTACCAAAATTAGACATGTACCTTGAATCTTGCTTATTCCAGACAGTTTAGATGTGCCTTATTCTTATTTGCAAGTTCCCTGTATTGTCTGTTTCCTGAGACATTTTATCTTCTGTGTTATTTACGTGATATATCAAATGAGTTTGTACTTTCAGGGCTCAGGCTGCTTGCTGGATACCAATTTTAGCCTTATTTACAGAATTTATTTGCATTTTGTCTCTTTTCTCTGTGTCAGGGTGCCAAAGCATGTTTCCTCAGAGACATTCCCTTTTCTGCAATCTACTTTCCGGTTTATGCTCATAGTAAAATGATGTTTGCTGATGAAAGTGGCCATGTGGGAGGGCTTAATCTACTTGCAGCTGGAGCCATTGCAGGTAATTCTGCAGAATGTTTCCTAAAAGTAGTTTTTTTCTTCTTTTAGTGAATAATATTTAATATTCATTTAGTAGCCCCATATAAAGGAAGGTACTGTACCATTGTATCTGATTTAATCTAAATTTGATCACTGTTATCCTTAGTGGGAGGCGATGTAATTTTGATGAGAGCTAATTACATTTGCATAATGTGGATAAACAGCATAATGCAGCTCAGCAACTTGTAGTCAAATTTGATCTGTCTGTCTCAATGGGGTTTTACTTGTTACTGAGCTCTCAGAGTTGAAGGCTAATTTGAATCTTTGATGAACATAAAATGAGAGATCATAAGAGCTAAGAAGAAAATGACTTACCCAGGTTTGGATTCCGGAATAACTGAAAGGAAACTTTGCTCAAATGTAATTGCTGAAAATAGGGCATTAGTTTGTAAAGAAGCTGGAGTACCATACTCTGAAATTTAAAATATTTTACAGCTTCTCAAACAAGTTTAGTATAAAGACAATATGCAGCTGTGATAAAAAGTTTTTTTTGCTAAATGGCAAGGGGTATAGAAATACTAGATGTAGGAACTATAGTGGTGGATATTTAAGCATGCAGATAGAGAGGGTCAGATTCTGCACTGCCAAGGACGAGCTTAGCAGATGAAAACCAAGTATCCGCATGCAGCTTCTCAGCTGTGAATGATTCAGTGTCAGAATCTGCAGTTCAAAAACACCACTGGGCTGAGCAAGACACTTCGCCACTTGTTACAATTGTAAGACATAACTATAGATGTACATCAGTCATGAGTGCCTGTGTGTGAATAGTAGTTCCCTATATCGGACTTGATACAGAGCTTGGCCGCACCTGCTCTGTGCCAGTTGGTGTGTTCCTTATGCCAGAGTGAAGGGAGACCACCTAGGAAAAATCCAATAGATTTGTAGCCCTGTTTATTCTTTAGTATTGCAGAACTGCCAGAAATGGAAAATTATTTAGCTTATTATACTCATACAAAACTCCTATATAATTTAAAAAATATTATTAACTTTATCTCCTAGAAGACTTTTTAGACTGCAAACTTCACACCTTCTCTTTGTTTCATTAGTGTTTGTGTTGCTCATACTAAGTGATGAACCCAGTTAAAAATGTGTGTAAATCTCATAGGCCTAGTTTTCTAGTATGTACAGGAATCTGCCTCTCTGAATTGCAAATTTCAAATTCTCAGTTGCTCACTGAATTCCTGTTATGCGTGTGCAGCAGGCAAGAATACAGTCTGAAGGGATCTGCCTGGAAGGAAAATCTGCATATGATTGCTATTTGTGTATGCTTGCTGGCTTAATCACAGTGCTTCTGTTTTCCTTTAAAACCTCCTGAATCGGTCAGTGAGACTTCAGAGTTTATCATCACCTGTGCAAGCCAGTGACTTGTAAAAATTTTTAATTCAGTATTAACCAATTGTAAAAGTTTAACAGAAGTCAAAATTAATTTGATAATTTTAAGTCAGATGATGGTTCCTCTTTTTAAGGGGATGAAGTTTTTACAGTATGCAGAAGTATTCAGAAATAGATAACACAGTTATATACTGTGGAGTAAATTTCTGAAAACTTTCTCCTTTCCTTTGACTAGAAAGCCGAGAGTGGTGCCTTAGAAGTGGAGATTTGTTCTTCCATCACTGCTGGCTAATATCACACTGTTGGTACTAAGCAGACTTGTAAAACACCGTCATTGTCCTCAGTCTTTATATGGCTTGCCTACTGAAGTAAGCAGCATCTATTCTACAGAACAGTCCAAACAGCAGTATAGACGTTATTTCTGTAGAATAGGGGTTTTAAGGAGTAGTTTTTCTCATCAACACCTTTAACAAATGGATGCATAGGATTAAATTCCCAAATCAGTCATCTATGTAATTTGCAAAATATGTCATAGAGTATAAAAAAATACAGTAAATTTGCACAACTAATTTTTATATATTACATATATAGCCAATTTTATCTTGTTTCAAACTACTGCTATTGCCAGACCACTAGAAGATGTTGAGAATGGTTTTTGATAGTTTATTTCCTTTACTATCAGTTACAGCCTTTAAATTTAGAGGGAAGTCAAAACGATTATATCAGGCATGACAGTTTATATGACCATAAGAGTAAAAACCTGCTTTTTTTGTAATGTCTAGCCTTTGTAAAAAATATGAAAGTTTGCACTTGTATTTTTCAGTTGTAAGTGTTCCATCTTTTACAAGATCCTTTGTGCAAATTAAATGTGGTTTTCTTCTAAAAGGTGTGCCTGCTGCTTCTTTGGTAACCCCTGCTGATGTCATCAAGACAAGACTGCAAGTGGCAGCTCGCGCTGGTCAGACAACATACAGTGGAGTTATTGACTGCTTCAGAAAGATTCTAATGGAAGAAGGCCCTTCGGCTTTGTGGAAGGGAGCTGGAGGTGAGAAAAAAATTATGAAGGCTGACCCCAAATCTGCAAATCACCACTTGCTTTGTTAAGGACTCAGAGCAGTATTTACAAGGTGTGATTGTGAAAAACATAACACCTTGTTAAAAATGTTTAGCTTCTCTCCTGAGGAATTGTTTTATTTGTTTAACACTATGATTTGTAATGTTTAACAGCTCGTGTGTTCAGATCTTCACCCCAGTTTGGTGTTACTTTGGTCACTTACGAACTTCTGCAGAGATGGTTTTATGTTGATTTTGGAGGCCTGTAAGTCAAGTATTTGCTATTTAGCTTGCACGAAACAACTGCCAAGTTCAAAGAAAAAAACCCTGACTTTTTCATGCATAGGACCCATTAAAGCTTGTTGACTTTGAGCACCTGTACTTAAAATTGCAGCATGTAAAAAAAAAATCCCCTCAATTATATATCCTTACATAATTGAGGGAAACTTGCATGCCACTTGTAAACAGATGAGGAGATAAAGAGCCATTTCCTATTTATTTCAATACATTAATTTGTATTTCCATTGTAGCAACATAGTTTTGTCCATTTTCCTCGTGACACTGGAAGTTAAAAGAATTTACGAAAGTATCAAAAAAATGTAACTTCAGTTTTGGGTTGGATTTAAAATTAAGTAGTGGTCTGACCTCATTCACTTCACCATAGGCATTAATTATTTAAGGTCAGCTTTAACAGTCTTCCATATTCAGACAAAAGAATTAAGTATTTAAGCCTGAATAAGTCTATTTAAAGTCCTTCCTTATGTAATCTAGACTAACAAAAAGACCTTTTTTCTTCGTTCGAACAGCAAACCCACTGGATCAGAATCTACCCCAAAAACTCGAATTTCAGATCTTCCTCCTGTGAATCCTGCACATATAGGCGGATACAGACTTGCTACAGCTACGTTTGCTGGTATAGAAAATAAATTTGGTTTGTATCTTCCAAAGTTTCGAGCTCCTGCCACCACCTCAGCTCAAGCACACAGCTGAATCCTGAAAAGATGTTTCAAGTGAACAAAGTGATGCAGTGGAAAGAGTTCACAAGAGTACTGCTGTATTTTTTCCAGTCAGCTGCATGTGTTCTAGCTGAACTGAGCTTGCAAATCTAATTGCTCCTTTCAAATATTCATACATACCTGCATTTATTTATTTACACACAAGGAACTGATTGAAGCTGTGGTTCTCTGCCTTGTTTTAACCAGTGGCATGAAGCTGTAGCCTAGACTTTGCCTTGTACAGCTTGCATTTAATGTTACTGTACATATTGTACATCTTTGTACAGAGACATCAGGGCATCTATACACATACATTTATATAATGGGTATTGCAGTTCATAATAGTTTGAAATGTACAGATGTTTTGAAGGTGTTTTGTTAACAATCGTGACAATAAAATGTTTAAAAACACTTGTGTCAGTTCGTTTCTTTGAATTTTTGGGAAGTTGTCCAGCATGATTGTTTTTCCCTCCACAGAGTAAATGTAAAGGTCAGATGCACCATTTAATGAATCGACAGGACT
>NW_008238358.1:6631182-6638926 GCF_000691975.1 Corvus brachyrhynchos
CTGGTAACAGCAAAGGAATTAAAATGCTCTGTGCTGGCTCGTAAGTGTTAGAGAGCACAGTAATTAGATGAGCACATGCAGTATTTTATTTTGCAGCACTACTTTATGACAAGGAATTCTCTCAAAATACAGGCAATACTAAATGTGTAATAGATATTACTTCTACAGTAGCATATTTAAAACACAGTGAGAGATCTGCCAGTTACTGGCAAATCAAGACTCAAGAATTTTTACAGGGTTTATTACTCTCAGCGTGTCTTTTTTCCCGAATAGAAAACTTGTTATAAAAAACTGAAAGCATTCTCTTTATTTCTAGATTGTTTTACCATGAGATTAGGTTATTCTGTGGAGGAAAAAACCTACTTATATTTGTATTATTTTAATACACCAAACTGATTGTTTACATTTACAGGTGAGTGGAAGTAAAAGAGAAAGTGAAAGCTTGAACTATTTCTGGCTTAATATCTGCCAAAAGTTTCCCTGGTATAATATTTAAATGCAAAAATGTCAGAGGAAATAGGGGAGTCTAGATTTCTCCTGTTGTGGAACAAAATTAGTTACACTGTCCAGCCAGCCAGAGACGAGATGGGTGGGTTTCCAGCCTTGCTTACTGAAGTTTTACATGTTTCTTACAGGGTTAAACATCCTGGACTAGAGCATACCCAAGTGGTATAAACTGATTTCAGGTTCTGTTTTCTTACTTAGGTGACAGCAGGCCCTCAGCGTGTCTTTTTTCCCGAATAGAAAACTTGTTATAAAAAACTGAAAGCATTCTCTTTATTTCTAGATTGTTTTACCATGAGATTAGGTTATTCTGTGGAGGAAAAAACCTACTTATATTTGTATTATTTTAATACACCAAACTGATTGTTTACATTTACAGGTGAGTGGAAGTAAAAGAGAAAGTGAAAGCTTGAACTATTTCTGGCTTAATATCTGCCAAAAGTTTCCCTGGTATAATATTTAAATGCAAAAATGTCAGAGGAAATAGGGGAGTCTAGATTTCTCCTGTTGTGGAACAAAATTAGTTACACTGTCCAGCCAGCCAGAGACGAGATGGGTGGGTTTCCAGCCTTGCTTACTGAAGTTTTACATGTTTCTTACAGGGTTAAACATCCTGGACTAGAGCATACCCAAGTGGTATAAACTGATTTCAGGTTCTGTTTTCTTACTTAGGTGACAGCAGGCCCATCAGGGATAAATCAGTTTATGAAGAAATGGCTTCTTAAGAACTGAACACTACACAGACCAGCCCTCCTTCAGCTCTAGCCTCTAAGAAAGATAAAAATGACTTTGGTGCTGAATAATATTTAGTGAGCCACAGGTTACAATACATTGACCTTGGGAGTCTGATCACTATTCTCCAATATGACTATAGATAGTCCCATTCGAAGGCTTCCTTCTTTATTTGTTGTATTGTGTTGAAGGAATTTCTTGTTCTGTACTGTTTTCTGGATAGAGACAGGCTTCACAGGAACTCTCTCCTGTATCTATGTATTTTGTCCTGTGTTTTTCTAAACAAAGACAAAAATGGTGGGTACCCACTGGCATTTAATCTTAGTCACAGCTTGTTGACTGACTTGATCAAGACCTTAGGAGACTTCACAATGCACAACAGCATTTGTATTTCTTACAGCTCCAAAACTGGACAGTTTGGCTCCCAGAAGGATCATTTACAGCATCTAGCATCGCTTTTGGTCTCATCGTTGCAGGTATGGCTTTTACAACATTTTTAATCTGTACTCAACTATTTGTGAGGGAGGACCACAAGCAGGAATAAAGACACAGTAGTACTAAATTTAATAATTGAAAATTATTAAAAGGTTGAAATGACACAAAACTAATGCCATATGACCTGCATGTATGCAACAGGCATTGGAAGAAAGCCTTAGCTACTGGACTTCTGAAAATAAAAGTGTGAGGGAAATGTATTATTCAATGAGAAGTAATCTCAGTAAAAAACCCCACAAGAACAACCAACCAAAAACCCAAGTGCCCCCTCCCTCCAAAACCTTCAAACCAAGAGACCTTCTGCTTATTAAGATTTCCTGTGCCTAAAGGTACAAACCATCTCATGATGTGCCTATTCTGACACAGTTCACATGCTTCTCAACTGAACAGAGCTGCTGTTGTGTGGTTGAGATCACACACAGGGTAAATGTTGCAAACCAAGCAGCATGACTGCACTGAAAAAGGAGGGGGACACACCCTTGGAATGCCAACACCAATGGGAAGCCTAAACACATTTCACTTCCACACCCACCAAAAAAGAAAACTTTCTAAAGAGAGAACTGCTGTTACTGCTGTGTCTCTGTAAGCTGCTCATAACAGAACTGAGACAAGGAGAAACAGGAAAAAACCCAAACCAGAAAAGTTAAACAATGAAGAAACAATGACAATACTGGACACAAAACTGATTAAGGAATACAAACCTATTTCCTATTTTTAAGCATATAAAACCAGATCTGCTGGGAAAATGATAAGCTTGTAAAAGACTAAGAACAAACGTAGAGTCCTAAGTTAAAGGCTACAAAACTGATTTAGTGCCTAACTAGTGCAACTCGCAGTATTTATTTAAAAAAAACCGAAAGCAACAGCCCCCCTGCAACCAGTCTTGATAGAAAACTTTATAATATGCTAAGAAAGAAAAACAAGTAACCTTTAACAGAAATTCCAACTGTTCTGTTTCAAGCCATTAGAAGTTTTGTTTCAATAAAAATGTTAAAAATCAATAATAATCATCATAAAAATCTTTACCTTAGTACAGAAAATTAGTAGCACGTCCGTGGTTAACAGAATGCAAATCATCATGCTATAGAAATTAAGTCAAAATCTAGTTCCTTATCCTTTGGAAAAAAAACAATTGATAACAGGAGCCTTTTTGCTATCGACCAAATTGCCATGGCAGTAAGGGGTGGTTGGGAGTAGAAAACAACCCTGTGATGTGTGTAGTAAAATCAGCTCCCAGAAACTTTAAACTACTGCAGGGACACAGATTAGAGGTCAGGGCAGCTGACAAGTGCTCGTATAATATTTATTTATGAATCAGTCTCACCTTTTAATGCACCAATTCAACAAAAGGAAATTGGTATTAAATATGTATTTCATTAATTCAGGTCTGATTATCAAGTAAGTTTGTAACTACAGACAAATTTTTATTCACATATATTACCCACTACCAGAGTCTGAGGCTTATCTATATATAAACAATGAAACTTGGAACATACGCATGCATATCATGGGTAATTTGAAGAGTTCAAATTAAAGAATGCTTCAGAGATTTACTACCTAATGAAGGTTAGTCTGTAATACAGAAAGTTGTAGGAGCAGAACTTTTCAGAAAGATATTGTTTCAAATTGGACTTTACAGAAGCCAAGTAGCAAATTTATACCAGGTTAGTGTTCAGCAAAAGAAGATCCTTGCAAAGTCAACGTTAACTGTATTAAAAGTTACACAAATCCAAGAATGTGCTTGTAATTTATATATAAAACATAATGCAGGATCTGATTTTCACTGATCTTAATACGTTTCAAAGTCCATTGTTGAATCCATATATTCCTCCTTAAGCTATGATTAGAACTGACACATGAACTGACACTAGGATCTGCATCCAGCCACTCCCAGGTGTAGCCCAGCAGCCTGTTTGGAAGGCTTTATGCTGGGATGCGGGTCGCAGCCTCCTCTTCCGCATCAGCTCTGTTGGCGTTGATTTCTGCCAGCGTTCGGCCAAACCGAGTCCACTCATCCCCGCGAGGAATGGCGATTTGCTGTGACACAGAGAGTGTTACTGAAACCTACTGAGAAATAAAGCTGAGCTCACTTTGAACAGCAGAGCACTTCAACAACGTTCAGAAGAGGTTCCACTAGATAAGCTTACCTTTATTTTAGTGTAAGCAACACAAGCTCCAACTAATAAAAGAAGCAGAATTTGAGATTCCGGCATTGAAGTACAGAATGGTATTATTACAAGCTTGTGCTATGTATCTCCCTCTGAGAGACTGCCTCCAAAGGGCAATACTAATGCTATATCTCATCCCCTCAATTAGTCATGTACTACTGCAGTACACATACTTGCACAGTAGCAACAGCTTCCCTGTAAGAACAAAATCAAGTCTGCTTCACTGCAACAATTTTGTTTTGTTCAGTACTTCTCAAGCTAGGGGCAGAATTCACATGTGCCACCATTACAAAAAAGATAAAATTTCTATGAAAAAAACCCATTGATTCTTACTTCACCAGCCTTACAGTAAAGCTTCGTCTTTTTGACTGGATGACAACATGCTAAAAAGTTATGCTAGAATACCTTAAATAAAACACCACTAGGAAATATTAATTCAAAAATACAAACTAAACCTAATTATTATTCCTCTAATGACAGGAGAAAAAAGTGAAAGGCAAGCTGCTAAATAAAGAAACTCAAGTGTTTTGCAATATACTTTGCACAATACATGGCATACATACCTCTCCCACGTCATATATAACTATTTGTCCCTCTGAATCACCTACAGCAATCTCTCTCCCCGAATGTGTCCATCTCACACGGTTCAGAGCAGGATTGCCCTCCACAGTGATGCTTGCAGTGGGCACCTGTACCAATTCAAAACACATTGCTAAAAATGCATCAGGTTTCCATAAACTAGAGATTACAGAACACAGCTAAGCCATCTGTGCTGCATCAAAAGAAGCACCCAACACTTCAACTGGTGCATGGTATGCAGATCAAGGACTCTGTTCACAATACAAAGACCCTCAGTGACCTTAAGCTATTGCCAGTGACATGACCAAAACAACACATCTGTCCCTTGGCCAAAGTACAAACATCTGCTATCAAAAGGCACATCTGCACTCTTCTCATGAGACAGGAGGCACAGGCCCACTTTCAGGCAGTGACGAGGCACCCTGGGATGTCAGAAGATTATGACACAGGACAGGGAAGAAATCAGCTGTTTTGGCAGGTCAAACTCTGTCCAAAAGGCTTGAACAGGTAATTCCAATTTGAAGCCACAGGCTGGCATATGGTCCTACAACTTTCTTCTATAAGTAGTTTTCAGACAGTGAAATTTAAGTACTAAATATCTGTCAGGTCTCTCCTCTGATCTACCTCCAGCAAATCTTGGGAAAGATTTATATTATAATGAAGTATAATCCACACCAGAAAACCAAACATTCAATTCTCTAAGTTTAGAAACAAATGTCTGCAGTATTTCCCTGCAGTATTACTGTGGCAATGGGAACAACAGTGGTGTGTGGTAACAGGTTTATTCACACTGTTAAGCTGTCGGCTGACAAGACTGACAAGGGTGAGAGGTCTATAATCACTTTCCCAACATGGATCAGTGTTACACCAACAGATGTTTTGCTCTTTTGTTATATGCAAAACAATTTAATTATTGCTGTTATTCATTATGAGGAGTCATTTGTAACCCTGTAATCAAAGAATGCTATTTACTACACAGAAACTACTGGAACTACAGCATATTTAAGAAGAACAACAAAAAAACAATCTATGGCAAAAAAAACCAAACCCCAAACTACAGTAAACTCCTGACTTTTTTTTTTTAAGAGTACAAACAATTTTCCAGCTGCATTCGACTCTTAACCTGACTTCTCACCTCAGTATCATTGTTGAGATTCCACAGGTCAAGTCTGCCCATCCCATCAACACAGGCAAACAAGGCAGGGTGAGTTGGAGACCACATCACATCATAAACATAATCCGAGTTGTCTTCAAAGGAGTAGAGAGGTTTGTTATTCTGAAAAGAAGCAAAGATAATAATGCAATACCCAAACCCTACATTTCAAAATTATAAAACTAACAGGTAAAGCAAAATACAGAACTTCAACAGCATTACCAGCAGTAAGTAAAAAGTGATTTGCATTTTGACTTGCTTTAAAAAAATGCCACTACAAAAATCAGCCAAAAACGAATGCTTTTTATTATTAAAGATATGCTTTCCAAAGCATGCAGCCATTTTGCTGGCTGCTACTATAAAACAATCAATAGCAAGCCAACTGTAAATTGTAAATTTAATGTTTTAAGAATCTTGTAACTCAAGCCAATGATAATTCAGTGACTATTACTCAGAGATTTTAACTCTGCTTCCTCTGCTTTGCATTTCTCAGGGCATCAGACTAACAGAGAAAGAAGTAATTCTGGCAGTGGAAATGACAGGTATTTCAATTGTGAGTCTCACCAAATTTAACTGACATTAGTTTTGGTGCTGTCCCTTAGTCCTCCAAAAAATTGTAGCAAAACATTTGCCTTATGAATATATGAGGTAACTGACTTTATAACATGATTTACATTTGATTACTTTGTAATAATTGTTGATAACAAAGGGCAAAAGGGTGAAAAGAATGGATCAGAAATATACAAATGATGTACAAGCTGAAAGCAAAGTTTTATGTTGTTAATCTTAGTTTTGCTCATCAGCTGTCTCCTCTTTGCAGGACTGCAGCTAAGACCCTCAGAACTTCACACAATTTGACTTCAGGTTAGTGAACCTCCTTAAGTAGCTTACATTATAGCACCACCTTGTGTCAAGGGCTACGAAGAAAACCACTGAACTATCTAAGTTACCTTCGTTGTCCAAAGCTTTACTGTCCAGTCAAAAGAAGAGGTGACAAAAAGATGTGAGAAGTCTACAGGTCCAACTGCTGCATGGCAGTTGATACCTGTGATTGGTCCCTGGTGTCCTTCAAACATCTCACTGATTCCAGCTTTGCTGTTTCAGAATATACAACCAAGGTTAATTATCTGGAAACCAAACATCTGCAGACAGAGATAGCACTGAAATGCAATTTAAATACAGCCACAAGAAGGTTTTGCTGCCTTATATGGATGTTAACCCACTGCAAAAGGCTTCACCACAGCAGGATCACAGAAGACCAGGCTTCAAAACAGACCTTAAGTTCAACAAGTATTTTCTACTAACCTTATGTGCCAAAATGTATCCTAGGGACAAGAGACTCATTCAGCAAGTACCAGTCTACACACTTAACTACACTGTCCTCCAAGCAATAGCTACAACTTCAATTCATACAAAGAACAAAATCCAGTCTCAGGAATAAGCATAAAACTCCCATTAAATTAAGAGAAGTTGCATACGCTTTATGGGCATGAGGTTCAGACATAAACCAGTAAAAATATATCCCTAATAGCCTCCTATCAGGGGTGATGAAAAGGAGGGAAACAGATGGGAAGGATGTTACACAAACGTGATACGATTTGGGGTATTTTGGAACCAAAAAAGCTGTGCAGCAAGGTGATATGTATTTGAGATGAAACCTGGACACCCAATTGTATTTAAGAAAGCAATTGATAAGATACAGTCAGACAATTTCAAAATAGATTGAACAGCAGGAGAACAGCTAGCCAATTTAACATTTGTGCGTGATGTTACTGTACAATTATCTACAAAACTGATACAAAGTTTGGAATGTTCTGCTACAATTCAAATGAATAAAAGCACAGTGACCTATGCTATCCTCATCAACACAAACAACTCGTAATACCAATTCAATATTCCAACTATTTCTGTTTTCAATGAAGCTCTTCCTCAAGAAAAAGTGAACTGGAATTCAGACAGAGATACTCCTTAGTGCAAAGGAGAAAATATACAAAAATTTTGATTGTAAAGCATGCAGGAACTCATCCTTTCACTATTTTTAATTCCTTTGAATAATTGAAGTTTGTATTCACCTGCCATGACGGCATGCAGTGTACACTGAGCCTTCTTCACT
>NW_008238358.1:6639023-6674903 GCF_000691975.1 Corvus brachyrhynchos
ATTTGTTGACATCTCAAAGAGGGAAAGACATGCAGGTACCAGCCACAGCCTTGGACTGTTTGTGAACCAGCTCCATGCTATCCTGTAGTGAAAATATCAGCAACTTAATGTATAAAAAGAAATACTAACACCTACAAAATCCTTTAGATTTCACAACAGAAGGGTTTTCTTTTTATTTTACTTGGATAGATTGAGCAGGAATAAGGAAGTTTTATTACTACATTTGTGTTCACCACTAACACAAGTACACCAAAAATATACGAAAGAATCAACAGAAAATATTTGATTCCACAGGTGGGGAAATATTTTATCAAATATCAAACGACCTTAATTCTACATGTTGGGAAAATGTTGATTAATGTTTATTAGATCAACTGAATTTTTTATAGACTATAAATCTGGAATAGATACTATGTATATCCAAACTTATCTTACCTGTGGTTGGGAAAGCATATCCAGACTCCAAGAGCATATTTTCCCATCAGTTGAGATACTGATCAAATTATGAGCATTCTGGGTCCCAACAACATTTACACAGTACACTGGGTGCTAAGAAACAAAATATTATCAGAAAAGAATTTAGAGGTAATAACCAGTTCTGATATAATTAACGTACAGTAAAATACACAAGTTCACCATTTAACAAAGCACAAAAGATTGATCACAATCAAAAGTACAAATGATACTCCCCTATAAAACTGATACTTGTTTTTTCTGACACTCTGATTTTTGTGAATAGCCTGGTTCCTAAGTGGCAAAATATGGACATAAACATTTAAGCATTGCCAATCTAGTGCACTGGACAGAATTTCCTAGACATGAAACACATCTCAACAGGGCACAGTCCATGAAGATATTTCACCTCCTACCGTGTGAGCAGCAGCTGAAAGTGGCGTTCTCTGCACTGGGGTTCTCTTATTGCTGCGATTATCCCACAGCACTATCTGGCCCGAGTATGTGCCACCAACCACCAGATTGGGATGAAATTTTGCAAATGTAGCTGACATCACTGCTGACTGAAAGGAAGAAAAACAACAAAATACACAAACTATCATTCAATGATACTCTGTCTAAAGCTAAAGGAAGTATCAGAACTTCTTTGCCTAAATTTATTCAGTACATTATTTCACTGCCCAATTACTTAAGGATTCACACACCCTTTGTAACCCCTCAACATTATTGTTGTTTCAATTTAAAAATGAAGTTTTCCTCCTCTTTTCTTTCACATGCATACATCTGTGTTCCTCCTAGCGTAGTTTATTAGCAAAGGAAGGCCCAGTAACACACAAGATTTTAATAATGTTTTGCCACATTCTGTAGTCATTGCTTCTTTGAGAATGTAGAAATACATTTTGATACAACAGAGTTACTTTTGCAATCTGGGCTTTGAGAGTAATGTGACAACATGAGGTTAAATTTTGATTCAACTGTGTAATTTTCCAAAACTATGGAAAAAACATGGATATCCTGGGCTTGGCATAATGTTAGAGATTTGCATGTTTTTATCTTTCAGAAAACTACTAGAAAACCTCCATCTGCCCTTTTCCTTGATGCATATGTTTCTAGTTTTCATCCTCATTCCGTTTCCTCAGGCTGTCTTCATTTTATTCAGTAAACTAAGCTGTAGTATACAATCCCACTCAAGCCCCTTACATACAAACCTTTGTGGTTCAACCATTACACAAGAAAGTCTTCTTGTTTTTAAATAAAAACAGAAAATGAGTTCTCAAACAAGACTGAATTCTGAATGATGTCAGAAATTCTGAAACAGAATAATATTTCTCAGCTGAAGTCTCTAGCTATCAACATCTGTTGGCAAATAAATGTGGTTAAAGCAAATGCCAGCCCAATGAAATTATATTGACAAACATAAGGAAAGTACTTGTCCAAATTCATCAACATAAAATCCCTCCCAAGACAGAATCATACCTGGCAGTGAAAGACATACTCTGGGGTAGTTTTCTTGTACTTCATATTCCATACAAGGGCCACTCCATCAGGCTCGTGAGGCGCATCCTCATTATTGTTGTAAGAGGCTACAAGTAATTCTGGATACTGCATGGTAAACGAAAAAGACTCAAAGTAAGCAAAATAACTGTCTAATGGTCCAGATAATCCTGGAATCTTTGTTTTCTTTTGCCAAAGTAAGGTTAAAAAACCACCTTGCATTATAAAGCCATGAAAAATTGTCAGTTGAAACTGCAATTGTTGCTAGTTTAGCTCCTAAAACAGCATTAACATACACATTAGTCTTGTTCTTTCATCACAACTTGCTTTTAACTGTAAAACCCAGTACTTTTAAGTGAAGCCAAGTTACCTCTACAAAGCAGTCCATAAGCCAACTTTCCTCACAATACGAACCTTTTGCTACCTTTCACAGAAGATTAACAGCTCTGTAAACTTTTTGCAAGCCATAGAACACATAAGGAACACATTTAGAAATACAGCCTGTATCAGCTGTGCTTTTATGGGAGTCAAATGCACAGAACTACATCAATTTACAAAGTCAACTGTTTAACTTAAGCATTATTTTTTACCTGAGATGACCAGTCCAGACAACTGACAACACGATGCTTTGACCAACGTTCATCAAAAAACTGCCTATTTAAGGACAGTTTTGCTCCTGCTTGAATCTCTCTGTAAAGACAATTAGGAGATATTAATCTTAGATCACTTTTTCAATTAAAAGTATTGGACATGCACAGAAAAGTATTCAATATTCACATTACCCTTCTTTGTCCTCTAAGTCTCTTCCACTGTAGTCAAAGAAAATGTTGATTTGCTCAGAAAGGGCTCTTTCAACAATCCTTGTGGAGTGGTCAAAGAAACTTAAAAATTCTTCAGAATGCAAAATTTGTTGCTTTTCCTCCTCTGTGAGTTCATGAGGGGCAGCTGAAAAAGATTTATACAGACATTTGCTGCACTGCACGCTTTCACCAATTCCTTGCAAGACAGAAAAACAGTGTTTATCATGATTTTTAATAATTTTTGGATTTCGTGCTTTGCTGGCTAATTGGTACTTAACAATGAAATTAATTTTAAATTAATAGAACAAAGAGTTAAAAATGTATTGATGACTTTCTTTACAGCACACACAGAATGTCTTGAGGTGAACTGTACCTTCTTCTTCCTCCTCTTTTTTTAATGTTTTTTCTTCCTCAGGTTCAACTAACGGTTTTGGTGCAACCACATCATCCTCCTCTTCCTCATCTAAGGAGAAAGATTATGGTGAGACAGGCAGTGTTTCTAAAGGGGAACAGTAACATTCTATATGAATCCCATATAAGCTGATGAAAAATGGTATCATGTAGCTTAAAATGGTTGCATTTGTAAAATGCAGTCCCAAGGATAACATTATCACAAACCAAAATATCATTGGAATACTGTCTACACCTGGGTATTACTGGCTGAGTTATGTAGTTGCATAAACTGAAATAAGACACGCAGAAAATTGTAAAGAATCCAAAGTGGAAATCTGTCTTACAGGCATTTATGATTCCACACAGAACCATGTGGTGGAGGCATGTTCTGTGTAACACACTGACACATTAATGCCGTGGAATAAAGAAAAATCAAATGTCTAAAATAGTCTACAGAGCAGCTGCTTACTTGTGATCTGAAACCATCAGTCTAATGGGTCTGCACATGGCATGAAGATGGCTTACATTAGCTTTCAGGTTGCTATTCTGAGAGGCAAATTTTGCTAAAGATAATAGCAGAGAGATTACATTTTTTCTGTCATTCTAGATGCAAGTCTCATTATCTGTATCATGTTTGGCAATGAGAACTTTACAGGAAAATGTGTTTTCCCTAACTGCAATAAAATGTTAATGTTCAGGAATACTGACAAGGCTTACAGCACTTTCTGCATTTCTACATTTTATTCTTTGAATCCTGTAAACCAGAAAATACCTTTAAATTACTTAGAACTGTGGGATATGCTGGCTTTTTTTTATCCACCTTCTAGAATAAGCTTCTGAAAAGGCTTGTTTTTATTGGTTAAACAGCTACGTCATCTGCTTATAAGGGAATGGCAGCAGGAGACTGCTGCATACCTCATCACAAGTAATGAGACAGTATTCAACAGGGACTAAGCTTGTTTGTTGCAGCCATCTCCCTGACCCATGTTCAAAGTTATCTAGCACAAAAAGCAAAAAAAAACCAAAATCCACATGCATGCACACAAAAAGAGTTAAAAAAAAAACAAGGGGTGGTCAAGGGATGGGAACCAGCTGCCAAGCCATGGTCCCAGCAGCCAGGCCAGCTGACTAGATAGCAACAACCAGATGGTACTGCAAAGATTGTCTCTCTGCTATGAGGTGGCAATGGGATGGCACAACATTTTTCTGCCTGACTGCTTCCAATCATGTCTTTCCCCAATGGCAAGCCTGTGCAATTACCAGCACTCCAGGAGGTCTACAGACAAGCCTTTACCCTGCAAACAAAATACAGCTTGTAGGCCATACCAGCTGCCAAACCACACACATAGTGATAGGTTTAAAGAGGTCTGAAAATCTTTCTAACTCCATAGTATAGGCAATAAAAATATAACTGTACCTGCAGGAAAGAAAGCTTTAAATGACACTGTATAATGCACACAATAATACAAACTCCAACTTAATCAAAATGATAATGACGTATGCCAATCCTACATTACTTGAAATTGAGCGATTTTTATGTTCTGACAAGTTTACAGAACTAGGATAAATGGCATGAATGATTTCAATATATGCTCA
Source organism: Corvus brachyrhynchos (assembly GCF_000691975.1). Classification (NCBI taxonomy): domain Eukaryota; kingdom Metazoa; phylum Chordata; class Aves; order Passeriformes; family Corvidae; genus Corvus; species Corvus brachyrhynchos. The sequence goes on from NW_008238358.1 coordinate 6,643,760, forward strand.
TACTTTTGAACCAAATGGTGAAGGTTAAAATCTTTCCTTTCAAGGGCCTCAATCAGCCACAAAGGAAAACAGTAATCACTGTCTTTTCAGCCAGCCCAACCGCATTTGTCAGCCCTTTCTCCGTCAATGCAGCCAGAGCAATCAACCTGCCAAACATTCAGAATGGAAAAACAATCTGAAAATACAGGGTATAATGCACCTGCCAGTGAAAATGGCCATTTCAAGAAAAGCTAGTGATCTCAGTGACCCTGCTGAGGAGGCGGTGGTGCAAAGGGGAAAGAACCCGTAAAAGAATTCTTAGTGATCTCCACTCTCTTGCACATTGACACTTCCTTACAAAGCATGCCAATTACAGCTTTTGTGCTACTTAAAAAAAATGAAAGCTTTTTTGGGCAAAATAATCACGCAAAGAAACAGAAAGACACTGCTCCTTTTTCGATGGATTCACATGTACAGCAGCCTTGTAACCTGAAAACTGTATAACTTGTGGCAATTTTAAAGAAGGGAATTCTTAATGTCAAATAACTACAGGTGTGAACAATGATTAATTAAAAAATGTAATATGAGTTAACACACATGACTTTGAGAAAAACACATACAGGATCACATATTCAAATTATGGCCACTTGGATAAAAATCCCCCTCTTTTTTGCCCTGCCAATCAATCTTGCAGAATTGAATGATGCCTTCAAATTTAGAAATTTGCTTTTGGGTCACACTGGATACATTATTCTAGCTTTGAAAGTCCCAAATTAGAAATTTCAGCCCAACCCCCCATTAGTCATACTACACTGATTCTAAGTACCATTTTCAGTGACAGGAGTCAAATTCTTGTCAAACGTAGATGGTCAACCCCTTAGTGCTATATGACCTTCTAATCTACATATTTTATTCAAAAGATCATATAGTTGATTGCTCCTGCCTTTTAATGTTTGAAACATAAATGGCATATATTATACAGAGCTCTAAATTCCTTCATAGTACTTTCACTGCATACAGCCAGCTGATATTACTGCATTTAAATGCAGGATACAACACTTATTTTAATATTCTCAAAGCATCAGACTTGAAATTGAACATGTCATCTCACTGATTTATCCGTAACTGCATAAATCTAAAACCTTCTCTCTAAAGAAGAGTCGCATCCAAACTTTTTCATTAAGGGATCTGGAGAAACCCCCCTCTGCCCCCCCACCAAAAAAAAAAAAAATCGCCACAAATACAAGTTCTTGACCTCATTATCCAAAACTAGAATGCTTTCTATTCCAAACCCAGGAAGCTTTCTCACAGTTCACAAAAAAGGCACCATTAAGCTGCTGGACTAAAAACAAGATAAGAAATGTTTGTTTTAATTACTTTTCCTGTCTCTCCTTCATCTTGAATTTATTTAATAGCAGGCCAGATGCCAGAATTTGCAAGGAATTACCATAACAATAATATAGCACCCAGCAAACACTGAAACATTGGACATACTATTTCTGAAAAAGTTCCAATCTAATAAGTCACAAACCCATGATACAGTGGGGCACTGCATTTATTTCAAGTCAGCTACCTAAATTTGAAACCTTAAGGGCATGCCCTAACTGCATCCACCCTTATTCATTATTGACTGTATCTACTGGCATTTTAAGCCACTTCAATTGTCAGTGTACCAAATATGATTTCAGATTCAAAAAAGGCCACAAAGACTTGGAAAAGTCACAGGGCCGTGAAGACAGGAAATGGGACTCTATGTCACATCAACATATCGATGAATATTCATTATAATATGCTAAGGGATTAACTCCATGTTGTTTCTGACAGGCAATCAGGGGATCTAAGGTTACAAACTGAGCGGTAAAGTAGCTGCTATTTTTATGCAATCTTTAATAGCAACAAATGTCTTGTCAATGAATGCTAAAAACAGATTTAATGAACCATTGAATTTTTACTTTGAGTTAACATCAAAATTGTGATGTATTTTGGCAAGTCAGAAAGAAAAGCAGTGCTGTAAATTAGGCTGCACCTAGCAATAACACTGCAGAGTATAGTTCCAGTTGTCTGAGTAATCTGTTGCTGCAGAGTAGGTTAATCAAAGTTAAATCATCTGTGAAATGGGTGGCTTTGGTTAAGCCGAATGTCTTCACATCAAGTTTTCCTATCTGTATTTCTGTACATTTAAGGCATGTACTAGATAATATAGAATCACAGAATATTCTGAGTTGGAAAGGACTCACAAGGATCATACATGAATATACAATGGTCTGTTATTTCTTTAAAAAATACTAAAATTCATAAATCCTGCATTCGTCATACCAGCATCCAAGAAGCAAATCCTATAAATCATATTTTTATTACCGTGCTTAATATTTTAACTCTGTGTCTTGGAGTTGCTAGCAGACAGCTATTCCTCAAAGAGTGGAGTTAATGCAATAATACTGTCTGCACTCAGCTGTGATTGCACATGCACAGTATTGTACAGCAATACTAAGTAGCAAATATCCAGTTAGCCCTGGAAAGCCTTAATTGTGACAGCTGAGCAAAATCATATTCCCCTATACACCCATCTTTCTTTGGATTAACTGATTTCTAGGAGAGAGACCGATTTTATTGTTTTATAATATAGAAGAATCAATCTTCCTAAGGCAGTTTCTCAAATACTTTGAGGTCATAATAAATCAACATTTTAGTATTGCAATAAAATAATGGAAGTTGTGAGACCTGTTAGAACACTAAATGTCTTCATCTCCTAAGGAAGCTGTCACATTTCAAAATTAATTTAACTGCTACATGAATCCAAAACAGGCATTTCCAAATGCCAAGTTTTATTTGAGGACATGAAATCTCTCATATTTAACTCACTTGGTATGTGTTGCCACAAATATTTCCATAACAACTAGAAATGGTTTTAATCCAAAACTAGTTTACTTCTAGTTCCTATCTGTCCCACCAGACAGACTGGTTGTACTTTGAATGTTTCCTAATGCAGCTTACAATGTAACTACATAACCACTGTAACACACAGGACTGGAACAAAGAGAACTATTTAGTTTGGTGATTCATTGTGGGTTTGTTGGTTTTATTTCATGTGCTGTCCTCCCCCACCAAACCAAGTGTTAGCACAAGTGGACCTAATCAAGCAGAATGACTGCAGAGCATATCTAATAAAACTGCTTCTATTTTCCTTATTCAAAAGCAGAGCTCCAACAGTATTTTAAAATCTTAAGATATATTAAGAAGGGTCCAGTTCACTTCACTTTATAAGAAACTGTGAACACTGAGCTAACCTAGCTCAGATGCAACTTGCTACTGTATAAGGGAGCTACTAGAGGTGTAAACTCAGTTGCAAGCTCCACTTTCAAGTACTTCGCAAGGTTGTTTTTGTTTACAGTATATGGACTCAGATAAGTAAGCACAACAACTCAGACTGTGAGAAGAAATAAAAATCAGTAAGATATATTTTACAGAATTTAAATTTATCTAATTGCATCCTGTAAATTCAGGATATTGCATTTGTCAATTGTTTTAGAGTTTAAAATTTTCTTCCACCAACAAAAATCTCTTACCTAGTAACTCTTTTTTTGTATACAGCATGATTTATTCTTTTTTTAAAACCTACATCCTATTTCAGACATCATTGTAAAATGAGAACATAGAGCTTTATTATGAATGTATTCAGGTAGTCTTAAGACAGACCTTAAAAAGATCCTCAACACTGAAATCATGAAAAGACTGTGAATTTTGTGAAGAACACGAAATAAATATATTAAAAAAATTTATGGCCCTCAAGAAATCAGTATTTGTAAGGTGGAATGGATCAGGAGACAATACATGTATTGAGACAGCTTTCTGGTAAATGCAGAAATAGAGATGACCACTGTTCCACTCCACTACAGTAAACCTCAGCTACAGCCCATCTACTGTGAAACTCAGATCATACAATCCCAAGCAATTTCCACTGTCAGCAGGCAGCAGAAGTAAAACTCTTCAAGTACATAAACTATCAACTAAGTCTTCAGATTCTATGAACCTGACAGAGGAAAGGAAAAAAGACCTGACAGGTTAGAGAAAGGAAATGTTGAGGGCATGGGAGAAACGAAAGCAGGAAAATCCCAAACACCTACCTGTGCAGGGATACAGATAAAATAGAAAATAGAAAAGAAAACACAGTTAGAGAAAAATCATATCCTCTGGCTCACTGAATAATGAAGTTTCAAAGATATATCCTTGCATAAACACCCAAAAGTTCACATATCAAAGAGCAGGAGAATGTAAATTTATGGATGTAGAAGTATGTCCTAAAATTACTAACATAGAGGCATACTCAGAGTCAGTCATATTAAACAACCAAGAGATTTTGTTGTAGAACTACACACAAACTAGGTCAAGAATAATACTTTCATTTGCAGATAAATTCAAGTGTTTCAACATGGAAAAGCAAATCTGTTAGCCAACTGTATTTTCTTTGGAAAAATTTATTTTTTGAAAAGCAAAAAAGTCATAACTGAAAGAAAGCCTATGTTCAACTGCCAAAACCAGAAACTCTGTAAATTATAAATAAATTAGTTCCTTCTTTTAAAACTCAAAGTGTAAGCTTCAGGTATAAAAATTAAAATTCTTAAGAAGTAGTGGGGGGGGTTAATTGCTAAGTTTGCTGTAAGGATACACAGCCTTCAAGTAAGCTCACAGAATGTTAGGGGTTGGAAGGGACCTTAAAGACCATCTAGCTCCAACCCCCCTGCCATGGGCAGGGACGCCTTCCACCAGGTCAGACTGCTCAAAGCCCCATCCAACCTGGCCTCGAACACATGCAGGGATGGGGCAACCACAGTTTTTCTGGGCAACCTGTTCCAGTGCCTCACCACCCACACAGTAAAGAATTTCCTCCCGATTTCTAATCTAATCTCTTCCAGTTTAAAGCCATTACCCCTTGTCCAGTCACCACGTGCCCTTGCTCAAGGTCCCTCTCCAGAGCTGGATGCAGCACTCCAGGAGCAGAGTAGTGGGGCAGAATCACCTCCCTTGACCTGCTGGCCATGCTGCTGAGGATGCAGCCCAGGGTATGTTTGGCTTTCTTTTGGGCTACTTCTTGAGCTTGTCCAGGTCCCTCTGGGTGGCATCCCATCCCTCAGGCATGTCAACTGCCCCACTCAGCTTGGTGTCACCTGCAGGCATGCTGAGGGTGCCCTTGACCCCTCTGTATGTCAGTGATGAAGATAATAAATAACACTGGTCCCAATATGAACCCCTGAGGGACATCACTTGTCACTGATGTATACCAGGACTCTGAGCCATTGACCTCTGCATGCAACCATTCAACCAATTCCTTATCCACCTAAGAGTCTACTCAGCAAATCCATCTCCGTCCAATTGAGAGAGGATGTTGGGGGTGATCATGTCAAAGGCCTTAGAGAAATCCAAACAGACATGTAACACTTCCCTTGTCCACTGGTATAGTGACTCCATTGTAGAAGGCCACTGGGTTGGTCAGGCAGGAGTTGCCCTTGTTGAAGCCATGCCAATTGCCTCAAATCACCTCCCTGTTCTCCATGTGCCAACTTGTGTGTGGATTCTCAAATGTCATAAACGCAAAATATATCCCATTTATTTATCAGGTGTCAGCTAATTAAGCAACTCGGTGTTTCATCTGAACATTTACTAGGAGTGTGAAAATACCACATATTAGTAGCAAGAGTGATGTTAAAAGAGATGCAGAATAACAGTAACAGTTAAGTAAAACCTATAAAAAATTAGTAATACAATTCATATAAATTATCTCACATATCAACCTTCATTTACCTTATTAAGTTTCAAGATCACAAGTCCTAGTTCTAATTCAGCCAGTCATCATTACACTAAAAGAAACAAAAAATAACTCAATAGTAATAAATTAACCATTCACCTTCCTTGGGCTGAGTCATAACAGGTGTTTGCGTCTCCTTTGTGTAGGTAACAATTTCTCGAGGAGGAAAGTCAACTTGTGTAATTTTGGCCATTCCAAGTTTAACAGGTCCACGTCTAAATAAAATTAATTTAAAAATCAGAAAAAAACCATTTAATTTTATTAGTTCACATTTTGCCTAGAATAATACCCAAGTCATATGTCACAGCACTGCTTAGTCAAACTTAAATCCAGTGGAAACTTTGAAGAAATCACACGATTATGACTACTATTTTATCATTATTATTTAAAATCAGCAACTATTTATACATCTGTGACAAAAAGGAAGATGTGCACATATAAATATCTGGACATTAGGATATAATTTAAAATTTTTGCTCTTTGTGCTTGACCAGAATACTGCCACATATATGATACATCTGTATTATCGGGGGTACAGATCTACTCACAAGTCATGCTTGTACAGCAACAGTTCCAGGATTTTAAAGCTTGAAAAGCAACCTAGTTATGCTGAAGGAAAAATCATTTCCTAGTCTTTTAACTTTGCTGCCCTTTTTCGTCCACCTCTAAGATACTATTTAGAATGCAAAACTGCCAGGCTGACCTGGAACTCACATGGACAAATGATTTATCCATAATACATTGTTCCAGAGCACAATACTGAAAACCTTTGAGCTTTCTGACTTTATTAAAGGTAGATATAGCTAGCATCATACAACACATAATATATTCCAAAACCTGCACAACATCAATTCATTGTAGCCTCCTCTAAAACCCAACTGCAGTTATGTACTGTAGTAATACTGCAATGATGCAACAATTTACCTATTATCAGACTTAGTTTCTTATTATCCACTCCTCTCCCAAGACAAAAGCAAAGAATAACTCTTTTCGAAAGGTTTTGGTGGAATCATAATTCTTAGTACACAATACAGGTTTTAGTTAGTGCTTATAATGAGCTACAGCTTTTATAAAAATATTTGTAAGATGGGAGTTGCTCTTTTTTTAAATGCAGTCATGCTAACCTTTTTATTTTAAATAAATGACTTCTTAAAGTTTACATTTTGTCAAAGAAAGACTCAAAGAAAACAAAACTTACTTGTGTTTGTTAGAAATGAGCATCTAATATATATCAAATGATATAAAAATTTCCCATCCTAAGTCTAGGGATAGTGAATTTCTATTACTTACAAAACAGTTTCTTAACAACAACAAGTCTTAAAGGAAAAAACGCTCATACTTATTATCCATAAGCACATGAAAGAGGGAATATAAGAAATCTATGCAATACCCCAGATCGGAATCAGAGTGGAGCTGAAGAACTGATGGATCAGTATCCCAATGCAGCGTCCTGGTACCCCAGGTTGAACAATCATGCAGCATTAGCAAAAAAGGCCAGAGATTAGTGAAGCAAATATACACTATGAAATTCTAGAGTTACAGCAAGCTTATAGTTATTTCATTGTTCACAAGAAACAAGGCAATGCAACATCAGTTAAGGGAAATTCAGCAAACATTCAGTGCAATAACACATGCAGTAAATACAAAAGTTAAGAAGCAAACAGAATTCAGAGCTATTAGCAAAGAATTATTTTAAAGATTGAAAATTAAAGGTCTGCAAACAAATGTTGCCTTAATGAAAGGCAAATAAAAGTATTTTAAATACTGAAAAGAACCACTAAAAACTTTAAATTCCTTTTAAAATATGTTCAGATATGTTCAAGGTATATGAAGACAGATTTGTTAACATAACACAAGCTTGCCCAGAGCAGTAAATATGTGGAGGAAACTGTCATGTTGGTGAAGGAAATGAGTCAACACATAAGCCTTTTGGTAGTGGGGCAAAAAAGCATTTCCACTGGGATAGAGAACTGCTAGAGTTTCCAAGATGTGACATTGCAGTAATTACGGGTTAAGCACTGCCTTGGGCTTGTAAGTGTCATCTGAGTTAGAGCCAACTGCATCTAAGACACTTAAAATCTCTTATAAATTGTGGGCTTTATATTAATAACACGTTTCAAAGTCATGTGGAATAACAAACAGAATGGATCCATTTCAAGTTGTACCAGAAGAAGTAGGAAGGGGGAAATCAGTATTCCCTCTACCTTCATTTTTAGCCTTCATCCCCTCTTCACAAATTTTCATGTAGTCTACTGGCTATCAGGCTTAGGCAGAATTTTAAAAACACACTTGTATGAGATTAGCAGCTTAACTTGCATGTTTTTTCAGACAGTCTCAAGATGTTATCTGCATTTTTTAAAATAACGTTTTTGAATAAAAAAATAAAGAATATGCAACATTTTACTATGGCAAGTCAATGAAAGATAGTTTTACATTTTCATCCCATACATGGTAACTTTTCTATAAAACAGGTGCAGAATTCCTAAAGTTGATCTGAAAATATACACGCAATGCCATAAAAGCTCATAAGTATGGCTGTGTCATGCATTACCTTGTTCTAGTGGAAAGTATGCATTACGACTATTAATCATTTAATTAGGATTAATTTAATTAATAATTTAATTAGGAATTACAAATCCACTGTCTTCATATATAGCCAATCAACAGCATCCACAGCAACAGCTTAATACTCAAATCTCCAAAACCTTTTAATATCTTTTGTGTATCAGAGAACACATCATTTTAGCCTAAAGTTAACTACTTTGAGCATCCTTAGTCATTAGATCTCTGCTACTTTTCTTGACTGAAGAGATTTCAGCTTAAGAGTTTAATTTGGTGCCTGAGACTTCAAGCTGGGTATTGCTCATGTGTTGTGCAATCATAAGCAAAACCAAACCACCACCCCAACCTTCATGTTGCAAGGGACACCTTATTTTTGGATACAAAAGCTGCATTACCACAATACCTGTCAAATATTTTCTCAACTTTTTCAAACGCGTTTGAGAGGAACTTGGGGAAAAGGCTATAAACATAAAAGGCTCCAACTTCTGCACCTGTTTAAGACCTAGCTGTTAATGAGATAGCTTTCCTGCTTTCAAAGCATGATTTTCACTTCCAAAAGTTGCTTCAGTGGTACCAGGGACAGTCTGTCTTTTAAAATAGTTGAAGCCAACACAGTAGTACAGGACATCCAGTTAAATATTTCTCAGAGATTCTTTTAAAATAAAGGTAACATTCTAAGATAAAATTCACCTATTGTGTATGTACCAAAATGATGCAAAATACTGTTTCTTTTGTTTATCAGTTGCTTGTTTTGCCTTAAGTTAAATGAATTTATCTACAAGATTCAATGAACCAAAGTTCCCATTCTTCCACATATGTCCAGATTTTTCTGTATCCAGGCACTTCCCTAATACTTCCTGTATCTCTAAAAATATTTTGTGGTTTTAAACTCATTCTATGAAGCATGCACCTAGCCCAAAAGTAAACCAGCTGTATGCTTTTCTACTGTAGAACTTACACTCTTGACTGAGGAAAAAAAGAGAAAGAACCAGGATCAAACCAGGAAACAAAACTCTTTACTAATGAAAATAAAGCAAGACAGATGGAAGTAACAGCAGGAGCACAGTCTGAACACTGCTCTACTGCTTACTAAAAGAGTTACTGACAAGATTCAGCATCACAGAGGCTTTATAATACATCTCATATTGGTAGGAGTCACCTGTGAAATGCCATGTATAACACCAAGGGATATACAGTCCACCTTTCATGTTCAAAATGTATGAACTTGTACTAATAAACCAGTATCTCGATACCCATTTACTGGGGAAAGGGAAGAATCCACTGGTGGGCTAGATAACAAGTAAGGGGACTCTAACAGGGACTCCATAAAGCCTTCAGTTTAGCTGTACATTCGTACCCTCGTGCCTTAAAAATCACAATCCTGGGACAGATTTAGTTTTAAAGTTTGAAAATGCATGAAGCTATTAAGACTTAGGATATGGGTTTTCTCAAAGCTTCATAAGAAAATGCATGCATACAACATTGCATTACTGTGTTTGAGAACACACAATCAGAGTGCAGTGCACTGATGAGGTGGAAATAAATGTAGTACACAACATGGCATTCCATTACAGGTAAGTGGCCTATCCATACTGTTTCATACTGAATTTAAATTAGGTATGAATGGAAAGATAATATTTTCTTTAAAAAAGTCATCATACTTCAAAAACTTGGGGTTTTTTTTCTTCTAGTGAACATAAATACATATATAAATATAAAAAATGACAATCTAATAAGCAATAATAACAATTTGAACAAATTAAAATGTGCTTGCTACTCAATTAAGGAACAATTATATTGGTTCTTAATTAACATGACAGGCAAACAAGATCATACCTGAGCATTGTTAAAAAGACATCTGGGTTCACATCTGCTGCTTGATGTATTTATTCTCTGTTTTAACTTAATGATTTCTACTTAGAAATAGGCACCATGTAACCTTTGTTCAGGTCATTAGTATCCTGGATATTTTCAGATTAAGATGCATATAGTTATGCATGCATAATCCACACGCATACAAGATGTTACTGCAGTCAGTTTAAAAGATGTTTCAAAGTGGTCTAACCATTGACTCTTTTTCAAAAACAACTACTCATACAACAATGGTAACTGATAATTGCTGCAGTTACTGTGTTTGAACTAAACTTCATCCACAATGTATACTTAAATTTATAAATTTAAACTACACGACCTTTACTTGCTGAAAATACATTGCCAATATTAGCAGGCATCTACTGCTCTTATTTGCAGACTGTGCATGAGAAACAGTAGAAAGACCCTTTGGAAGTAGTGTTTTCCCACCTTATCACCCATATTTCACCACTTGAAATATTTAACAGAAATATTTATCTGATTCTTCTTTAGAGCAGCATGTCTCAAACCACCATGCCCAAAGAAATGGTCAAACAGATGTGACAAGTACTGGCACTGAAAAAAGACCAAAACAACTGCAATTGCTCTAAGATGGAGTTATGTTTTGACAAAATAAGAGATTGCAAGTGCTGTAGTTGTGTTACACAGATGAAGTGAAATAATGAGAAATATGGTTCTGGGTAAGGGAAAAATAAAATCAGAAGTAATGCAAAGTTTATAGACAGTATCTTTTATTACATTAACTAGGTAAGGCAAAAAGGAAATAGCCTATCATCCATACCCACCCTCCTTTAGAAAAAGCCTGGGAAAAGAGCAGAAGCTAGACTTTTTGAGTTTGTTATTGTCCAAAGACATTCATTTTACTTCAAACTTGCAAGTTTAAACAACTCAACATTATTGTTGGCAACTTCAAATCAGGAAGTGTAGTTGCATTTCAAATTTTGAAGTAAAGTATTTCTGCAAAACAGTCACTCTTGACAGATTCAACACTATAACCTCATGTTATTATTTGATAATTTGATTTCTTCTAAAGCTTAATTATTCAGAATACAAGTATTGAGCAAAGGAACATGACAAGGAAAGTAACATACCTAGATCCAACAGCACCATCCCCGGAGTCCTGGCTCCCAGCCTCGCTTGGCGTACTCACAGATTTGGAAGACGGAGAGGTAGGAGGAGGGACTAAATAGTGAAACAGACAGGTATCCGCTGTTACTACTCGCAGAGGTTGCACAGCTTAGGATGTTTTCAAATTAATTTAAAATGAAGTATTAAAAAAAAAAGTGATGGCAAACAAAAAATACATGGATGAAAATGAACAGTAGAAAGAGAGGGGAAAAGACAATGTTAACAATTCATGCTGGACTTTCATGCAGTTGTTTGGCATTTATGCTTCTGGAGCATACAAAAAGACATGGAGGGGGAGACATTTAAGAGAAAATGAATTGAAAAAATATTTTTAAACTGAACTTTTGACAAATGATGACACTGATTTTCAAAGGGTAATTTCCACTGATTCATGTTACTTAAACATGGAAAAAATAGTTGTTAACACAGCTCTGGCATTAGTCTTTCTTAAAGATTAGACAATGAATGTCTGTAACTGGCAATGTTATTTCAAAATATAGAATCACCAAAGCGTGGACCAAAAAAAATGGCTTTGTCATAAAACATCCTGTTATTTTTGTTCTAGTTTGAATCAAATCAACATAAATCTTGTGTATTACAAAGTTTCTAGTGTTAGGTCTTGAAAATGACTTTTTTTTTGCTTGACAGTAAACAGTCACTGTATTTAAACTTCTTAAGTGTCAGTTCATTTTCTGCATGTAGATGAAGACTGCATTTACCATTTAAAAAGTAACATGCTTTTTGGAAGTGATACATAGTGAATGATATCATGCAATCTGATACAAATACAAAGCTACTTTGATATTCCTTTCAACTTTTCTTTTTAGAAATAATAATTTTTGAATGAAACTTAGGGTTTAAACACAAGAATCAAGCGGTGTTTTGAAGGTCCTTATATGCTTTGTTTTTCAGCAATATGTAAAGCATTCACTGCTTAGCAACCCTTAAAAAACACTTTAATCAACTGAACACAAATTATGTATATAAACTGCTGTCTACTCTGTCAGCAGTTAAGCATAGGAGAACTCTGAATTTAGGTCTTCAGGATTTCTGCAGAATTTCTTGAAATCACAAGTATATTGTGAATTCTAAGGAATTTTTCTACCCCATCCCAAAACAGAGACACGGTTCTGACTGACAAAAATTCTCCCTTAATTTTACCAAAATAACAGCGAATTCTTCAATTTATTAAAATTTCATTCCCGCTAGGGGAGAGACCTTTTTTATAGGTCTTCAGTTGTATTTCATAAATTCACACATACACACATTTAGACGTTATACTTATGTAACGGCGGGCTTGTAAGAATATATAAATTCTTCAACTCCTCCTGACCATGTACTGGTTAACGTACACTGAAGGAGATGCCCGCAGGCCTTTGCACTGTCATTTGTGTGCATTTTCGGGACAGTGTGACATCGCGGCGCCACTCACAGGGCCCAGTGCTGGTGCTGCAGCGCTCTCTTGTGGGCAAAGCGACTCTCGAGAGACCCTTCCCAAAACTGAGGTGAGTCCCACTGAAAGACCAACAGTCTTACGAAAAGACCAGATGGAATTTCACCTACCCCAAAGGATTGAACTATAGAATCTTCTTGAAAATAATTCTGGTTCACTAACTTAAGGCTTCAAAAATATACTGACATTGATACAGTCCCTTCTCCTGTAAGAGAGAAGGGACCGTATCTCTCTCTAGCAGTTAATAGCACAGGAATTGCCTTAGGAATTAACACAGTTTTCCATGAAAGAATCTAATATCAAGCTATCCCCCTCCACTGACAGTGCAAGCACAAGCTACCTGCACACCAAGCAGCTCAGCCATGAGTTAGCATCAGTTCAGGCATACAATCACTCTATTTGCCAGCACCTAGTCAGCAGAAAAGGAGCTTGTGCCTTAGGCATGCTAACTGCAGTAGCAAGTAGGACATTTTAACTTGATTAAGGATCCATATCAGATCTGGTTATCTTGAAAGGAAACAGAATGAATTCCCTGAGTACATTGAAGGCTGTGATTAAGTAGCAGCTCAGTGGAATTAAACACAACACGCAGGGGCGCGCCCCAGTCTTGCATGTCAGCACCTCCAGTTCTTCATGAACACCTACTCTAAGCATATGCATTAACTTGCTTTGAGGACTGGCTCTTCTGTGGTTTTTAGATTCTCTTCCAGATTTGAAAAAAACTAACAACCACATACATTTCCACAAAAATTTCATCAACTGCCTTAGCACAGTATCATGCAAGAGAAGTGTTCAACTATTAGTCTAGCAAAGAAAATCTGTAGTAGGTCAGAATCGATTACTTTAACAGCTGCACGCTAGTGCGAATGCAGCCAAATGGAGTCTCTTGACTATAAGAACAGTTTCAACTACCAAAAATGACTCCTGGGGCTGTTGGAATGTGAGCAGCTATAAGGGTGTTTATTCCACGTTCACTTTCGAACACTTGAGGATTATACAAAAGCAATTATGAAAATATAATCACAGATATATCTGTAAGAAATTATTATTACTTTTTATTTACAAACCCAGTTGAATAGAGCCTCACCAAGAAGCCAAACTGATAAGCTTTAAACCCCTTTGATTTCAAAGTTAGAGAGAAAAAGTAGAGTTGCATTATCATGCTCCTTGCTTTCATCTTCCATAGAGATGTGCCTATGTAAAGGCAGAAAGCAACAGCCAATATGCTAACACATCCAAGAGCTGCACAGATACAAATTTGCACCTTGGGAAGCTAATTTTTGTATTTAGTGTTGCTACTGCTTCATCAAAATCAGTCAGGTATTTGAGGTAAGAAAAACTAGAGTGTAAAAGATGTGGAAAAGAAACAAGCCAACTCCATACAAGAATATCAGCACTAAAATTTGGCATTATGGAAAAGAGTAAGGAAAAAAAATTGAGGAAAATAATGAGCAGGAAAAAAAAGGGGGGGGAAAGAAAATGCATACATGATACTTACATATGTTAACTAATATACTTCAAATAATCCACTGAGTGTAAATGGTGTTATTTTATAAAATAATGTTATGTAATGTGTACTGAAGCACATAATTTGATATTTGTAACAAATAATGCAGGACCAAACAGTATAAAACCCAGACATGTATACCCCACAAAAAGTGGCCAGAGAATTCTTATGTTAGTTATATAAATACCTCAAATCCTAACAAAAGCAAACAAACCACCACCACAAAAAAAAACCCCAACACAAAGCCCTGAAAAACACTTCACCCCCAAAAAACTAAACAAAAAACTCCCAAACATTTATTTCAAACAAATAGTAACATTCCTACCAACAGGAGACTCAGGTGTCAACCCCATGCTCTGAAGCAACGCTTCAGCTTCTCTTCTCTTCTTTTCAAGATCAGATTCTTCCTGTACTGGAAGAACTTCTTTCTTTTGGTCAGTCTAAAAATGATTCAATAATTAAGTTATAGCATTTAACATCATTTAATCTTTCATTTATTTTGAGACCCCACAGTGTTTTTTGTAATACTGAAACCTATCATCAAGTAGGTTAGATATTCAATTTCAATAAATCTGATGGTTCTTTTTAGTAGATAAAGTAAAAAGACAGGAATGACAACATTCTGAAGCTTTGGTACTGTCTTTGAAGGACATATATAAACATGCAAAAAGTGTCTGCTTATTTGCCAAAATGACTAACACTTCATAAAATTAAGAGTACCTTTTTTACACTAAACACTGTAAAATGCAAACGGTGAAAAAAACATCCTGTACCTGTGCATAAAATTATTTTAGAGACAGTCATATGATAAATATTTTAAAATTACAATAACTGTATCAAAAGAAAGTAGTTTTAAGTTGTGTTATCTGCTACATAGAAAAAAGTAAACCCCCACCCCCTTTCATTTAGAAATAATGCAAGCTCTATTGCAAAAGATGCTGAATACTCCATATCTTTCTACCCTTAGTTAACTGCTTTTTAAAAAGCAATTCTGGCAATACATTGTTAAAAGATCATTAGGAAATAATTTGAGCTATTTCCTTCTCCTTTTTGTCTGAATCATGTAGTTGGCAACTGCCCAGTCTTCAGTTATATGCTGATTTAGAACACCAACTACATCATAACCAAAACACAGAGAAGTAATGAAAAAGTACCCCAAAACATTCCAGCAAAAGTTTCTTTTATGAGGTATAATTTGCATTCAGGAGAAACAGCAATATGTCACTGATTGTCACATACTTGAGCAGCAAGAAAGCCACAAGACTGTTAACATACTAAATCTAAAACACAAGTACCGTATACATCCTGAGTGTTACTCTGGTTTTAAAGTTCAGCCTATAGATAGGTCAAATAGCAGAATAACATAGCACATTGTTTGTACAATGATAATACTGACAGTCAGACAATTCCTATGGGTATGCTCAGAACCTTACTTCAGAAATGAGTTCTTTAAATAACAGCAATCACAACTCATTAAGCAGAGCTTTCATGTGATAGATCAGAGTGATTTGATTAATGACATCACATGCACACAAGTAGTTCTGAACTTTATGCTAGTGTAAGATACTAATTTTTGTGGGCTTTTTTAAAATCCAACTTATCATACGGACAGTTGTAAAGAAAACAGTAGGTGTTCATATTATCAGAAAATGAAAGTGCTGCATTTGTATTAGCACCCACCACTAAAAAGACACTCCCTGAATAGGACACAGAAAATGATTATGTGAACCTACCCTTAAATTTTGGGCAAGCTACATATGCAAAGTCAATTTTCAAAGTGAAAATTATTTCTTACTTCTTTTTTCTTTCTTTCTTCCTCCTTTCTCTTCTTCTCCTCTCTGATTTGAGCTAATCGCTGCTTCTTGCGCTCCAACTCCGCCTTCAGCTCACTTTTGTCAGACATGGCTGAAACACTGATCAACAGCAATCATGTCACTGCTTGGCTTTTGTTTGGTTTTTTGTTTTGTTGTTGTTGGGTTTTTTTAAAGACAGCAGCTTTTCTTTCCAGAAGGTATCCTCAAAGAAATTACACTAGCTTACCAAAAACAGCTTACCAGAAGCCTGAGAAGTCAACAATAATTGAAAAAACCCACATTCCTATTTCTGTTTTTCTTTCACCTAACACATTTTCAATACTTAAGTAATTGATTTAAAACAAACAGACAGAACTATGACATGGTGATGGCATCCACTTCCAAGGTAGGTCTGATGCTCTTTGAAGGAACTACTGTGAAAGAAACCTTCGGCACTGAAGATGTGAGTATTTGATTTTGCCACAGGATTTCTGCAGCTACAAAGACTGTGAGACTGAAAACAGCAAGGAAAGCAGCAATGCAATATTTCTTTCACTTTTCACTTCAACAGCTAAATATTGGCATGCTACAACTTAACAGTATGTGAGCTATATATCCTTCTACAAACCCATATATGACTCAAAATAAAGATTTATTAAAACATTTAGTAGGATTACTATAAATTACAAGGCAATGTAAGTACAAGTGTAGTGGTCAAAGAAAACTGTAAAATACATGCATTATAATTTTTTTCCCGCAAAACTACTACACTGCTAATAAACTGGTGGATCGTTTAGAGACAAAAATGATACAAAAAGTTTTTTTATATAACTAACTCAAATACAAACAAGACAGTCAACAACAAAAGGTGGAAACCCTGTAACTTTAGAACTTCACAAAAAATTAGAACAGAGGTATGAAAAACTCTGTGAATGGGCTAGGTGAAGATTTCACTTTTACCGTTTTTAAGGAAAGTCAAGTCAGCAAAGAAAATGCACAAGTGGTCCTACAACAAATGAGGGAACTATAAATGCTTTTACACTAAGCTTGACAATGAGGATACAAGATGAAGCGTTAGTAATATGACTATGTGCTAATGCAAAATTAAGAATACTTTCAAGTGTTTGCACAGCACAGCTAAGCACAGAAAGGGATGCAAAATGTTGCAAGCCTCATACGTCTAATCCCATATCTTAGTAATACGTATATAGGAGTAAATGTATGTATTCCTTCATGTCATCTTTAAACATTAAAGTGCTAATAAATAAACAACCTTTTATATAAATAAATACGGTCGGTATTTTCAAATGGCATTCCCGTGTCCCTTTAGAAGAACACTAGGAAAACGGGTTGTCACACCATGGATTGCCGCCCGTCCAGAGCCGGCCCGGGGAAGCGAAGCAGCACAAACCGAGCGAACTCGAGGAGAGCGGCGCGCACCCCGCCCCGCCTGGAGCTGACCGCGCTACCAACCTGGTGCCATCAGAACCAAAGTCCCCACCCAAATCCTACAAGGGCCGTCCCGGGGAGAGCGCCCGGCAGCCCTGACAGGGTCGCACCACGCCCCGCGGCCCGGGAGAAAGCAGCACTCCCCACTAAGTGCGCCCCGGCGCGGGCCACCCCTGGCCCCACCCTGCTGCCGCGGCCTCGCTGCATAGGGCGAGGCCGAAGGAAGGCGCGTTCCCACCGGGCCGCAGCAGCGCCAGGCACGGCCCGGCTCCCTGCGCACCTGTACGCTGCTCCTGCCCGCGGTTCCTGCCCTGCGCCCGCCGCCCTCAACCCCGCGCCCCTTCCGCCGCCGCACAAAGGCGCCGACAGCTGGCAGGCGGTTCCCTACGGCAGACAACGAGGGTCAAAACAGCTCCCAAGGCGTTGCGGGATGCGCAGATACTTACGGGAACTGCGGAAGGGCACGGAGATCTGTGCAGTAAAGCACCCAATTCCCCACTCGTCCGCACCGTCAGGGCCGGAGATCGGAAAGGAATTAACACGGGGAAAGAGCGCAAAGCGACGCGGGGATGGGGCGCTTCCCGAGGCCCGGTGCCACACCCCTCCCGCGGGGCGCTGGCTGGGGAAGCCGCTTGCAGAACAACGACGACCAGTATGCAGCGCGCGCCGCTGTGTCGGTCTCGTCGCAGGCGCTCCCCGGGCGTGAGTGCGGGGCGCCCGCGCGTTGCATGATGGGAACTGTAGTCTTCCGGTGTGGGAACCCACCGGCAGTTCGGGCTCAGCGCCCGCGAGGTCCGGGCAACGAGCGCCACCGCCTGCCGTGGAGTGTGCGCGCGCATGCGCGCCGTGCCCTGCTTCGGTGGTGGTGGGGGCGCGGGGTGACCTCGCCTCACGGAGGCCTCGGCAGCGGTCCCGGGCAGGGCAGAGCGGGCTGAGGCGGGATCCGTGGGCGGGACAGCGCTTTCGCCTCTGCTTTGGCTTCCGGGCGGTGAGGGAGGATTCGCGTTAGCCCCCTCCCGCAGCCGAGCGTGAAAACGAGTCGTTTCGGTGCGGACACTGAAGGAACTGTATGGTTTTAACCGCGGGGCCCTCGTGCGGCCCGTAGCCATAATCCCTCCAGTGACCTGGGAATAAGGAGTATAAAAGCCTGATTCGATGTGAGCGTCAGGCGAGTGACAAAGTGGCCGCTGGAAATGGCGCTCTGTGCGTGTCAGCCGGTGGCGTTGGACTGCCCTGGCCACACGGCGTTCCCATCATGAGCATTGTCCAGGAGTGGTTACACAGCTCATTTTGATACAGTTCCAAACTGGTAGCAAGTGACTTTGCTGTTCCCCACTCGTCCTAAAGTAATAAGTACATTGTCACTTGTATCCTGTGGAAACCTGTATCAAAATCCTTTACCTGTTCTTGGTAACTGCTGGGCTAGTGCTACTGACTACTATCTCAGGTCCCCCAGCCTGGTGGCCTGCCAGAACTGTGCTTACCAAAGCAGAATTACGTGGAAGATTGCTGTAGTTCAAGCGGAGTATATGTTCACAACACCCTATGAAATGAAGCTTTTTGGAGGTAGTAACTATCAAATCCAGAGCAGGTTAAATTTTCTACTATTACAGAATTGGAATAATTTATTTGCAATGACTGGATCTACAAATAGTTATGCCTGGTGAGTGTATTTTTGAAACTTGTCCTGACAAGCAGTGGAAAAAGGCTGTATTTGCAGTCCGGCTTTGTTGCAATCCTGTTAGGTATCATAAACTGAGCAGGTTGGTTGGTACTTCGTT
This sequence comes from Corvus brachyrhynchos, assembly GCF_000691975.1. Classification (NCBI taxonomy): domain Eukaryota; kingdom Metazoa; phylum Chordata; class Aves; order Passeriformes; family Corvidae; genus Corvus; species Corvus brachyrhynchos. The sequence goes on from NW_008238358.1 coordinate 6,663,087, forward strand.
GGGATAGCTGCTAGGAAAACTTCAATTGCTCCAGGAATCAGTGTTGATTATTTACTTTGCTGTAGTCTTCCATGTGAGTCAGGGTTCGTACTATACCTTAAAAAAACCTGTCTGTTGTCTAGATGACTTCTGACCATTTTATAACCTCCATACATTTTGTAAGAGTTTCTCCCCTCTTTCCTGCGAGATGGACATGGACATTTTTTCTTCTGTTGTGTTCAAATAAGGTGATGGTGAATGACGGGTCCTTTCTGAGATGAGAACCCTTTTGCAGTCTGGTAACCTTTGGCACAAAACATACACTAGTGAATGGTGCAGCACTTGAGAGTGATTCCCTGCCAAGAACTATAGAAAATAGGTTTACCAGCTGAAAATTTCCAAGTTCTTCCTCAGTGTAGTCTGCATACGGTACTCTCGAATTTTTTCTATTGTGTGGTTAAGACAGGAGGTAATGAGAGCTTCTTAAGGTATACTGTAGGGCACAAAAACCTGCACTAGTTCTAGTGGTTTTATGAGGGAGTATGAGAACTGCCAAAGAGATCAGCTCAAAGGAACTATTTTCAGATGTGTTGTACACTAGGCTATATTCTGCCCTCAGTGTGTGCACCTGTTTCCCATTGGCCTTTATGGAAGTCTGTGTACTCATCAAAAGAGGAGAATACATTTGAATATTGGTTAAGATCATAATGGATTCCTTTTGTATGGATTATGTTAGCATTACTAGCCAAAAATATCATAGGGTAAATAAGGAGACAGAAAGTGTGCACTTTTTTCCTGCTGCAACTGTTAGCTCTAACAGTTAAATTTTAATATTTTCACATTGTTATGAGATTAGTAGAGTCACTGAATCACAGCATCAGTCAGATCTATTTCATAAAGACTGGTGCCATGGAGTCATTTTACTGAAAACAGAAATGGATAGAATTTGTTTCTTTTCTGGTTCCTTAATAAGAAACTTGCTGATATGATGGAAGAAGCTCTGAAAAATTACTTGCATTCAGAGCGCAGTTAAACTATAAAGCAAACACATAAGCATCAATTTTTCATATAAAAATTTTCTCCGTATACCTCCTACTTCTTAGCTTAAATCTTTACTTTTAACGTGAGTTGCAAGGCAGTAGATAGTTGAAAATGCATTTATTACTAGCAGAAGCCAAGCTCTGTATTTACACCATATTTACGAAACACTTGAGCAGAAAGGAGATGGCAAAGTGAATCACCTGTAGCAATTACTGTTACAGTAACAGTGATGTTTAAACTTTACATAATTTGGAATGTTTGTAAGGGGTAGTTCGGTGCATCTTGCAATACCTTTTATGCAAGCAAACTTATATTTTGAAAGTCTGGTTGTCTGTCAGTGAAGACTGTTGCAACTAAACTGTATTTGAATTTGATTCAGATTTTTGTTCCATTTCAAATATGTTAAAATCCATCAATGAGAACCTGCAAAATTACTGTGCATTGCTATGAAAAAAAATAACAGAAAAAGTTTTAAATTCAAACCATGTAAATAAACATGATTTGAATAGCTAAACTCATGTACTTGTTAATTTAAGACTAGTTTAATGCTTTATACTCCAAACAAACAATATCTCCTCTTACTTATTTATGGATAGGTTTTCTAGGCAAACACATTATATGGTGTTAACCTGTTTGTTGATTGTTTTTTAAAACAGGATTAATTTTTTTCTTTCTGCTTTGCTTGAACTAAATTTGGCCACATTAATATCCCATTTGACAAGTGTTTATGTTTTCTTGTGAAATAGTTTGACCTATGCAAGTAGTTTATTTTTAAAAATAACACATTTTGAACAAAAGTAATCTGTTTAGGTTTGAATGGTACATTCATGGTACATAATTCAATGCCCTCGACTACATTAGTGCATATGTATTGAAACAGAAAAAGAGACAAAACTGCAAAAGGCCTTGTAAATGGAATATATATATGTGTGTGTGTGTGAATTTGTATAGACCTAAGTAAGTGTACATGTTTGCCATGACACATGGTTTTGAGAATCAAGAAATCCAAACTTTTCTTCAATAAATGCTTTTAACCATAGGTGTCATCACCACAGGTCTTGATGGCTGTTGGTGTTCACCTTTCCATTGAGTCAAATCTGTCATTTCTGTCAAAAAAAGTTTTACGAGGTATGAGCCTACTTGTCTTAGAGACAACAGTTTGTGGTTTTGTTTAGTTAGATTTGCTACTGGAATCTCTTCTATCTGGGTATTTTTAACCAGAGATTAGATAGAAAGCAGATTGGACTAGATCTCTGATATCCTTCCCAAGTCTGTTCCTAGAGTGCTTTGACCAACAGATGTAAATCTTCTCATGGAACACCTTGTTGAATAGCAATCTGGACTCTTAGACAGCTCTAGTATTTTATAATTGAAGTTTGACACTCTGCAAAAAATAATTTCAAAAAAATTCAATCCTTCTTCCAGGAAAAACTCATAAAATTTAAATTTAATTTCATTAGAATATTAACTATAGTTTTATAGTTGGGACTTGCATTTATTTTACAGTAAATAGAACATGTTCAGATATTCTTCTGGAACAAATCTACACATACAATTTGGTAGTTTTTGCTCTGCATTACATATACAAAGCACAGTCTAATCTGTTAAATTTAATTTTTTTACAGCAATATTGCAAGAAATAAACGGCATTATTTTTGTTAGTATTGTGTATGCTGTTAATGCTTGCAAGCTCCAACACATTCACAGATCTGTTTGTAGGAGCAAAATGTATTTACAGTTGGTTTTAAAGTCAGTGGAAGTATGTTATATTTAAGGAATACTGTCATTAATCAGGAAAATTATTTTTAATTTCATATAGTTATATAGAATTGTATCTTTTCTTGCTATTCATTCTAGTAAAGATGGTTGCAATTCAGGAATGAGGTAAAACATCCATTCTATATGCTTAATTCATTGTATGTGTCCACAGACAATTACTGCTCAGCTGTTGTGATATATTTATGTCAACAATTAAGAGTCCAAGAGGAAGTAAAAAATGCGGATCAATGCGATTTTATAGTTTTCTGGTTTTCATTTTTATATTTAGTAATAAATCTTGCATTTTGTAGCATTTTTTTCTCTGAGAGAAAAAAGCTTGTGGCTAGTACATAAAACAATTCATCTTAAAAGGACTGTTTCTTCACCCCTTGTCCTTGCTCTGAATTGTGGGGTCAAGTGACTTAAGTCATATCTTTTTCACCTTGTTGTCATCGGAGGAAAAGTGGTGTTTTGCCCTGGGTAGTTTGTGTCTCTGGTCACTAGGTTACAAACATATCTTTATTTTTTCTTAGTCTCAGTTGCTTAATGTGTCAAATTAACCATCCTGATTTCAACAGCACTATTCCTTACTGCTAAAGCTATGTGATTTGATATTTGAAAGGAAGCCTTTTGAATGGAAGGCACCATATATAATTTGGAGTGTTATTAAAATCATAGCTGCGTGAAATAGTTCATAACTTCCTTCCCAGAAAGGAAATCAACATCTGAATCATACCAAATTGTGATTTCTGGGCTCTTCTTCCTGCCACATTTCAGAAGCTGACAGAGTTACCCTTCTGACATAGGTATAAAGTAAAGGTGGCAAATACTATGCAGAGTTTTACAGGAGTTAACCCAAAATCAGTCACAGATATTCAATTGCTGGTTAAAAATTGCCCTTCCATCTCTTAGTCCATCTCTGATTGATTCAGAAGAATATACAAGTTTTCTTAAATATCAAACAGTATGTAGAAGTAAGCATTTTAAACGACTGCAAACTAAATTTGTGAAGTTAAAACATGACCTCCATAGAGTGGAAATTTTTATGGGCCATTGTTTGAACTCCTGATATGTACTAAAGCAAATTTCATATTTATTTCCATTGAGAAGGCAAATTACTTTTCATAGAAAAGGATCAAAAGCATCAGAGTGGATATGGTATGTTAATAATAGGAGGTAGGACAGTGAGGGTAGAAGAACTGATGGGACACTTATGGTTCAAAGAATTCAGCACTTTTCATTTATGCTGGAAAAAATGTAAATTATGTCACCCTCGCCTCCTAGTGCAAAGTTATCAGACAGACAATCACTAAGTGACATTAAAATGGCTGGAATGTTATTTACTTCTATTTATTTCTTTTGGAAATCTTGCAATATCTTACTGCAAATGAAACAAAAATCCACAAAAATGAAATAAAGATTTGTCTGTAGTTACAATGCTGGATTACTGTTCTATCTCAAAGCTAATTGAAATCCAAGATGTTTGTATCAAAGCTGTAATGAGACACTGACAAATACCTTTCTGCCCCAGTGGAAATGTAATCTTTCTATTGAACATTTTGTCCTGGTAAATTCCATCTGCACTAGGCACAGGCATTCTGCATTTGAATCAAGAAGGTCACTCCTTTGGATCAGATGATATAGTGTACACTCCACTTGCCTTTAGATGAAATTGATCCTTTACTGCATTGAACATAAGACTGTGCATTTTTTACACCTAGTTATCTTATTGTTTCATCTAAATGAATTTGGGATGCTAACACTACCACCCCTTTTTGATCTTTGCACGTATCAGTGAGACAATTCTCTGAAAAGCCTTATTCCTTAGACAGGAATACTTTGAAAATATTCAGTTGCCTTTCTTTGCTAAATAAACCAGAATAAAATCACAGTGTTTCATTTATTGATAGAATTGACTATTTCATAACATTTTCCTCACTTTTGCAGCAGTAAAACAATAGTTCTATGTATAATTACTCAAGTTTGAGTAATCTTAGTATCGAGTAACTGAACTACGTATTCAACATTGTGGTTGTTTTACTCATAAATAGTGCCATTGACTTCAGTGAAGAGAGGCACCATAAAACTGAATGGCAGTTGCACTGTGTTCACTCTTCAGTGTTAAAACTTTCATTACCTTTGGAAATGTGACCTTTTTTTTTTTTAATATAAAAGAAATGGTACTGAGTGTAGGTACAAAAGTGTGTAGATTATTTGTACAAAAACAAAGGGAAGAAATCTCTAGCTATGGAAGGAATAATGTAAAATGCATAAATAGCAGCTAGGTCTCTGCAGATATGAACCTGTTCTTATTTAAATCAATGGAAATGTCACTGCTGACTGCAGTAAAGGCTGCATCAAGACCTCAGCTCTTTCTGAAAATCAATTAGATGCGTTTCATGCCTTTGAAAATCTTTCTCTAAATTACAGATGGAAACCAATCAATTAGGTCTTAGAGTTCATTTTATTAAAATAAATCCCACAATATTTTGTAAAATGAAAGGAAATGCTTAAATTTACTGGCTTTTTATTTATCCAGAAAGATTAAGTAATATCTCTGATTGTCAAACCACCTTGTTTTATTTGCTAGAACATGTAGAACTCAGCAGAATGCTAATGTGACTCTGTGTATTTTGAATTGTTTCTGCACTGTGAAGAACAGTGCTGGTACTAGGAAGTTGAGCAATGAGAAATTGCTGTCAGGGCTTTGACTAAAATTCATTTTAAACAGACTTTTTGTGTGATACTGTAGCAATTGAAAATTCTGATTCAGTATCTGCTAAGAAAATGTTGGAAATGCTTTTAGAATTTTCTTAACCAACTAAAGTTCAGTAATAGTAGATACCAAAAATATAATTATTAAGGAAGATTAAGCAGTATTTAGTATAAGAAGACTGTGGCTTGTTCTGATTTGCATTTATTTTGAATCTTTCATTGTTCACAGGAGGTCCAGTGATGGCTGAACAGTGCATGACACAAGGTGGCAGGTGGTACAGCATAAGGTTTGCATAAAGCTAACTTTTCTACCATCTTCCTCTGCTGTCTTTCAGATGCAATAACCTGTTTCCTTAACTGCATTATTGTTATATGTATATGTATCTATATGACCATGAGGTCATAAAATGTTGTGTGCTTCACTGTGCTCTATTTACCTAGAGAACAGCATATTCTTTTGAATCTTAGCTAGTTAGACTGCTTTTATAGATTCAAAATTACAACATTAACATCTGTTTTGTGTTTTGTAAGTTGTAACTTAGCTGTATTTTACTTGAGATATTAGACAATATATTTATTATTATAATTATTATATTAACTAAAACTATGTAATGTAGGTAATATATCAATACATGCATGTAGTATGTGTGTTAACTTATGCGTAGTTCTTATAGTAAGGGTATTGAGGTTATTATTAATTTTATTTAATAAATTCAGGTAGCGAGTCAAGTCAAAAGATGCTCCAAATACCTTATAGCTGTTATAAAACCAGAGAGAAGATATTCAAAACAAAAAAAAAATTGAAAGTGGTGTTTGAGGTGCTATTATATCTTATGTACTTATAATTAGGAGGGAAAAATTAAAAAAAAAAAAAGAATGAAAATAAGGTGTTACTGTGTTTGGTAAGTATTTAGTAAAACCAACTGTATCTGTATATACTTGAAAGTCTGATCCCCAAAAACTGCTGAGTGGTTCTCTTCAAACTAAAAATGGAAAAAAAGTGACTTGTTAGCCTGACAACAAGCATGATAAGCATTGGCCTAGAGATAATGGCTTTGAAAATTTCATTTAACCTAATGAGAAGAAGGTCATAAAAGAAAATTGCCATTTCAACCAAATAAGTGTAATAATATCAGCTAATGCAGAAACACATTCTGGGAAGAAAGAATAAGCATTGCAAAGCCTGGTATGGCCAGTATGGAATACAGAAATGTATGCAAGTGAGTAAGCATCAAATGAAGGATTATCCCTACTTGTGGAGAATCCATTCCAGCAAGAAATTGAACCATGGGCTGCTGCATCTGAAATTTGTAGGACTCCCTAGAGAGCTAAAAGGGACTCTGCAGGTTCTGTCATCAGTATGCCAAAGATCTGCACTGTACTGTAGTGCACAAAGGTAAGTGTTCCCCAGATTTCCATTTTTAAGGGACTTCTTTCAGAATACAAATCAAACCTTGGTGTTCTGAGTTTTTAAAGGCACAGCAAGGTTCTGTTTGCTGTTGTTTTGCATGTGAATGCAAGAAAGTTCTCATTAAGGTTCTAAAATCGGAGCAAAAATGTTGTTACCTTCTAAAATAGCTTGAAAGGTAAATAGAATGCTACCAGATGTGCAGGCTAACCACAGAAAAAGAGAAAGGATAAGCATTTAAAGAGAAATATTTTATTCATATTTAGCTTGAAGTGGAAAGAGACTGTGCCAAGCAAATAACACAAAGACAACCAGATGTGCAGAACTAGGTGACAGGAGACTGGAGAAGTGTGCAGGATGAAACTTCTGAGGCTGCTGAATAAAGATGTTAGGTATGAATTAGAACTGGTTTTCTACTGACGGATCTGCCAAAATGATGATGCTAGAATATACTGATGCAGGAACATCCTACATATATTGCATATATCTCAAACAACTTCCAGAACACTGTGCTAGACCACACGACTGTCTTTTACTTGGATGCCTGTTTTGCTTGGAAAAGGATTACATTATGAGACTCTGTCTCCGACCTCGAGAGGTAATGCGATCTGTAGAATCAATACTACAAAAGACTTCACAATTTTACTGGATTTTTTAAACTTTGTGTTTTGTATTTTTCCTGCCATGCGTTCAGATGGAGGGCTTACTACAGTGTGTTAGACTTCTCATATCGTAAGGAAACCTGTGATACAATTTTTTTATTTTATTTTAGAAACACAGTGACTCTGTTCTCTCTTAAAGAAACACTGTTCACTGATTCATTCTGCAAGCTTTCTTAACTCGATTTTGATTTGATCCTGTGTACAGCTGCATAAAGACAGTGGATTAGGGTTTATCATACACAAAACTATTCTGAAGAATCAAGAGATTTTAGCAAAATATGCCAGCAACCAGAACTGTGCAGCCAAGTCCAGTTAAGAAATGGTTAAATACCTTTTGTTACCCTTGAATAAAAAATACTGTTGTAAAACTGACAACGACAGCTAAGAAACATAAGCATATATTGAAGTCAATGAAAACTAATTGGATGAGCTCTCTGACATCAAATCCAGTGTGGTTTGGTTGTATATCTGGAAAGGAAGCTTCATGTTTATGAAAACTAGATTTCAAGGGACATTGTAACAAATTGAAGCACAGCTCTGCCAGTGCTTCTTGACCCAGCGAAACATAAGAGGTTTTTAATTTTGTTTATTCTGTAATGAATGGCTGCAGGTATGTAATAACACTGTAATAAACAGCATTGACTTGTGGAATGTTAAGCACACTTTGTAGGTAAGATTTTTCATTATTTCAAGCAAAGAAGAAGTATTCATAATTTTATCTTTTGGTGGATTTACAAATACTTCTACTGCAGAAATGTAGGCTCTCCTCTTAGACCTTCAGTGATAGAGCTCAGCTGAAGTCAATACTTTGGATGTTTTCTGCTGTCCTCTCTTCTCATTATGTTTGTATTACTGACATAAATAGGGGCTCTAGTAAGGAACAAGGAATTTGCTGTACAATGAACTATACAAATAAAAAGAAAAAAAAGATTGTTCTTCGCTGGCACATCCTATAATCCAAGTATAAAATAGGTTGGACAGAGGTAGACAGCTTAGTCTCAAGCTTAGTATTTAAAAAATCCAAGATGGTATTGGCTGGTATGATAGACAGTGAATTCAGTGTATCAGTGAAGCACTGTCAGGTTTTGGTAAGCATGCATCATAGAACAAGACAGTTTTAAGGGAACAGCTCTGGAGAGCTGGCAAGACTGGATCCTAATAGCTTAGACAGCTAAGAAGACTTCTGTTTTTCTGCATGAAATCCAGTTTGCACATATATTTTTTTTTCAGATTTTATAGAAAAGCACTATGTTTGTAGCTAGTTTTCACTGATAGGGTGTATGTATAGTTGCATACACTGTTGCCTTTTCTTTGGCACTTTCTCCTTTCCTCTCAGAAGGTCTCTTCTGGTTATATTGCTGTTAATCATGGCCAGTTGGTTGCTTTTAAAAAATCTTATTGGACAGGTTTCTGTGTTGGGTCAAAATAGGATATGATGTTTTGTCTTTCTAATCAATCTGATGAACCGTGTTCATAATGTCACCTCCCTGACTTGTGGTACAAGTGTGGAAAAGAATTGAGGTAAAGAAGTGCTGTTAGCTGCTGGTAGTTTTGTCCCACTCCTGTGCTTAACCGTACAAATGAATGAAATGACCAAAAGAACTACTGGAAAGAAGGTGACCTGTTACTCTGTTGGGACAGTCAGTTTTATTCCAAATCTTTACAAAACTAGAAATACTTTATTCTTCAGATGAAATGATGGAAATTTATTGGAGCACATATATTCCAAAGAAGTCCTAAAGCCACCTTTATCATGTATTGGAGAGTTTTATATTGTATTCTGTAGGAATAAATGTGAACTTGCTCTGTCTCTGCATTGAGCCTGCTGACCCTGTTGGAACACAATGAACATAGTAACAGTTTGAGCTAGCAGTGACAAGCCCAAGGTTGGGCTATTAAAGTTGATTATAGCTCCGTGTAAGGGTGTAAAGTGATGCTCTGTCTAGTCAACTTTGTGGGGTAGGTTCTTTCATTTTGGGTGGAAGGATGAACAGTCTACCTGCTTGATATGCAGACTCCACATTTAGCTTCATAGAAAAGATAACGAGTCATAATTATGAATATCTATATAGAAGGAAAACATCTAGTAGTAGAGGATCCTTTAGTTACTAGATAAAAGCATAAAATCCAATGATCAAAAGTCGAAGGTAGAGAAATTTAATATATTAATTATGTACTTCAAAAAATTTATTAATTATAGTTTGGAACAGTGTATCTAGGGTAAGAGGAATATTCTATCTATTCTATCTAAATTCTTTAGTTGTCATTTTTTCTGTATGCTTATGCACAATTTCTGAACTGCTATGGGAGTTACTGACTGAGACCTACAACTTTTTATTTGTAGGAGATCAGAATAGTTCACAGAGGCTGGACTTTACACTCTCTGATCTTCCTGGTAAGACTTCTCGCCCTGAATTTCGTCATTAGAAATCTCATTAGCCAACTGTAGGAAATAGAGAGGGGAGAAATAACAATAACTTCTTGTTCCCCACATGCTCTCCTCCCCATGTAAGAGAAATTAAAGTCAAATGCAACATAGCAGGAGATAGTAAAAAAATTAGAGGTTTTGAAACAAGGAAACTCTATGTCAACACTCCACTCTAAAAGCAGGGGAGCAAAATGTAAAACCCTAAACCAAGTCTCAATTTGCCATGATTTGCAAAGGAAATAAATTCTTCTCGAAGGTAGATAATGAGTACACCATAGCCCTCATGGTAATATTGGAGTTATGAATCAGGTTATTAGGTTTATCTTCCAATTAATTCTGTGTTCAGGGGAGTTGCAATAGAATGGTGGATTCACTGAGACTTTGGGTGCTCAAATAAACTTCTAAACTCCAGGAAGCTTGTCCATATACTCCAAATTTAAGGCTTTGCTAGAACTCCTATTCAAGTAACACTGATATTAGAGGTAATCTTTAGCAAATGAGAACATACTGAGCAATTATTATCAGTGGCCCTAAGATGACACTTTTTTTCAAGAAATGCCATTTGAGGATTTGCAGATGATAATTGAGTATCTCAAATATTTTCTAGCAGCAAAACCAGCACTGCAAGAGGCATGACTTAATTTAAAGGATCAGTTATTCTTAATAATTGAATTTCATGAGATAATCATAAATGTATAATCAACAAAATGCAAAACCATAAAATCTGTCATTGTAGTTAGAAAATCTGATTTAAATGTCAGAATAAATGTTGCTTGTGTAACTGATCAAATGAAAAGGGAATAAAATTAATTCTTACCCTTTTTTCTGTTAGATACATCTAGTTCAGGAACTCCAGAATATTTACCTCAATAATATTTTGCTATCTTCCAGTTATTGAATTTAAACTTTTATACCAAGTAGATAATATTTATATTTTGTTCAATTATGGTATTTAATTTTATTTATTAGGTATCTAGTATTAGAAAAAATACTAAAATAAATTAAATCACCTGTTAATAATTACATTTGAAAACCTACACCCTCTCAGTGCCAAAATCCCATTAATTGCCTTCTGCCCTCAGGATTTATTGTGTGCTTACTGTGGAGTCTTGCCTGGCTTGTGAAGTTCCCTACATTTTGATGCAAACTTTTTGCAGTATCTCAAAAAATTGCATTTTCCATCAGCACTGTAGGTTAACAGAAGTCAGTTGTTGGCCAACTGGCTGTAAATTATTTCAAGTTGCACAAGTCTGCCTTATAAGCAAAAATCTTTACCTATTTAAATGTTCAGAGAATGTAATTAAAAACTGAAGAATGTGCAAAAGACTATACAGACAATGAATTGCTAAAATAATTGTAATGATGCACAGTTCTACAGTCACCCTTTTCTCTCTGCTGAAGGACCCTGTGTAGAAGGCAAATCTCTGCCTGACAGATTCTGATAAGAGTTTTTGATAATTACACTTACGTCACAAGGTGCACTATGTCAGTTCTGCATAAAAACAGTACATTGCTTCCATTATAGTTGGACATTTGCATTAAACCACAAATAGTTTCCTTGCTTATCTTTGTTCCTGGCTTGAGACCAGTAGTTTTCTTGCCTTTTATTAGTTGCAGCATAATCTAAAATAGAGGATGAATAAAATAATTGACCAAGAATATAGCTTCCGATATTATTGTCTATGTGCCCCACTCTGTCTTTCCCTTTTCTGTCTCTCCCTAGGGGAAAGCAGTTTTCTTCCTTATGCTAAATCCAGTTCCTATCCACAGCAATCATGTAAATCTTGGCATCAGTCTCACAGCAGAATAGAAAGTCAAATCAGCAG
>NW_008238358.1:6675012-6694187 GCF_000691975.1 Corvus brachyrhynchos
TGAGAGCAACAGGCAGCTCCAGGAGAAAATAAAAAAACTTACAAGAAAAAAAATCTTTTCAAACTCTTCCATTTATTTTCTTTCAAAAATAAGAGTTCTACTCATTAGAAACCCTCAGGTTTTCTTGTATTTTTGAAGATAATATGCCTTCAAAGAATAACAATTCATTATTCAGCCAGCCTTTCAATGCCTTTTCTTTCAAAGCTTCTTTCTGAATAAACAAATCTATAAAGAGAACAAATTGAAGTTTTTCCTAGTGTTTTACATAGAGACTACACAAGCTGTCTTCTCTCAAAATGAGTCAGACCTGAAATTACAAAGTAACCAAAAATTGTTGGATGTAGCTGGTGGAATTAATTTTATGTATTTTACATACAGACTGGCTTTAAAGCCATAAAATATATTTAATTGAAAATTCAAAATGTTAGATCAAAACCCCAAGGTATTCTTTATTATTATTATTTGATTAGGGATGTTTCAGGTGTTTAGAGATAGGCAAAGGAAGACTAATTAAAATACAAATAACTATCATAAACATGGTGACAACATAATAAGGCTAAAAGTAGGGTTTGTGATATAATTTGCATTTGTACATATTGTACTGATGTACAAGATGTCTTTGTATCCAGTTATTACATTCCACAAGAGTTTACTTTAGAGTGAATTAGTCCTTTAAGGCATTAGGAGGAATTGTCTTACTCAGACTAAACTGAGTTACCCTCCCCAAGATGAGACATTGATTACCCAGGTTTTAAACCAGAGGAAACATACCCAGAAATATAAAGATTTTGTTGCTAGAGCAGAGATTCAGGGAATATGAAGATAGGAGTAAAATGTCCTCAGAAGAACTGGAGAAAGGAGTTTGGGATAAGAAGGAAATGTTAATTAGTGAATGGAGCACATGTAACTCAGTGGCTTGGAAAGAATAATGTTAGTAAGTGCAAATTAATACAGTTTGTAGGAAAATGTGGAGAAATGTCTGAACTGTCACAGGATTGTAGTCACCGCTTCACTTTGTCATAGGATTGTAGTCACCTCTTCACTTAGGAAGAAGACCAAGGCAGTGCTGTGGCAAGCTCAGACCATGTGTAGGTTCCTTGATAGAGTTTCCTATAGTTAGTACCTGAATAACAATTGAAAATAAAAAAAGAGGATCAAACATAGTACACAAGACTCCATGATGACTGACATAGGCTTACAAAGGAAGAAATCAAAAGAAGCACTCCGTGTGATTCTGTGCCAGAATATTTGACTTCATATTAAAAGCAGGTGCAAATGGAGTACAGATACAGTCAGAAACTGGAGTAACAGAGAACTCTCCTGTCCCTGAAGTCAACTAAAAGCTCTCGAAGCAATTCTTACTTAAAGATACTTTTTTTTCCAAGTGAAGTAACTGTGGAGGGGATTTGAACAGTTGTTGAATGTGGGAGTTGCTGACCACCTGTATTGCCTGTGAATTTTCTTTCATTTATTTGAGGAGAGCAGTGCTTAGGTCCATATGCAAACTTTTTCACTCAAATAGTACTTGTGGTTATACAGTTACAGTCCCATGAATAGACAAATTGGTCCTAGGCTTTTGCAGTGCCATCATCAGGGTTCCGCTGCTTGGTGGCAGGGAAGAGTTCATCCAAATCCATCTATAACAGTGCCTTCTTTTCAGAGCTGCAGTCTTTTACGCCAGCCACCAGCTGCATAATTGTCAGTACAGACCAAAGAGCTAGGAAAACTTCTACTGCAGCATTTTAAAATCTGCTGCAGTTCTGGTTTGCTAGGCCCTTGCAACTTCTGCTTACAGTATGCAATAAAGTGAGGACAAAATTTATCTCTGATTTTACATTGCTGCAGATTTTAAAAAAAGCATACCTTTCTACATGGAAATGGATATTTCCTGCTGCTAGTCTTACTAGGTATGGAGACTTGTGAAATGATGGTATCATTCAGTATAATTGTAAATGCAGAAAAAAAAAGTGCTTTATTGTTGTTGAGTAACTGTCTGGCAAATATCATTGTTCACTCCAGGCACTCATCTGTTATTTGTAGATTATAGCTAAAATGTAATTTTTAGGCTTTTTAAGCAAGGTATTTCCATAAAACAATATGAACAGAAGAAGTAGTTATAAATGGAGAAGCCACTGTCTGTCTACAGCAAATACTTCATGAAGACTGATCTATCCAGTTCAGAGTACAGGCAAGAAGATTGCTGTCAGGGTGCAATGAAGAATGGCCGGGAGCAGGGCAGGCACAAATTGCAGGAAATGGCAACCAGGTTCAGCTGCTGAGGCAGGTTGACAGATAGGCTGGAAAGTCATTCCACAGGTCTTAACCCCACCTACTGAGGGCCAGAGTCTTGTGGTCACTAGGCAGGTCCAGGGTGATGGGGTCAGGCAGAAATGAGGCTAGGAAGTCAGGTCCAAGAGGATGCAGGCAAGCACTGAGAACAGCCAGGTGGATCTGGATTAGAGCCCTTGGACTCAGGAGCAGGAGTATGGGGTTTGAAGCTCCCAGGTGAGGCTGGTCAGGGCCATTAAAAGCTATCTGTTACTGTGTTCAGGGTCATTATTATCCATTGGCAGTCTTGCATTTGGAACAGACTAAAATGATTAGAGAGGCTGTACCATACTGAACTTTTTTCCAAATTCCTCATTACAGATACAGTAATCACAGCAATGAACAGTCATGTAAATTTTCGTGTATTTTTAATCCCACTCTCTACATCTGATCAGAAACAGGAGCCAGACAGTATTAGTGCTCCCATTGCTGCAGTGATGTACGAGCTATTCCTTAACTGCAACAGCAATTGCTGTTTTTAACAAAAAGATCAAGCACTCAAGCTGAATTGCTAGGGTATTTTAAACTAGTATTTCTACCAGATTCAATAGTCATAACAATAATGAGAGTAATTAATGTTCAGAATTACATGAATTTTTCCACTTTGTTGACCTAAACATGAATAGCAAGCTTCGTGAAAAACCGCAGTGCCTTGTCTACATCAGTACTAGTTAGCCATAGGAGACAAAACTACTTCTAGTGTAGACTGAGAGAATGGGTAAGCAAGGAAGATCAAGCAATATCACTAGCATACCATGTAAAAAATAGCTTTCAGTAGTACTGAAACTAGTCCGTTCAGTGGAATAGATCAGAAAACATCATCAGAAAACAAGCCAGTATCCACAAAGAGAGTAGATTAAGAACAGAAGCTGTTAGCATGTATCAGACAGCAGAAGTGTTCTTTTTCGTTATTTGAAATTGGCACTCATGTTCCCCTTTTCAGGATCAATTTTTAATTTTTTTAAGCTGCAAGGTCAAATGGTAAAAGTACTGGAAGTTCCTGGTTTTTTTCTAATTCTTGCTACTCTCATATCTTGTATATGAACTTATCCCTAAACTTTCGTGCTTTTCTGTTCTCGTTGTTGTGTCTTTTAACCAAGCTTATATTTGCACAAAAGTTACAAACAGAAGTTTAAGAGCTCTGAGGTAGAGCACAATAAAGAACAATTTCCAACATCAGGAATGAAGAAATACTGTATTCCAAGTGGACCCTTTAAAAGAACAGAGAAGTGGATATATAAGTTCTGACATGACTGTGTGGTTTATGTCTACTAACCTTGTAATTTTGTTTTGAGGCAGACAACTCATCATATTTTATCATCTAAAAGCAAGGCTGGTCTAGCATCTGCTAAAGGCCGTTTTGGTAGTGCTTGCCACCTAGTGGATTACTGCTTGTACACACATATGAGAAGGATCATCTGCCACAAAAATATTTGACCATCACGCTATTAATCACACTAATATTTAATTATGTCCTGCAGAATTTGAGTACTACTCAATGGAATTTTCTTTTGTTGGAATGAAATGCTTGTGAAAATTGAACTAGAAATTGCAAACATTTTCAAAACTTCTATCCATTTTCTGATAGCTGTATTTGTGACTATGACATGACTTGGAGACCAGCAAAATATGGAATTTGAGAGCCAATGAGTAATGAGTGTACATGGCCATGGATTCACCTGTAAACTCAAGCCCCACGCTAACATATGTTGGCTGGTGCTCTATGATGAGAACATTTGGTGAACATAAATGAGCTCGCTGAAATTTATATCTATTGTTTCTGCTTCTTCTGTAAGAGTTAGCTGGGGCCCTGTCATTTTTTTAGGTTTCTGGTATGTATACAGTAGTAACTGGATTTTCTCAGCTTTACCTCTTCTGTTCTCTTACCTGAATTGCCTGGAATGGTTGTCATCCGTTTTGTTGACCTGGACCTGAATTTCTACCTGACTAATAGTTCACCCTTCATTACTGCCCACTAGTCTTAGAGAGGTCACAAGAGTTGCTCATACCATAACACAATGCAAAAATCTGTATTGTAAGTTACCAGGGTACCATCAACCACTTACAAAAACCACTTTTCCACACAAATGTAGTCCTCATGCCAAAATTTTAGTCCCCTCTTTCAACTTTGAATACAATTGAGCTTTTACTGAATTTTTTAATAATCAAAATATTTTAAAAACATGGACTATTTTATCAGAATTTTCCCCAACACATCCAGCCTACAGGCAACAGTTAAGGGAAGTTATCAGTTAAGGGAATTGTCAGGTTTGAATGCAACAGTCTGCTACACTAATGTTTGTAATAGTATTTTTTCTTATTCCATGATGATGACAATGTTGGAAAATTTTAGCCAACAGCCATATGGTATTCACAAATAATCAATTTATGCTTTACACTTTCAGAAGAATTTCCAATTAAACTTACTAAACTCAAGAACATACCTTAATTCTTAGCTGTTACCGATACATTCATATAGATGATTTTACTTTTATAGCATTTTATGATCATTAACCTATTCATGGGTAACTTGATAGGCAGATGTTAAATTGGGTCAGAAGATTCCATGGGGTCTGTGCTTAGTCTGGCTGTTACTTATCTGAGGGTATATGGATCTCATAGTGCATTATATTACCATTATATATCAGAATTCATGATGTTCCCGTATTTGCTACAGCATTCTTATGACAGGATAGTTTTGGTTTGTTTTTTTCCTCCCTCTAACAACTGCTATGAGGAATTTCTGTCATGATCAGAAGATGAAATACAAATTGTTTATACAGTGAATTCCTTCATTTTCCGCCGTATACTGATTATGTTTCTAAGACTACAAAGGATATAAATGTCATCAAAAAGATCATAATAAATAGTTGAAATTAAGACATATTTTAAGAAACTTTGTACAACTGTCCTCCTGTTTTCAAAAAGTAATTTAGGAATAATTTGATCTTTATCCAAATTTAGAAAGTTATATTTTAGTACCATAAGAAAAATCTGTACTCAGTAGTATCATAAGCTCAAAAAATCATTTTTATTAACATATAAAAAAAGAATAAGGAAAACAGACATTGTAATTAAATATTTTCTCTCATCTACTAATAAGTACCTTGGATAATAAAATAATTTTTAAAATTCTTTTGAACAGTTAGAAACAGAGGAAGGAATTTTCTGAAATAAAAGCGAAAGAAAGAGACTTCTGAAATAGAAAATATTTGGCAGTATCTTTTAGTCACTCAATAAAATATCCATGTAAACAAGTAATTCATATTTACAATATCATATGCAATGTTCTTGGTTACATGTAGTAAGAAGTACACATGTAATTACATTCAATTTTAAAACCAAATTTGCACCATCATTTCTCAGTTTCATTAATGTTGGAAAAAAAAGTCTTCTGCTTCTGTGCATAGTACTGCATGACAGCATGTAAAGATAGTATTTTTTTTCCCAGGCCTCTTAAAAAGATAGCAGATTCAATGTTAGGTTTTGTAACTTCCTGTTTTTCTGTAAGAATCCAAACCTGGAATGTAAGTTCTACAATCATGTTCCTGTAAAAACGACCACGTAGATGATTTCCAAACATGCAGAAAAATACTGATGAAAAAGCTAGAGTTCTACCTCCCATTTGTATCTTTGAAAATACACTTTTTTATTTCCTATGTTACTACCGTATTTATGTTACTCATAAATACAGGTAAGAAAATTTGCATGAAAGGAAAGTTAACGGAAGGCCACTTTGAGAAGTAGGTTTAGGACTATTACTCTCCAAATACTTATGTATTTTTATTTAGCACTTAAACTAACCTCATTTTTTGCAAGGATACTTAGAGGTCTTTCTAGTCAGTTTAGAATTAAGCCAAAAGTCTACAGTATGTTTTGTCAGTTTTAAATTGCACTCACCAAGACTGATCAAGGTTCAGGAGCGCACAGCTACTGCATCTCATGGGGACCTTCCAAAGACCAGCAGCCAGAATCCCACCGTTCATGCACATGAGATATCACTGATTATAAATTCCCCAAATGGAATCTTCCAGCTTCCACTGAGTTTCTACCATCATGTTTAACCTCTAAGTTTAAAAACAAAATTATGTTCTGTGAGGCTCCCCTCAAAAGGTTGCTAATCCTTGATTTTGAGAATAGAGAAGTAAAGAAATGCCATCATTCTTTTTTCAAGTATCATTCCCCTTGAACAGTACATGGAATACAATGGAAAACAGAGGGCATACTGGTTATTATAGCTTAACTTTAACAGTATATAGAACCAGTCACCTAGAAGCTGTTCATTTCAATACGTTCAACTCAGTGCTGTAACAAAAGAAGTCATAGATTTTGTGTTCTTTTCCAGTACACTGTACAGTTAGTTTCTTCCAGAACAATCCCTAGGCAGCTGACTACCTTCCATACAAACACGTGCTTTTATTATGTGACCTAGTACTATGCAAGAATTGAGGGAGCTCATTTTCTCAGGTGGATGAGACAGAGTAACAGGCCAGTGCATAACAATTTCAAATGCTGTTGGCCTGTGTGAGTGCAGTATAGAAAGCTGCATAGTAAATTACTACAAGTGAGCTCATTTATTCACTTCCCCTGTCAGGCTTCACTGTTTGATTCACTGCATATAGTGGGACTGGAGGAATGCTCACACAATAGTTTAGTAGTTTAGTTTAGTATTCCTTCTGTCATACCTGAATTGTACATTAAACGTAGATAATTTTCTACAGTGAAAAAATATACCAATGTGAGGTTGGTCCCAGTCATCCTCAACAAGTGAAAACATAGAACTCTGGGATGTAGTCCTGGAGTCCCGAATGGTACAGCAGGAAAGTTTTTGAAGTATTTTACTATGCTAGCTTTCTGTACTGAATTCACCAAATAATAAAATATTATTACAAATCAAATCACAGGAACTGAGGTGCTTCTTGTCAGAGAAGACTTAGAGTAACTCTTGTCCAAAATAGTTTGTGAACTACAAAAATGGTGTATTTGTTGAAGGGTAATGTATTAAAATGTTTTTAAAAGCTGAAGAAGATAAAAATTTATGTAGTATTTAAAAAATAGGAAATTACATGCTGTCTGAAACTATGTATATTCCAACATGAACAGTGGTAAATTTAGATTTCTAGTGGGCTCTGAAGCTTTTACAAGAGATTATAATAGAATGGTTCATTGTTTTGGACATGTGCAGTCCAAATAATCTACTAAAATTATTCTTCTGTAGTAGTAGAAGTATAAATATTGTTTGTATCTGTGAAATTAATGAATGAGCATAATACATTAATACTTTAATTATTAGAAAGAGCTATAAAAGTAAAGTGCCAGTAGGGACTCTTCGTTACTTAGAGAAAATGGCATTATTTAACACTGTAATTTCAAATTAAAAAGTCATAGAGTTTATATAGATTGCTTATAGACTAAAGCATGTCTTCATGCGTATGAAAATAATGCTTTTGATGTCAGGTGTGAAGATACCCAAACTGGCTTTCAGTTAACAGGTAGCATTTTATTAAAACAGCAAAGCTCACCTGTGTCTTAGAGAAAGCATTTCTCACTTCAAGCTTATTTTTTTTTCTGTGAGACTGATAGGAGATTTTTCTGGTTTCTAACCTCCTAATTTGTAGTCTAGTACCACAAATCAACAGAATGGTGCAATCAAATAAAGGTAGTAAAATGCTGCCTCTGGGATAAAAGGAAGACTTAAACTAAGTGTTAATTTTTTCTAAGTGTGTTTCTATAGCTTTTCAAATAAGACAAATTCTGCATTTGGATGTCTTTAAATTTCCTTAGATTTCAGTAATAATTGCACATAATTCAAAGCCAAATGTTGTCTGCATACAATATATTTGGTAGAATTTGTTAAAAAGTCAACAAATACATTCTGATTTAAAAAAAATAAAACCAAAAAACCCCAGAAGTTTCTAAGGGAAACATAACATTTTATGAAGATATCAAGCAAACATTTAATTTCCTTATTTTTTAATTAAAAATTTTAGAATAAACATTTTATGGAGCAACTCTGTAAAGTGCTGAATGACCTCAAATCCCATAGAACATAGCAGCTGGTGAGGGGGTTAATCAACTAGAGAAATCAGAGCTTTAAAAAAGTGAAAACTACCAGGATATTCATGTGTGACAAACTAAATTATTCTGTTTGGTATACTTCATGTCTGATTCATAACCTGAAAAATCACTCAAGAGCAAAATCTAGTTTGAATCTTGTTAAATTTTTCATGACTATTAGAGATATAAGCATTAAATTAAGAAGTGAGATGGAAAACAGTTTCCGATTATGTGATTTTCCCATTATGTGATGTCATTCATGCTCTTGTTTTTTAAATGAGGACTAGGCATGGACCAATATATGTTTGGGACTTACAGGAATTTAAATCCCTATGCAGAAAACTTGAGTATTTTTCAGCAAGCCATACTAAAAATGAACCCCCAACCTACTTATATATCAATGTCACTAAATTAGAAGGACCCTCACCAGGGGAAATTTGGCAGTATAATAGTACTTTTATTCTGTGTATTTTCTTACATAGTTGATCTTTGTCCTGCTTCATCAAAATTGATGTTTTGTTTTCTGGCTGCTTCAGTATTGATCCTCAGATCAGATTTATCTGCATTACTACTGTTTGTCATTGTGGATTCCACTTGTGTGCCTTCAGGAGTCGCTACATTGAGCCTCAGAATTTTAGCATTCTCTGCTGGGGGGCGCTTCCAATGGGGCCTGCTTGCCATCCATAAAACAAGTGAACCAAATATGACAAGCAAAAGACCAAGACAGTTGACCAAAGTTGCTTCTGGTGGGGATGCACTGTATGCAGGATTTTTCCTTTGAAAGGGAAAAAGAAAGAAAAGGTCAGAAAAGATTGTTTTAAAAACAATCCTGGTCTAAAAGCAGCAGTCTCCTACTAGGTAGGTCATTTTAATACAAACAAAACAGTGTCCCAACACTGGATGCTTATTATTCTGGGCAAATGGAAGTATAGTTTACAATGAATAACCTTAATAAACAAGTGGAAACAAATACTTACAATGAAAATATAAGCTTTTCTGTGATTCCCATGAGAGCTGTTGCAATCACGGTTGCAAAGATGGTAAGACCCGAATAAATATGTATTGGCATGAGAACTACTCGAAGGTGAACTGGAGCAAAAGGGAGCAGAAACACAGCGAAACCCAAGAGAAGCTAAAACCAAAACAGATTTATAGTTAAAGCTAGATGGAAAACAAACTGCACTTCTCAAGCAGAATAAAAATAATCATAAAAATTCCATTCTGAGATATATTCAGGTAAAAATTTGAAAAGAATTGGCATTTCTATTTTTGAATGTGTTTCCTGTCAAAACCAAAACAAAATTCTGGATTAGCACTTGGGAAGCAGACATTCAATATTTTATAAATCATCCTACTTAATATCAGTGTCCAAACTTACTGATAATGCTAAAACTCCAGCCAAACTAAGTTTTCAGTGTCACTAATTCGCTAGTATAGTAAAGGTGTGAGGAGCTGCACTTTTACAGTCTCTTCAAGTCCTGTTCTCTGCTCCTGTTACAGATTTGCACATAAAGGAACATCAGAAGGCAGTCTAACCTTCTGACTTAAATGGATTAAATAATTTTACCTTGTAACAATTTCAGTTAAATTCAAGTGCCTATCTTTAGAAGGAGAATGGTCTCTCAAGATATCAATCACATGGCATTTACAGAGTGAAGACATGTATGGGTGGCATCAAGTTATTCAGGGGACATTAGTCCTCCCATTAGCACTAATTTTGTGATGGAAAATAACCCATCATGTCCCATGGTTGCAGTCACAGGCTTGCCCAGTCATATTGAGGTTGCATCCTGTCTTTAGTTTGTTCTACTGTTACTTGCCCCTGCTGCTAAATTAGACACAGGGCATGAGTTTGTATTCATCTTGCTTTAACTTCCAGTCTTAGTCCTTGTTTTGTCTTTCCATGATGTATTAGAGACCCTGGTATTTTCTACCTGGGAAGCTTTTTAGTACACCATAATCAAATAGTCTCTTAATCTTAGATCTGCTGAACGGTTGGAGTTTTTTAAGTATTGCACTGGAAGATAGCTTTTCCAGCTCTCAAATTACTTTTCCAGAGTTTCTTTGGGTTTGTTGCTTTTAATTTTTCTGATAATTCGTTTATATTTAAAAAAAAATTATTCCATAATACTTCATATTAGTTTCACTAATGCCATCTTTTTCCTGCTGTCACAGCATTGTGAGAACTCATTTGGAGCTTCATGTAATTTTTGAGTACTTCTTTCCAGAGACATCGTTTTCCAAGAGACAGTCTCATTTTACATTTTTGCCCTATTCTTAAATTTATGTCAGTGTGCTATACTGTATTAACCTACATTTGACTTAAATACAGTATAGTTACAATATTGTTCCTGTAGGCAGAGTATTATGTGAGCGTAGGACTGACATGCCACTTCTGGTAAGTGCCAAACATCTTCTCTATTAACGAAGATACTAGTTTATGATTATTTTTAGTAGTGCTCAGTCACTTAACAAACATCAGTCTGACTGGAGAACTACATCCCAGACTGGAGGAAGGAACACCAAGGATCTTTTGATGTGACAGGCAAGGCATTAAGTGCCATTGGTCATGTTTATAGTAGCAAAATGAAAAGTAGAACTAAGATCTTACTTGAAATTCTTCATTTAACCATTAGAAAAGATACTGATACTCAGCGTAGTGGCAGCACAGACTTCCTTGAAATAGCTGCATTACTAGGACAAAGAATATCTTAACATTGTTCTTTCTTATTAATTCATATTCATTCTTATTAATTTGTTCAGCTATAGAGAATATACTCAACAATGCTGCAGTATGCTTTCTTTTTTTCCAAGTGTTAAAAACACTGTTTCAACATTATTTCCTGTACCTCCTAGCCTGAGCAGTGAAGGATAAAGTCCAGAACCCAAATCCCTTAGCTGAGGATTTTCTGTGCTTGATCATAGATAATTAAGTCTTTTTTAGTGTTTTGGAAAAAAAATATTTGAAGTAACAAAATAAATTTCCATAGTGTAGTAACACAATTTAGGGAGTTCAGAATGTATACACAGAAGCATCTGTATGTGTTCTGTAAATTTCAGGGCATGGTTGCTCTTCTTTGCCAAATGCAAAACATACTAAGTTAGCTCATTTTACATTACAATAATGCTAATTCTCTGCCAAGAGGAGCAGTTTAAAGCATGCCCTGGAACATCTATCAGAGTTTTGCTGATTCAGGAAAACTGGTTAGCCAGTAGTAGCTCATTCAGATGTGTCAGATCCTTTACATCTCTACTGCTCCCTGATGCACTTGTTCTGCTGATTAACAAAAGTCTTGAGGCCAAGAAGTGACTACTTAAATTTATGATAGCTGGAAAAAGAAAAAAAAAAAAAAAAGAAAAGCTGTTGCTTCATTGAAGACTTCCTTAATAAATGCTCTAACTTTATTTAAATATGCTGCCAACAAACCAAATAACTTGCTGTAAGTTCAGGAGTTAATAGAGCTTAGAATCACACTATTGTGTAACTGTATTGTAAATTAATGGCCGTTATCCCAGCAAATAAATAAAATATGCTTAAAAATGCATTTTTCTTCAGAGTCAGTGATCCAGTATTTGTACGTTTACATGCTAATTTGCCAAATCAGAGTGTAAAATGGCTATCCCAGTAGTTACAATGTACTTGTGAGAGCCTATTGTGCCTGAATTACTCAAAACTTTCTTCAAATTTACAACCTGTTTATAAATACAGTTAGATTCTGACCTGGAGAGAATAAAATATAACAGCAGTCAGCCCAATCCAGCTGTGTAGACTGTACATGTTAGGAATGTTCTTGGCATTGTGGAATTCAAACACGGCTACCATAGAAACAATTGCAAGAATCATAGCTATGGTATTTAATCCAGCATGTATGAACTTCATTAAGAGTTTGCTGCACTTCCAGGTCCAGGGCAATCTGTACACAATAATAGCTGAAGAAAGAAGAGAAACAAAATTTTATGCCTTATAGGGTAACTTCTCTCAGATGTTAATAATTATGCATAATTCACATAGTTACATTGTAAATTACAGTAAAATCCAACCTTTAATCTTCTCAAAATGTCTATTGAAAGGCTTTTTCTCATACACATAGCATAGCATATTCTAAATATACAACTGAGGCTTAAATATAGCTTTTAAGGGATTTTTTCCTGATTAAAAAACACTCCCAGAAACTTAAGTGTGTTTCAAAAAAAAAAACCAAAACAAACCAGTAAACAACTTGATATCATATTTTCCTCAGTCATTAAATTGATCTAACAGGGATTTGGCATAGGATTTTGATTTTTCTGCTACTAGTCAGATTGGAGCAATATAGCCTGATTCTTATGTTGAGAAGATAATTTGTTGAGAAAGTGTGTAGAATTATTTTATAATATTTATTGTCTTTGCCAACTTTGGATAATGCTATTCTCTAATTGCATAGATACTTATATGACTGTCTATTGCATTGATATCAATAGGAGTACTTTGAATGGGAAAATGCTCTTCAGCATAAGGGAATCATAATCTGACACTTAAGAGACAAAAGCATTTGACAAATACAAGTCTTCCACC
The DNA here is from genome assembly GCF_000691975.1 of Corvus brachyrhynchos. Taxonomy (NCBI): domain Eukaryota; kingdom Metazoa; phylum Chordata; class Aves; order Passeriformes; family Corvidae; genus Corvus; species Corvus brachyrhynchos. Next base: position 6,687,953 of record NW_008238358.1, read on the forward strand.
ACTGTTAGATGAATGTAGGGAAGTTTTGCCTATACTTGAATTAATAACTCTAGCAGACAGTATTTTGTCCAGTCTGAACAAAACAATAATATCCATTGATCTAACTGTGGATGGTCCATAAGAATAACTTAACCTAGAGCTGCTCCTTGCCAAGTTTTCTCCAAGATCCTCACTGCCCCTATCCTGCCACAACTGTCCCCTGTCTGTCATATGACCCAGGTGCTTTCCACAGGGGACACAAACAGACCAGATTAGATCACTGAAGCTCCAGGTACATCTGATTACAAACTAGGTAGTAATTCTGAATGTGTGACAGCACATAAGTATATTCAGATAACAGGGGACAAATATTTATGAGGACAACTGATAATTTAACCAATAAAGACTAATGCCCCCATCTATAATGTCTTGCCCAAGCAAAAAGTCTGAGCTCCACTCAGTGATTCATCACATCCTAATTTAAGGCTTCTGCTTATGAAATTACAGTGAAAATTTTATATATAATTAGGTATAATAAAACAAAGGAATAATAATTTATATAGGTTTTTTTAAAAAAAACCTGTTCCAACCATTAAGAAATAGAAAAGTATTATCTGATAAATGCAAAAATTAGAAATTTACTTAATTGATTCTCATGCGCCTTATTCATTACTTCTCCGTAACCCTTGCATTTTAGGCAAAAAGCATCAATTATGGAAAATAAATAAAATATTCTCTCTGCATGTTCTGATGAATAGTAGTAATAAATTACAAATTCTTTCCAAGTTCTGTTCACACTTTTTTTAAACTTGGATGCATTTCAATAAATACAGTACTACACTAAGTAATTCACAAAGAAAACAGTTTACAAGTCAGATTTCCATACTATGATCAGATTTTAAATCAATGTATGCTCTTACATACTGTGTGAAAATATAATACTGGAATGAAGGTGTTCCTTAGAATATTTAAATATATACAGCACTTCGGTTGTTCTTGCCTTTCTACTATAAAAAGCAACAGTAGTAAATCCTACAAAATCAGGAAGATAGAAACCTTGTTTTTAAAATGGTTTGACTGTCTTAAAGCAATCTATTACATAAATATGATTCAGCACACCAAGCTTATCACCTCCAACAGTTCCCCAAAGTGACATTACGTGATAATGTTGGAATCACAGAATCCTAGAATCACTGAGGTTAGAAAATACCTCTCAGATAATCGAGTTTGACCATTAACCTATCACTGCCACGTCCACACTAAACCGTGTCCTGAGCACCACATTTACATGTTTTTTGAACACTTCCAGGGACGGTGATTCCATCACTTTTCTGTTTCAATACCTGACCACCGTTTCAGTGAAGAAATTTTTGCAAGTATCCAATCCTAACCTCCCCTGGTGCAACTGGAGGCCATTTCCTCTTGTTCTATCACTTGTTACTTGGGAGATGAGATCAATCGCCACTTGCTACAACCTCCTTTCAGGCAGTTGTAGAGAATGATAAGGGCCCCCTGAGCCTCCTTTTCTCCCATCTAAACAACTCCAGCTCTCCCAGCTGCTCCTCATAGGACTTGTGCTCCACGCCCTTCACCAGCTTCGTTTCCCTTCTCTGGACACACTCCAGCACCTCAGTGTCTATCTTGTACTGAAGGACCGAGAACTGGACACAAGATTTGAAGTGCAGCCTCACCAGTACCAAGTACAGGGGAAGAATGACTTCCCTGGTCCTGCTGGCCATACTATTTCTGATACAGGCCAAGATTTTTTTGGTCTTGGCCACCTGGGCACACACCGGCTCATGTTCAGCTGTCTGCCAGTAATATCCTGCATGAGACTATTATTAATCAACTTGGTACTAATGATAATGACTCCTGATTTTGTAAAGCAGATGTATCAAAAGGCCCCAAACAGGCCACAACGTCCCATGAGGATATTCCAGTAAATCTTCCCTACCATATGTCCCACAGTATTGTCAATAATTTATTCAAAGTACAGCAGAGTACTGGACTCTGTATGAAGAAAACTTGATGAGCATAGGTCCTGGTCTCAGTTTTCAGTCTTTGATCTCAGAGGGTCAAGGGTTTTTTTCTTGTCATCTAGCTGATGTAACTTCCAAAATCCCTATCAAAATCCTTAGTCACTTGTCCACAGTCTCAGATCTCTGGGCCTTGAACTTTCTAAACTGCTTCCCATAAACATTACAATCGGAAACCAAAGAATAACAGACTAATGGTTTGGCCAGTTGTTAATACCATCCATTACCATGTTACATGCCACAGCCCAGGACATATGCATGATGTTACAGTTTGGTTTAATCCTCTTTCTTTTTTGTGTGAAGTTACACCTTGCAACTTCAGCAGAATTATTACTGTGAAAAGACAGTTCCATTTCCCTATCACCACTTCTGTGTGCTTCTCCCTGCCTTTCTCATAACTGGTGCTTTTCTGACCTGCAGGAAGAAAGAAGACAATCTGGGGAACAAAGGGGAGAGAAGGAAGATTCACCTTTCAGTGGTACAAACTCTTAAAAACTTACTCAGATGTGATGTTTAATTTCTTGTCAAGACTAAAACAGCCCGGGTTAAAAGCACATACCCAGTTAGAATGTTTAGCGGTGACATGGTAAAGCAGCCTTGTGAAGAATTTTATCAAGGTAGAACGTCTCTAGTACTGTTAAGAGATTTCACAGCCTAGGCACCCTAGACTGAGCTTTTTGACTCAGATCTTAACTTCGGTTTTGAACTATGATTTTAAAACACATCACATAAGGCACAGTTTTCTTGCAATATCTTTATATGGCATGGGACATCTGTCCTTTAACAAATGTACAGGGCAAAATTCTAGAGTTAGCTTCCTAGTATTTCTGGCATGCGCTTCACATGTTGTAGGGAAGTGTGATGGATTGCTTATGAGATGCCTTCCACCTTAGAAGGTACACAGAATGGCTCTGTGAGTGCACTGGGGCTGCACTGCACAGCACCTCACAGCTGTCAGAAAGGAACGTTCCTCTTCCCTCCTCCTGTTTTCCTCTTCTGTCCCTTCTTGGCTGATCCTGTTGTTTACTTCTGGGAAGTTCTGAATGCCCACAAGGTTCTTTGGAAATAACTTCAACACCAGAATGGAGAAATGCTGATTTATGATTTCAAAGGGACTCAATTAAGCTCATCAAGAGAGTGGCGTCTTCAAAAGTTGCCTGTGATGAGACCCTTACAGGTCACCAGTAATTTACCCTTCCAGTTCTTGAGAATTCTGCAGCTCCTTGGATGTTAGGAACTCCAGCATTTATCTGTTTTTCCTTTGAAGAAATATTTTATGTTTGAAGCAAAAGTAATCGCATGTCAGATAACTCAGAGAAAGCTTTATCTGTTATTTCAAGATGAAAGACTATGCTTACTTTAAAATAGATTTGCACTCCTTCTCTTTGCTCTTGCACATTGTCCATCATCTCCCTTCTCCCATCTGTGGTCGTTCAGAGACCCTTTGTGCAAGCGATTCAGCTTTCTATTTGAGAAAGAAAGGTACTTGGGGTGGGTGTGGGGGTGTATTTGATAATTTTCTGCTAGTTGAGTTAATTGAGTTTATGCATCTGACAGTGGCTGGAGCTGGCACAAACAAATGGGTAGGAAGGTGAAGTCTGAGTCAAGAAGAAAGCTGAAAGGAGAAGTAGAGGAAAAAAGTAGAAGTATTTGAAGTATTTCAGACATGGTGAGCTGTTAGACTGTCTCACCCACTTAGATAATTTAATCCAAACAAATGAAATTTAATTGATTCTGTAACACCACATGGTGATGTGGCTGACCTGGATTTTTTCTTCTCTTTTCTGTGTAATCTCTCTTAGTTAACATGCATGTCATATTCCTTTATTGATATACTGCTGCTGTTAGACTACAGCTTCATGTTTTAAGCCTGTTTAAAATACAGTTTATAGGATATTTATGAATCATATATGAGAGGAATATTAATTTTCCAAGCACCTTCCAAGATTTATAGTCAACTTACAACTTTATTGTATAGAACTTACATATGACTTCTAAGCAGTAGAAGTCTGATCTGAGGGTGGGAGACAAAGACTACCCCACCCTGCTTGTTCTGACTCACTCTTTATTCAATCTTCCACAACCCCAAAAGCCACCATGCTGCTCCTCAGTCTGCAACAGAGATTTTTACATCTCTGTAGAAAAAAAAATGTTCTTTTATTAGGTGAGTAATTGGAAATTCTTAAAAATAATTTATACCACATTATATCTTGATGGGTTTCTTAATTAGTCCTTTGAGAGAGAACCAAACATTATCATTTGCAGGTCAAACACAAACCATGATGAAAATACACCTTTGAAGCATGCCCTGAGTCTACAGACACTGCAACATTTGCACATGTAAATGAGACAGATTTCCTCATTTACTTATTTAACACATTTTATCACACTACTATTCCTTCAAGCTCTTCTTAAAACTCACTTTTTCCCCATGTTTTTTTCTTACTATTTTCCAAAATGCTGCTGTACTAATATACACACAGAGTTTTATTGCCTATGTTTTTCCTGCCTTAAGTATAGGAAATCTCGAGGACAATTACTGTGCACTGACAGTGTTTTGTCAGGTATAATTTACCAATAGATGCTGATCCACAAATAATAAGTATTAATATTAACATGCCTACAGCTTTGCCATTTGATTGACAAGATATATACAACACTTCTATTGGGGCACATCTACTTCCCAGTATGCTCATTGTATTATAGTCATCCCTTCTACTCCCTACAGACCAACAACACAACATTTCCATCCTTTGTATAGGCTAATAAACTCAAGAAACAACTGGTTTAGTTATTATTTAAAGTCCTCTACAAAAATTTAACCAAGCTTTTTTAGGTACACCTTTCTACTTTCAACTACTTAAAGACTGATTTTTCTTGTATGTGTCCAAAGAGGTATCTGATTTCCCAGTCTCATCCAATTTGCTTTGAATTCAGTGGCAGACTTCTGTCAGCCAAATTTGAATCAGGTTCACAGTGGTATCTTATGTGTTGATATTTCATCTGATTTACTACAATGCTCATTCAGTCTCCAACTGTGCTTTTCCTATTATGTAATAGGATTTCCTGCCTAAATGATGCTCTCTTTTTAGTGAATTCCTTGTATATGTGTGGTTTCTTAGCGATGGTAAACTTCCATTTACTTTACTTATGTCCTTACCTATACAGGGCTTGAGGCAACCTCCTTTCTCTATGACACAGGTAAAAAACTGAGTTTCAGAGGAAAAAAAAAAAAGAAAATACATAGGAAAAAGCTGCAGAAAACCTCTCCCTATTTTCTTTGTAAGTTCTATGCATGTATAAAAAACCAGTATGTTGAGCACATTAAGTAGTATTGATCTTAGTGAAGTCAACAGGTGGTTTTCATTGCTTATTTATAGCATGGAATTACACTTCCTATTGAGCAATATTATGTAAAACAACTTCAAAATGTGGTTTATTGCTCAATAGTAGTTTGCAGCTTGAAGCTACAAGAAGGCTGAGAACAGCCCCACTCCCACTGGAAAACAAAATCTTACAGTGTATGTTCAAATCACAACATTCCCTTCATAGCCAGAACTAGACAGCCTTCGGCATCTTCCAGCCTTTTGACTGGTTGGAAGTGTAATGGGAAAATGTTAGTCCACAGCTGAATTCTGTGGAATCCAAAGTTCATACACTCTTAAAAAAAATCACTTTAAAAAAAAAAAGGAAATAAAAAGAAGCAACCCTGTATCTTAGTATTTGTATGTTATTATGTTATTTAAGCAACAGAACAAATGATTAATTTAAGAGATATACTTTACAAAACAATTAATGCTAAGTCTAGGCTGAAGAACTGCATTTTAATAGTGCTTATGGTGCTACATTTTCTCTGGCAAAAACCCCGTTCCTGGATCAGGCTTCTGTGGTACTGAATTTCCTTTCTCCTCTTGGGACATGGAAGAGAGCCAAAAGAAAAACTTTCCTAGGGCAGCATTTCTGGCATTTCGATTTTCAACTTGCATAAATTCCAGCTGCGTAGGAAAAACACACCTCGAAAGCCTTACTCAAAATCCACGGCAATCCCCAGGCCAGAATAAACAAGTGCTTGCAGAAAAAACCCCGAAAAAACCCAAACCCCATATGTAGCAATTTTGGCTTATTACAAGGAACTCTTTGTCCCTTTTCCGGGAGTGCTGGCTTTCCTAAACCGCGGACCGACTGCTGCGCTCCCGCTGTCACCCGCTACCGGCCGCGGG